>NC_063050.1:48178152-48520042 GCF_018812025.1 Megalobrama amblycephala
CATCAGATACATGCAAGAGAGAGAGAGAGAGAGAGAGGAATGGATAATTCAAACACAACCCCATGTTCATGCATGAGCAGAAGCCACACACATGCATGTGACTACATATAATATTTGGATTAGAGGCGCATGTTATTCTGATCATCTGTCACTCTTAATCTCTGAATTGGTAATTGAACAGGAGAAGATAAAACACCATGAAATAAACAGATGAACCCCAGCAGTCTCTCTTGTTTTCTCTCAATGTCTTTTTGCATTCCTTCCTCCGTCAAAGAACTCAAACATCACTTCATGAATATCTAAATGAATGAGGAGCAGCAAGGGTAAACATGTTTATCTCTTCGTTAATAATTGAAGGGTTAAAACATCAATGTCTGATTGTACTTAGTTTTTGATTTGCACTGTAAAAATGCTACGGTAAAAAAACTGTTAATCGGTTAACAGAAAGTATCCGTACTATATACGGTGAATAGCTGGAATAGATCTAATTGTACATTTATTGTCATTTTACAGTAAAATACTGTTCAATTTTCAGTTTTTGGAAGTGAAAAAGTTATTGTATAATTTACAGTAAAAAACCGTAAATTGACATTCCAAGATTTCCAAGACATTTCTTCTCTTTTTTTTTAATCAGTTATGTTCATTAGGGTTTTATGTTACAACTAATGTTGTTAAATGAATGTTTATTGCATTTTTTAATGCCGTGTGTTACCATGATGGTGTTCAATGTTTGTGTGAATGACACTGTGTGCACCTTCTATATATTAGTATTTATGTTCTCAGCTTGTGGAAACTTTGATTCATCATGTGACTTTCTCATCATCATTTTGTTATTGGTGGTTGTCAGTGTATTACAAAGGTGCAAAACAGATATTAGTACTTCAATTGACTGATAAATTAACGTTGTCTCAGTTAATGAAATGCGTTTTTCTTTACATTAAATTTAAGTTAAATCCGTAAAAACTAAAATGTTGCTACCATATTTTTACAGTAAATTTCTGGCAACCACAGCTGCCAATTATTTTTACTGTAAATTTAAAATTTTTACCATGTAGATTAGGATCATTTGCCCAAACTTTTGGAATATTACTTGAAACTGTCGTGTCAGACCTGTATTGCTTACTCTCTTCCTGAAGCTCAAAAGAAGATATTTTGAAACATATTACACATTTTTTAGGGGATAAAATGTCTCAGTGTTTTTTGTCCATACAATGAAAGTTCAAAGTAGTTAAGCATTCTTCAAATTATCTTCTTTTGTGCTCAACAGAAGACACAAAAGTCATACAGGTTTGGAACAACATTTTTCTGTTGAACTATCACTTTAACAATTATAGTTCAGATTCAGATTGCAATTACCATTTCTGATTATGATTACACAATGATTCTGGAATCTTTATGGAACCAATTTTCTTTTTTTTTCTTTGTTAATGGACCCAACTTTAAAATTTAAAGTCTGGGGTCAGACTTTTATACGGTCATTAAAAAAAAACAAAAAACCATTCATACATTCTTTTATTCAGCGAGGATGCATAAAATTGATCGAAAGTGACAGTAAAGACATTTATGTTACAAAAGATTTCTATATTTTAAAAAATGCTGTTTTGAACTCTCTATTCATCAAACAATCCTGAAAAAAAAAAAAAACTACCACAATTTCCACAAAAATATTAAGTAGCACAACTATTTTCAGCATTGATAATAAAAAGAAATGTGATCATCTTAAGGATCATGTGCACTAAAGACTGGCTGCTGAAAATTCAGCTTTGCCATCACAGTAATAAATTACATTTTAAACTATATTTAGATAGGAAGCAGTTATTTTTATATGTAATAATGTTTCACAATATTACTATTTTTTACTGTATTTTTCATCAAATAGATGCAGCCTTGGTGAGCAGAAGAGACTTCTTTCAAAAACATTAAAAAAAAAATCTTACCGAAATAAAAATGGCAAGCATTCAGTTACCAACCCAGTTCTTGAACCACTAGGCTACACCATTAGGGACTTGGGGAAAAATACACAGCTGGTGGGATTACAGAGATACATTCCTCACAACTTTGTCTGGAACATTCTTTAAAATCTCACAGCAAAAGCACGTTGCATTTTTCAGCGGTCATGATGTACAGTCTTCTGTTCAATTGACTGAGGTATTGAGAAAGAGAATGATGCTGCGATAGTGCTGTGAAAGAAGCATGTAAGACAGAGATAAAGAGAGAGGAAACAGGCCAAAACAGAAATTACAAAGGGATCTCTATCCTTTCTCCTTTGCACACCAGCACCTATTGACCCTCTCCAGTTCCAGTGTCAATCACCTTAATGAACAAGAAAGCGAGGTAAAAAGAGGCCAATAGAAAGAGAGGGATGTCCACTCCCTAGGTGTAATTTCCTGCAATTTTTCCACTTACCCTCACCAGACAAAATAGCACAGCTGCCTCTTGCTTTTGTCAGGTAATTCACACACTTAGAGTCAATCCAGTTTATTCTTCCAGTCTGTAGCAGGCAAGGGTAAGGAAAATAAGTCTAAAAGCCAGAGACTTATTTTTGCAGTCTTCCTGGTGTCTGGATGAATTGATAAGAGCTGGATCTCAGCATTTCCCTTGAGAGTGCTAACAGACTTAGCTATTAATATACTTTCAGGGCTCATTTTAATCGAATGTATCTTCCTGTTCTGCCGGCAGAGATCTTTTGATCATGCCAAGAAAGCAGGAGGAACGCCGGTTAATTAAGAAGTGCGACCCAAAAGAACTTCACAGATCACCTTTGAACACTGTCAGTGAATGGCAAATTGCTCGATCAGAAAAACTTGAAACATCTTCACCTAGAACTTTCGGTCCTTTCGGTTGTTTCACGAGTCTAGTATAAAAAAGGATGTCTTTCTAGTTTAGTTTTGGATTTTGCAACCATTTTGTACAATGAGCCTCATTCAAATAGCTTGCGAAAGCATTACATTTTTCGTAGAACCAAAAAATCTGAACAACTTTATGTGTGTATCACTTAAACTATACTTAAAACCATTAGAACAGTTTTACAAATGATTCACACTGAAATTCATTATCATTGTATTTCATGAATGAGACCTAATTTTGGACACACACTAGTGGACGTTTGCATGTGTCCTAAACAGCCGTAAATGTCAACTACACCACAAAAGGAGACATTTTGTCATTGGTTTGCTTTTCTTTTCTTTTTTTCTTTTTTTTCATCTTGCCACAGTGAAATCCTGTTGGTCAAAATTTCTGTTCTATATTACCATGTATATGCATGAAAACGTTCTGATGGACTGTTGTTTCAAATGATTTTCAAATGTTTAAAAATATGTCTGTTTACAGTTTTTGAAATGTCAATTCATTTTGCACAATTAGCCTCATTCACACTGTTTGTAAAACCTTGTTCATAAAAGCCCCGCCCACAGTGAAATTTCATTTGTCCAAAATCCCACTCCACATATTAAACATCTTACAAGTTCTGACAGGCTGCAATTTAGTCATTTTGTGCAACATGTTTGCCTTCAGTGAGCACAGAATAATTACTGGCTCCCCTGATTGAGCCTGGTTTCTCTCAGGTTTTTTTCTCTCCATTTTTGTCACCTGATGGAGTTTGGGTTCCTTGTCGCTGTCGCCTCTGGCTTGCTTAGTAGGGGACAGTTGATATTCAACAATGTTTTTGATCTGCCTGCATTAACACTATTATATGCGAACTGAACTGAGCTGGACGATGACATAACTGTTTTCTCCAGGGCTGCTGTATAGATAAATGAACTAAATTAATAACTAATGATTTTTACAATGGAATGAATCAATACTAAACTTACTTAAGCTGGATAATGATACTATTTTCTTCTAAAGCAAAGTCTTCGTTTTTTTTTTTTTTTTTTTAAATCAAATGTAAATTCATGTCCCAGTTACACTTAACGTTTACACGTCACATTTTCCTGGTTGAATAAAAATTACTTTAGAAAAGTAAGAAAAAAGAAAAAAATTACATTTACAATTTACATTGTAATTAAAGGTGCCAATGCTTTTTCACAAGATGTAATATAAGTCTAAGGTGTCCCCTGAATTTGTCTGTGAAGTTTCGGCTCAAAATACCCCATAGATTTTTTTAATAATTTTTTTAACTGCCTATTTTGGGGCATCATTAAATATGCGCAGATTCAGCGCACGTCCCCTTTAAATACTCGCGCTCCCCGCCCCAAGCTCGCGACTCTATAATACATTGCATAAACAAAGTTCACACAGCTAATATAACCCTCAAAATGGATCTTTACAAAGTGTTCGTCATGCAGCATACCCGATTATGTAAGTATAGTATTTATTTGGATGTTTACATTTGATTCTGAATGAGTTTGATAGTGCTCCGTGGCTAACGGGCTAAAGCTAACATTACACACTGTTGGAGAGATTTATAAAGAATGAAGTTGTGTTTATGAATTATACAGACTGCAAGTGTTTAAAAAATGAAAATAACGACAGTCTTGTCTCCGCGAATACAGTAAGAAACGATGGTAACTTTAACCACATTTAACGGTACATTAGCAACATGCTAACGAAACATTTAGAAAGACAATTCACAGATATCACTAAAAATATCATGATATCATGGATCATGTCAGTTATTATTGCTCCATCTGCCATTTTTCACTGTTGTCCTTGCTTGCTTACCTAGTCTGATGATTCAGCTGTGCACAGATCCAGATGTTAATACTGCCTTGTCTAATGCCTTGAACATGGGATGGCATATGCAAAAGTTGGGGGCGTAAATATTAATGATCCTGACTGTTACATAACAGGGGGTGTTATGTTGAGATTTGCCTGTTCTTCGGAGGTCTTTTAAACAAATGAGATTTACATAAGAAGGAGGAAACAATGGGGTTTGAGACTCACTGTATGTCTTTTCCATGTACTGAACTCTTGTTATTCAACTATGCCAAGGTAAATTCAATTTTTAATTCTATGGCACCTTTAATGTTCTATTTATTAAAACCAAGTATCAGTCTCATCAAGTTAATGTTCTAAGAATTTTTACATTGATTACAGGCAGTAACAATTTAAACAATATACTTTATTTGTAAACTGATGCTTAGCTGTTCTTTTTAAAACTTATTTTTGGATCATCAGTCATCAAGCTCGGTAAACACTGGTTACAGACACAGAGATGTACCTTTAATTTCAGCAAGCTAATTGCTCACTAAAAAAAAAAAAAAGGAAAAAGAAAAAAAAAAACACAGTCATCGTGTTTTCAGGCCATTGCAAGTTTGATTTTGATGTGATATCTAAGTGGGTGAGTTGTTTACTTAATTAGTCTTCCCCTTAACGCCTTCATTTCGTTTGTTCAGACTGCTTTGCGAACGTGTGTTACTTTAGAAAAACATTTTTGTCACATTTTTGTAATATTTGCGTTGCTTTATTTTTGTAATATGCATTATTTTCTCATCCTATTTTTTGAGGAGGCACTGCCTCCCTTGCCTCCTCGGAGGAAACGCCCCAATCCATAATTAAGGATCTAAAAGTAAGCAGGTCCAAAATCACAACTATACACTCCATGGTTCTGGATTGGCACGGACATGATCTCAAGTCCCGTGTGTCTGAGTGTGTGATCAGGTTAGTTGTCTTTTTAGCAGTATCTATTGGCCAGTTATTTTAGTCACAGCATGTCTGGTCATGTTTAATAGTCTTCGTCTTTGTCCCAAAATATGGTTTAAGCTTGCATGTGGGTTCCAAGAGTTCAGAGTTTCATCCCTAATAAGTTGTGATTTTACCACAGGACACTAATGCATAAATATATGAATGTATATCAACTGATATAAATATAAAAAAAAAAAAAAATGTACACAAAGGACCATTAATAGTATTGAGTGAACCAGTTTGCACATTTGAAACTTATGCAGTTTGAGCAGAGCTTGTATATCTGACCTCTTAACGTGCATGTTAAGTGACATATAAGGGCATTAATTAATTAAAAGTGTCAAACTCATCCAGCCACAGCGGACCAAATTAAAGAGGTGACTCTCTGAGGGCTCTCAATATCACTGAGTGATACCACAGATGTACCTTCCGAAACTCGACGTGTTCAAACAGTCCTCCAGTCAAACTCATTAGAGCTGTATGTATATCCGTGAAGGTTAGAGTGTGATCTGAGATCTGAAGATACCTCAGCATCTCCGAGCTGTTTAATGTTGTGTGGTTAAACTCGGGTAATTGGGTCATGAGGTCTGTGAACCAGAGTCATGCCAAGTGAGTAAACAACAGTTGAGAGTTTTTAAAGCTATAAACAACAGCAGGGGATTTAAGAGTCATGCTCATTTGTGGATTCATTTAATCATTCACTCATTGTTTATTCCTTTGTTCATTGATTCATTTACTCACTCATTCACATACTCATATTTTTTTTTTTGCTCATTTTCTCAGTCAATCATTGAACAAATAAATGTAGCCTTGGTGAGTATAACACGGTGTAAGAGACTTCTTTCAAAAAAACTGACCCCAAACTTTTGAACAATGCCCTCATGTAGATTGTTGAACGTGGATTACAGAGGCTCAGGATGCTGCTGCTATAAAGCACACTGACAAACATGAATTACTCCAGTTTACTGTCTAGCTGCAGGAGTGACTCATAGGCAGCTTGACTCAGGGACCAGTCAAGTTATACACATTCAAATAAAAGCTTTCAGGTGTAAAACCACATCGTAATGGGAGGAAGAATAAATACAAATAAACAATGTGGTACAAATACTACTATAAACACTCTTACACATTGAAGACCTTCAGGGCTGAGACCCAATGAAGTTTTAATATGGGGGATAAATTACCTCAGACTTGACACTCAATGTGAGGTAAATCCAGATAAAGGTTCAAAGTTAATTTTGTTAAAGGTGCCCTAGAATTAAATATTGAATTTATATTGGCATAGTTGAATAACAAGAGTTCAGTACATGGAAATGACATACACTGAGTTTCAAACCCCATTGTTTCCTCCTTCTTATATAAATCTCATTTGTTTGAAAGACCTCTGAAGAACAGGCGAATCTCAACATAACACTGACTGTTACGTAACAGTCGGGGTGTACGCCCCCAATATTTGCATATGCCAGCCCATGATCAAGCCATTAGACAAGGGCAGAACGTCTGGATGTGCACAGCTGAATCATCAGACTAGGTAAGCAAGCAAGAACAATAGCGAAAAATGGCAGATGGAGCAATAATAACTGACATGATTCATGATAACATGATATTTTTAGTGATATTTGTGAATTGTCTTTCTAAATGTTTTGTTAGCATGTTGCTAATGTACTGTTAAATGTGGTTAAAGTTACCATCGTTTATTACTGTATTCACGAAGACAAGAGAGCCGTCGCTATTTTCATTTTTAAACACTTGCAGTCTGTATAATGCATAAACACAACTTCATTCTTTATAAATCTCTCCAACAGTGTGTAATGTTAGCTTTAGCCACGCAGCATAGCCTCAAACTCATTCAGAATCAAATGTAAACATCCAAATAAATACTATACTTACATGATCCGATGTATGCAAGCAGCATGCATGACGAACATCTTGTAAAGATCCATTTTGAGGGTTATATTAGCTGTGTAAACTGTGTTTATGCTGTTTAAGGCAAGCGCGAGCTCCGGGGGAGGGGGAGCACGAGATTTAAAGGGGCCGCAACCTATATATCGGTGCATAGTTAATGATGCCCCAAAATAGGCAGTTAAAAAAATGAAATAAAAAAAATCTATGGGGTATTTTGAGTTGAAACTTCACAGACACATTCAGGGGACACCTTAGACTTATATTACATCTTTTAAAAAGAAGTTCTAGGGCACCTTTAACTTCTAGTTCCACACAAACATACAGATGACATCAAAGTTAAAGGCATTGTCTAAAAATCACAAAAGTCCATTTTAAAACCCTTCAAAAAGCAAGAACTTTGGCTTTCTCTCCCACATATAACTGCAGTATATCTCCTTTTTTGTAGTTACTTGTTATTTAACAGACACTTTTTCTTTCTAACTGCATGAGCTGCCCTGAAGCAATGGATTTAAATGGCACACTCAAACGCACAATGATAGCAGAACCGGATTGTGATTTCTTTGAAATCCATATGAAGTCCATATGAAGTCCATGAAGTCCACAACACTCCTATGAAGTAGATCTTGAACACAACACACTCTTATATATCTGCACTTCAGTGCGGTAGAGTACTAACAAGTTTTAAAGGGAAAAGATAATAAGAAAAAAAGAGTTCTCTTGCACTTTGGCAATAAAAAAGTTATTTTCACCAGTAAACAGAGATTTGTCAATCACAAAAGAAGTTTTGGTAACTATTTACTATGACTTTTCCCTCTAAACTCCTAATTTACTGCTTATTAATAGCTACTAAGGTAGTTGTTAAGTTTAGGTATTGGGTAGGATTAAGAATGTAGAATAAGTTCATTCAGAATAAGGCATTAATATGTGCTTAATAAATAAGTATATTAGTAATCACACTGCTGAGGGCGAAGTTTAGATGTAAATAAGTGCTGCACGCTTTCATCTCAATAACAAAATGAACACAACAAAAATGACAGTGATGAAAAAACAGCAGTTAAGAAAGCATCTGATCATAGTGATGTGGATATGTATGTGCAAGCTCTGCACTTCACGACTACAGTTAAGTCAGGTCACCTTTATTTATATAGCATTTCATACAAGATATTGCTTTAAAGCAAGCATCTTTACAGTATTAAACATGAAAACCAGTTTGTGTCGCTTTTAATTAGAATAACAAATTCAGTTTCTACTATAAAGCAGCTCTTCGGTGTGTTCATGTTTTTACTTGTGTCTGACATCGACAGACTGAACAGAAGAAATTAACCAGAGAAGATTTTGGAGCTTTGGAGCCACATCTACCTATTACGTAATCGCCATCGACCAATGGTAGTTTGAAGGTGTTTACCAGCTGGGGCAAACTTTTCAGGAAAGTTCGCTTTGGCAAGCTGTTTCGAACTCCTGAAATGAACTCTAAACGAACTTTGTTTTGGCCTTATTTTGTTCGAAATGACATCAAACCAGCTTGTTCTTCGATTTCGCCTGAAGTATGTTGGGGACTTTAGAAGACGGCACACAACAAAGCAGCCCAGTATGTTTTATAGCAGATCTAGTATGTCTACATTGGAAATTAGAACAATTGTATCACTCAGGCCCATAAACATACACTTACCAACAGAGAAAAGGACCCAAACATCTTTAGTGGACGGTAAAGAGGGAAGAAGCGACCTTTCAGTAAACTACTCAGACAATAATGAGTCTTTCTCTCTCCCTCCCCCCTCTCTTTCTTTCTTTATCTCTAATGATTTGGTTAATTCTCTTGAAGGAGACTTTGGCTCATGTTGTGCGAGTCGGCTGCCATTGTGAGATAAAAATTTGGCCTGCGTGTTCTAACTGGCAAAGACAAGACCCCGCAGAGGTCACACACAAACACGTGGATGGACACACACACACTGAATCAACACAGCCTTGTGCCTGTAATTAAATATGATGGGGAAAATCCTTCATGTTAAAACAAGGTGATTAAACATCTTTAAAGATGGACTTTTTACATGAAGACAAATGTAGACAAAGAGGAAAGGAGTGGAAAAATGATGCAAAAATGAACAAGCTAACATCAATTCTCAAAATCATTTGTAAAATCATATTCTGTCAAATATACAAGTTAATTAACAGCTCATAGGTGTGAAACAAGAATATGTCTAGCAAGACTAACAAGTGAACTAGAGATGAAGACGTATTCATAACATCAGTACAGATATATCAAGTATCCAAGTAAAAAAAGTATATAGTTGCTCCAAAAATATACTTTAGCTAAAGTGTAAAGGTAGGGTCACATTTACTGGTGTTCTGCAATTTTTCAAGTCAAAATCAAGATATTTCAATAGGAATCTGCATGATTGTGAATTTCACATGAGGACAAAAGATTTCCCCCTCTCTTATTTCACATCGGGTTTAAATTCAGCACACTGACCAACACAAAGCTGCTTGATTTTAAAGTGACTTGTGAGCTGTGCTTCATACATCGCTACACTATTGAGAATGGAAATATTGCCAGCAAAATTGCCAAAATTTCCAATTTTCATAATCTCATCAGAACTCACAAATTACTCACTGAATCTGTTACTCACTGAATTATTGAGTTAACATATGACCTACTTACTGACTGATGTTTTTATGATAATATGTTGTTAAAGACACACATAACAGGAATGCATTTTGTTGTAGTTGGCATTTTAACACTTCATACGCAATTGAAGTTATTGTTGATTGTCAAATCAACAATAAGCTGAACAAATAACAAAAGCTGAACAAACAAATTAGATTTTTTATTTATTTATTTTTTTTAAAGGATTGTTCTGGCCACAGTTAAATTATTATTTTCATACCAAACTGCAAGTATTCTAATTTCACTAAACATACCTCAGATTCAAATCAACTTAAGTCAGTATTTCCATCTGCTTGCCAAGAGGGAATTCAGAAATCAATCTGAAATGTAAGGAACCTTGTTATAAGTTGAGAAACAAATAACAATCTACAACAGACAAATTGGGAGAAAACTTTCCAGTGATGCCTTTTTAGAGGCGGGAGGTTGTTTAAAAGTGACTGTGATAGATACTGACATACAGTAGAGGAATGACAGAATGAATGTCTTTTAAACTTCACCTTCTAAAGCAACAGCAAAGTCAAATCCTTATATCCAGAACATCCTGACAAACACTCGAAGACAGGCAGACAACAAAGATGCAATACACTGAAATAGCTAACAAAATACTTGAAGAGAACCAACTATATAAGATATTTGGAACCACTTTCTATGAGGTTTGTATAATTATAAACATATTCATAGTGCCTCATAAAACACATGCATGATTTAACACGAGAAAATTGGTGCCAATTGTGTATTTAATGCATACTCGTATTACGATGAATATGGAAGTACTATAATGTATTATAACTGGATAAAATAATATACTAGAGCATAAAACAAATTAAAAGGTGTATTAAAAGACATTGCATGATAATGCATCAAGGATGTATTATATACAGTGGGGACTAAAAGTCTGAGACTGCATTGAAAATCTGGGATTTATTTTGATTTAAACCTGCATATAAACATGTTCTGGGATTTTGAAAATGTTAAAACAATTAGTAGTTACAATATAAATGAAGAAATATTTAAGATTTTGCATTAGTATAGGTCACTGATCAAATAAGCAAATTTGTGGCATTGACCGTGTTTTAAATTCTTTGTAAAGGTCAGATGTTTTCATATCATGCTGGATAAAATGGATCATCAGGTTTTGCACAAACTTTTGGAGTCCCTGACATTTTCATCACAAAAAGTTTAACTGCAAATTAGATAATCAGCAGCATAATAATTTGTTAATATGAAAAGAATGCAAAATAGAAGCATTTTCACTAGTGGTGATATTTGGACCCCACTGTATATAACAAATTAGATTATTAATTATATTTACTTTATGGTTTTGATTAGAGAATCAGCAAAAATAAATAACATATTGCCTTTAGAGACGTTTTATGTGCACAGATTGGATTTGAGCCTTCATGCATGATTATTAACAACATAAAGGTTTGCTGCCAGCTTCTGATGTTAGTATACTTCATCATAACTCCTACTGTTCCATAACACCATCACCCATCACTCACCTTCACAGCAGGCCTGTGTTTCATCAAATCATTCTATTTGATTTGATTTGATTTGATTGAAATAGGAAGCAGGGCAATATTATTCTTACAGATTAATCAAAAATATTTGGGAAAACATGATCCTTTTAAAAACACTGTGGCTGAAGCAATATCAAACACCAGATCAAGAGATGGTTGGACAAATAACTGTTGGCCATAAATCTCATCTAAAGATTCATGAGTATGTAATTTTCCAGATGTGTTAATCCTGATCTGGATATGTTTTAATCTTAAGGATTAGATGTTTAGGACAATAATAAACTCGACTGGATTACAGTCTTTACAGTTAGTGGAAGCATCTGATAGGTTTTGCTGATTAAGGATGAAATTTGCAAAATTCTCTGAGAAATAACATGGGCACTATCATAACACACTGCAGTAAATTCAATAATTCATTACGGACTTTTTTTTTTTCTTTTGAAAGAAATCAATACTTTTATTCCACAAGAGCACAAAAATTAATAAAATTTGCCAATGTTAGTAAAGTTTTTTTTTTTTTTTTTAATAAATGCTGTTGTTTTGAACATTCAAGCAGCACAACTGTTTTCAATCAAAGAAACATATCGCAAGTTCAATCAAGAAACATATCTTTTAGAATGATTAGAATGAATTCTAAAGACTCATGTGACACTGTGACACTGGGGGGGGGGGGGGTATCAACTCAAGTAAAATACCATCAAACTGAAACTTAAAAACAACAAAAATACTGATGAATCAATTTTGTAGTGTGTATATATGCAAAACAATAACTCTCACATTTAAATGTGATTGTGGCGAGCAGGGCGGGCGAGAGCCGTGAGGGAACGGCGCGAGGCCGGTGACGCGAGAGATAATGAGCCTTGAGTCTCTCACGGAGGAGCTCTGGAAGCATAAAAGGAGGAGCAACGACAGTGAAGGACGAGAGAGGACCAGGCCTGGATATTATTTTATGTTTTATTATGTTTGTGTGGCCGGCAGACGTCCGCGAGTGTCTGCCGGCATTACTTTCGTTTTGTTCTTTGTTTATTTTATTAAATATTATTGTTTTAACGTTCGCTGGTTCCCGCCTCCTTCTTCCCGCACATACGAACTGTGTTACATTGGTGCCGAAACCCAGGAGGAAGGAGGGACATGCTGTCGAAGAGCCCTCGCTGCTGAGGGGGATCGCGGTGCTGCGGAGGTCGGGCAGCATGGGAGTGAAGACCGCGAGAGGCTGCCCAAGGCGGTGGTGCTGGAGCCTAGTGACAGGTGGGACAGAGAGCTCGATGCCGTGCTCCTGGGACGAGGTGGGGTGGCTGCCGTCCAGGAGGGAGTGGAGGAGTCGCCGCCGTCCGCCGTGGGCCTGAGCCTGCTACCGTCCGCCATGAAGGGGAGGAACAGGGGAGGGCGGAATTGCTCCCGGCTGCTCTCAGCCGGAGGAGCCATCGCCAGCTGCCAGGGGGCGGATGAGGATCGGGCCGTCCACCGAGCGTCCAGTACCATCGCATGGCACCGCGAGGAAGAGCCTCTCGGCTGGCTGAGGACCGAGCGGCAGTGTGTCTGGGAACCGGACCACGATTTTTTTTTTCTCTCTTTTTCCTCTCTTCCCTCTCTCGTTCTATCGCTCCCTGTGCTTACATCTCCTTTCTCTCGTCTCATCTGTCCTTACCCCCCAGGTGCTGCGGCCGCCAAGACAGGCCCCAGGGGGGATTAGAACGCAGTCTCGGGAGTACCCCCGGCCTGCGAGGAGGCGGGCGAGAGCCGTGAAGGAACGGAGCGAGGCCGGTGACGCGAGAGATAATGAGCTCCACCTGCGAGGCGCTAGGTAAGCCTTGAGTCTCTCACGGAGGAGCTCCGGAACCATAAAAGGAGGAGCGACGACAGTGAAGGACGAGAGAGGACCAGGCCTGGATATTATTTTATGTTTTATTATGTTTGTGTGGCCAGCAGACGTCCACGAGGGTCTGCCGGCATTACTTTCGTTTTGTTCTTTGTTTATTTTATTAAAAATTATTGTTTTAATGTTCGTCGGTTCCCGCCTCCTTCTTCCCGAACATACGAACTGTGTTACAGAGATTTTGCACAGTATTAAGAAATCCTCAAAATTCTGTTTATAGGGAGCGGGGATGCTGAGCGCACATTCTACAAGATAAGACATTTATCGGATGCTTAGGCTCTGTTGTGCAATGAATCCTCTGCCATGGTTTTGTCAGTCATCTCGTCTTACTCTCATAGAGTGATCACTAAACTGTGTTTCCTGCTGCACTGTGTGCGACTCTGCAGCTCGTGCTGGATGAGCAAAGCAGACGTTTACAATGTTTTACAATTGAAGCGACCGTTATCCAACTGAATGGAATAGTTTTTACTTCTATAAAAAAGGCAAAATGACAGTGGAGGCAAACGTAGCGGTGGCATATTCTATGCTAATTTCACCCTCACGCTCCATCACGGTGATATTGCAAGACCGCAAGATCGCAAGCTTTTCACCTCGTCACATTTTATTATTGGGAAATCTTGTCACACAACTACTATTAAACATTGCATTGTCTATGTGGCCAAGATGTTGACACATTCAGAAAAAAAGGAAGAGGGCCTGGGACAGAAACAAAGAGAGATAGAAAGGTACTAGTTGTATCTCTAGAGACAAGAATAGGAGGGAACCGAGATTCTGTGAGACAATTAAAAATGCATATGACACCAGGGACATGTGTCTGATGAATTTAGTTTTAAACCGTGCATAATCAACATCTGGCACGCAAGCACTAGCAAACAATGTAAACAGAATGAACAACAGACAAGAAAGAGACAAAAGTCAAAATACTTCTAAATGTTTGTTTAAGTGCGTGTACTCATCTTTGTCAAGAATCTCATATTAGTTATATAACCACCCACGGACCACCCAAAGCCAGATAAACCAGCTCCAAACAACACCACCACCAGTCCACAACCAACTGATCCAGTGCAGTAGGTTTCATTTTAAAATTGTTGGGACATGTCTCAAAATATTAATGTTGACATTTGCTTTTAATGCGAGCGTTGTGTGACGTAGTGTCAGTTATTATGAAAAGCAGTATCTAATATTCAGATACAAAGCTCTGATGCAAATTAATTTGCTAATATTCAGCCAGATATACAGGAGTTGGACAATGAAACTGAAACACAGGCCAATATAGTGCTGGAGGTTTCACGCCTATATATGTGCGGCCTGGTGACCAATCTTCACAGATTTTACATTCCATCAGTAAGAGCAGAGTGTGAAGGTTGAATTAGCAGAGCAATAGCACAGCTGTACATAAAATATTGCAATCTACACAACATAATGGGAGACATATCAGAGTTCAAAAGAGGACAAACTGTTGGTGCGTGTCTCGCTGGCTCATCTGTAACCAGGACAGCAAGTATTTGTGGTGTATTGAGAGCTATGGTATCCGGGGTAATGTCGGCATACCACCATGAAGGACAAGCCACATCTAGCAGGAGCAGCTGTTGACACAAGAGGAAGCAGTCTGAAAGGGATGTCCAGGTACTAACATGGATTGTATCCAACAAACATAAAACCACAGCTGCCTAACTCCTTGCAGAATTAAATGCGCATCCCGACTCTCCTGTTTCCACCAAAACTGTTGAGCTCCACAGAGTCAATATTCATGGTCATAGTGCTATAGCCAAAACTTTGTTCACTCGTGCCAGTGCCAAATGTCGGGTTTAAATGGTGCCAGCAGCACAAATCTTGGGTTGTGGACAATGTGAAACATGTATTGTTCTCTGATGAGTCAATCTTCACTGTCTTTTCCACATCCGGAAGAGTTACGGTGTGGAGAAGCTCAAAGAGGCTTAACACTTGGACTGTTGCTGCCCATAGTGAAGCGCGGGGGTGGATCAGTGTTGGTTTGGGCTGCAATTTCACTGCCAAGGACTACCAAACCATTCTGGAGGACCATGTGCACATAATGATTCAAACACTGTACCCTGAAGGTGGTGCCGTATATCAGGATGATAATGCACCAATACACACAGCAAGACATCTGACAGAGTGGTTTGATGAATGTGAAAGTGAAGTTAGGAAACGTCACCAGCATCAGCACCAAAGAGGAATGGCTCAAAATCCACTTGTATCTGTCATTCCTAAGATGATTTTGTGCTGTATTGGCCGCAAAAAAAGAGGTCCGACACCATACTAATAAATTATTGTGGTCCAGGTGTTTCATTTTCATTGTTCGATACCTATATTTTTTTCATGTATATTAGAGTGCAAGGGTTTGAAAGAATAGTAAATTCTCTTGAGTGATCTCATTTGTACGTTGGCAGACATTGTAACATCAACACAATATCAACATAGTGACGGCATCTAAAGCTGTTTTCACACTTAGTTGGATTGTTTATCAGAGTTATGCTTTTGGGTCTGAAGCACGGTTCATTTGCATGGCCATTCCGATTGCATATTGACAATTGCGTAATAACATGAAAAACACATTTTTTGATATATTTTGATTGTGCCCATAATGTGCCCATTATTTTTCAAGCATCAAGCCCTGCCAGTAAATGATAGAGAAACCTTGTCTGAGAAAGATTGTAATGGCAAATTTATAAATGAAATCCAGATGGCACTAATAATAAATACTTTTTTTTTTTTTTTTTATAAAATTTAATTATAACGAAAGTAAAAGAAGTGTCAAATATACAAATCACACAGAACAGAATGAAATGTTATAATATCAAATTAGGTGAACCTGTTAGCTGTGTTAAACATATTTAATCCAATTTATTATAAATACAGTGAGATCAATCCTTGAATTTAATGAATTTAATGAATAATGAAAATTCTTTAAAATTCATACATGCAATGTTTAGATACCATCAGCATGCTGATACTGTGTCTATTTAAACAGGCGGATATGTATGCATGCTAAAACCACAATTTACGTACAAAAACCTACTTATATTAATGAGATACTTCTCTCTCTGTCTCTCTCCAGATGTCATCATCTGGTTTCCATCCTCTGGTCCAGATGGATGTTTACCCTCTCTTCCAACTCAGCCTCACTCAACCACTGACAACATGCAGAGAGATGAGTCACACACAAAATCACTGTGTGTAAACTACAAAAACTTGAATTTGTGAAAACGATAGCGTTGTGCGTGTTTCTTTACAAAGTGACATCGCCAACTACTGGCCTGGCATGAATAATACAGCGTTTTTAGTAATTTTCGCGGATCCGTGTGAAAGGGGATCGTTTTGACAACACTGTCGTCTGTATGTGAGAAACACAAAGGAAAACCTTTTCCATTTTTGTGGTTGTGCTTACTCACGGTGACACTATGAAAGGCGTGCGTGTGAGTTATATACTCTAAATGCTAAACTTCAAGGTTTGTTGTTCTAACATCATTACCTCCGAAGAACAGGCGAATCTCAACATAACACCGACTGTTAAGTAACAGTCGGGATCATTAATATGTACGCCCCCAATATTTGCATATGCCAGCCCATGATCGAGGCATTACACAAGGGCAGCCAGTATTAACGTCTGGATCTGTGCACAGCTGAATCATCAGACTAGGTAAGCAAACAAGGACAACAGCGAAAAATGGCAGATGGAGCAATAATAACTGACATGATCCATGATATCATGATATGTTTAGTGATATTTGTAAATTGTCTTTCTAAATGTTTCGTTAGCATGTTGCTAATGTACTGTTAAATGTGGTTAAAGTTACCATTGTTTCTTACTGTATTCATGGAGACAAGAGAGCCGTCGCTATTTTCATTTTTAAACACTTGCAGTCTGTATAATTCATAAACACAACTTCATTCTTTATAAATCTCTCCAAGAGTGTAGCATTAGCCGTTAGCCACAGAGCACTATCAAACTCATTCAGAATCAAATGTAAACATCCAAATAAATACCATACTTACGCGATTAGACATGCTGCATGACGAACACTTTGTAAAGATCCATTTTGAGGGTTATATTAGCTATGTGAACTTTGTTTATGCAGTGATAGAGTCGAGAGCTCGGGAGGGGGCGGAGAGAGCGCGATTTAAAGGGGCCACAGCATGAAACGGCGCATTTCTAATTATGCCTCAAAATAGGCAGTTAAAAAAATTAATAAAAAAAAAGCTATGGGGTATTTTGAGCTGCAACTTCACAAACACATTCAGGGGACACCTTAGACTTATATTACATCTTGTAAAAAGACGTTCAATGGCACCTTTAATATATTTTAAAATGTAATTTATTCCTGTGATGGCAAAATTTGCAGCAGCCATTACATAGAAATGATTCTAATATTGTGTTTAAGTAACATTTCTTCTTTTTTATCAGTGTTGAAAACCATTGTGCTGCTTAATATTTTGGGGGAAACCATGATACATTTTTCAGAATACTTTGATGAATTGAAAGTTCAGTATTTAATAAGTTCAGTGTATAAGTTAAGTATAAGAAACAGTATTTATTAAAACAGAAAACTTTTGTAAGAGTATAAATGTCTGTACTGTCACTTTTGATTAATTTAATGTCCTTCATTGCTAAATGAAAATATTAATTCCTTTCAAAAAAAAAATAAAAATACTGACACCAAACTTTTGAAGGAGAGTATATAATGTATTTTGATACATGTGATCGCTATATATCAGAGATCTTGAGTTTGTCCACTATTACTGCAACAAAGATCAAGATTCAGAAATCCCCGTCAATGCTTCACTTACTCAAGTTTAATTCTGTTTCTGTTATTAGTCAATCCCATCCAAACATCTATTCCTATGCTGTGCTACTTACCTCTACCACAAACTTTAAAACACAAACCAAACCCCAATATCTTTCAAATCTAAGTAGTTCCTGGTTTATAAAAGCCCTGCTGTTTTCCTGCTGAAATTTTAATATACCAGAAACCGAAGAGTTGCCCCCTCCAAAAGGCTTATAAACCAATATGGACAAATAATAAAAAATCCCAAAAGCTCATAAACTACTTAAAGGTCAATACCAAAGGACATAAAAATAATTCTAATAAATTAATTAAAAAGCAGTGTTTTGGGGTTCAAAATCCCTCCTGCTGTCAGCTCTCTACTCATTGTTTCTTTGTTCTTCTCCTTCTTGTGTCCTTGTCATATTCATTCAACTCAAAACTCTGTTTGTGCAATTTCAGGTCCTTTAAAACTACTTTCAACATCTCCTTTGCCTCTTCCACTAAATTTTTGATTAGGAAAAATGACAATTCTCCAAATGGTGGGTTTGACTGACAGTTGTGAACCTCGTTCCCAAAAACACTGCAGAAAAACTAATGACTTAAAGAGATGATTTTCATGTGGAACACTTTCCTTACCCTTTTCTTCCTTTAGTTTTACATTCGTTTGAAATGAAATCTAGCAAGGTCTTCTGCAAAGTACTTTTTGTCACTGCACTTTAAAAAGTAGCTGGTTGTTTAAACAGAAAGGTATGGGGGAAAAAAAATCCAGCTTTAATTAGGAGCTAAAACAACTTTCTCTTTCAGTCTCAGTGGAAAGACAAAATTAATGTCCTTTAAAAACCAAAACACAACATGCGCGGGTGTTTCTGCAGCATATTGACAGTATGGAGAAATGAGATGGTTGAAAATGTGAAAGGTGAATCAAAGGTTCAATGTGTTTAATTTAAAAGCACATCCACTTAAAAAAAAAAAAAAAATCAATATTTTGTCCCAGAGAGCCGATCTGAATAAGAACAAAATGAAACATATTACCATTTCACGTGACAATTTTAATCGCACACCATACAAACCCAAAATATATATTATTCTCTTATTCACGCAAATGCTTTTAAACCATTCAAGCGCCACAAGACAAACGAGAATGCGCTGTTTTGTTTTGTTGAGTATCCTCATACAGAGCAGCCTTAAATGAGTTAAATAACGTCTTAAATTAACTTAAAGGGATAGTACACCCAAAAATGACAATTCTGTTATCATTTACTCACTCTCAAGTAGTTCTAAACCTGTATGAATTTCTTTGTTCTGCTAAACAGAAAGGAAGATATTTGGAAGAATGTATACACAATGTATGTATGTATACAGTGCTCAGCGTAAATGAGTACACCCCCTTTGAAAAGTATCATTTTAAACAATATCTCAATGAACACAAAAACAATTTCCAAAATGTTGACAAGACTAAGTTTAATATAACATCTGTTTAACTTATAACATGAAAGTAAGGTTAATAATATAACTTAGATTACACATTTTTCAGTTTTGCTCAATTTAGGGTGATGCAAAAATGAGTACACCCCACAACAAAAACTACTACATCTAGTACTTTGTATGGCCTCCATGATTTTTAATGACAGCACCAAGTCTTCTAGGCATGGAATGAACAAGTTGGTGGCATTTTGCAACATCTTTTTCCATTCTTCAAGAATGACCTCTTTTAGAGACTGGATGCTGGATGGAGAGTGATGCTCAACTTGTCTCTTCAGAATTCCCCATAGGTGTTCGATTGGGTTCAGATCAGGAGCCACTGAATCACTTTCACCCTGTTCTTCTTCAGAAATCCAACAGTGGCCTTAGATGTGTGTTTAGGATCATTGTCATGTTGTAAAAGTGCAGTAGTCCCAGTAGTCTTCATCTTTGTCAGCATGGGCCCTGGCAAACTCTAGGCGGGCTTTTTTGTGCCTGGGCTTTAGGAGAGGCTTCTTTCGTGGACGGCACCCATATATTCCTCTGCAATGTAGTCACCCCAGTTTGGCTTTATACTTCTTTTGATAACTGCAGTGAACTTGCATGCCGATTTTCTTCAACCCTTCTCATCAGAAGACGCTCCTTTTGAGGTGTTAACTTCCAAAATCTGGACGTCTCTGAGAGATGGTTGCAGTTCCATCTTTTTAAAATTTTTACACCACTTTTGCTACAGTAATCTGACTGATAAGTAAAGCTTTCCTGATCTTCTTGTAGCCTTCACCTTTCTGGTGTAAAGAAATTATTTTCTTTCTCAGGTCTTGTGACATTTCTCTTCCATGTGGTGCCATTGCTGACAGCATGAAACGGGAAGAGGTTTTAACACCCTTTTATAGTCAACTGTCTGCTGGAAACCTGTGTAATGAATAATTCGACTCACCTGTGGTTGAATTCTTGTTAAATTAGACATTTGTAGTCTAAAATTTAGCTTTGCTCCAGAGACTTTCAGTGGGGTGTACTCATTTTTGCATCACCCTAATTTGAGTAAAACCGAAAATTTTGTTCTCTAAGTTATAATATAATATAATATAATATAATATAATATAATATAATATTATATATATATATATATATATACATACAGTGCTCAGCGTAAATGAGTATATGACCTAAAAAAAAGCTCGAAAACTGTAATTCCAACAACGTAAGTTTGCAACGCGGTTTGCAAATGTTCATTGGAACTTCTGTCGTTACCAGCTGTGTTGGAACTTAACTCTCGTTCATATCTTCTTGCAATTGAAATGCCTGTATTGGCGGTTAGCCTTGTAAACACATTCAGTTTTGTCTTAAGAGAACATAAACAGTTGAGAAAAAAAAAGCAGATGTATCACTATATTGGATCCGTGCATTAGCTCTTAACAGCCTAATATATATAGGCCTAGCAGTTGCTGTCTGTGTCCTTAAAGGTGCTAAAGAGGATGTTTTGTTTTATACATTTTTGCAATATTACTTGAAACTGTCTTTATTAACTGATAAAAGACTATTTATTAGGTGCACTGAAAGGAATAATATTAATATACATCATCTGTGCACGAGGTAGGGCCTTAAAAACATCAGCCAATTTTGGCGATTGGCCCTCTGGCTTGTCAATCACTGCCGTGACGTTCCTTGTGAGAGACGTGCGCGGATTGGCCCTCTGGCTTGTCAATCACTGCCATGACGTTCCTTGTGCGAGACGAGCGCGGCTGTGCGCTCCAGTAACTTTCCACACTCTACAGGCGCCGCATGCAATGTTTTTGTCCGGAGACAGGAGTAACAACTGCAGATTATGAGTTACCTGCGGTGAGTCCGACATAATGAATCCATTTACACGACAAAGTGAATGCCGGTGGTAAACACTCGTGTTCCAATACTCGTGCACGCGTTTTGGGAGGCGTTCCCTCGAAAGGAGGGGGGTTGTTCTTACGCATGCGCTCATTTAAAAAACTCACTAACAGTCTTTTGTCACAGAACCCTTGTTTCCCTGGACTTCATTTCCCAAGATCCTCCTGTTCTCCACACCTGCACTCACTTCCCTCGTCAGTTCCTCATCAGCACTCATCACCTGCACCTGGACTCTATTGTCTGCTCTCCTATATATTGCACTCACTCCCTGCACTCCTTGTCCGTTCTCTGTTGTGTTAAGGTTATGTTTGGTGTTTCCTTGCCTTTGTTTGATTAAAGCTCTATGTTATTGTGGAAATCCGTATCTGCCTCATCTCTACACCACCATACCGTAACAGAAGAACGGACCAAAAACGACCGGATTTTCCACAAAAAAAAAAAAAAGATGGAGACTTTCCCTGGCTTCCTGGCTCGTGCTCCTCCTATGCCTCTCATCCATCTGTCGGCCGGCGATCGCCTCATCGGGCTCCTGCAGGTTGGTCGTTCGCTGGAGAGGTATGTGGAGGAGTTCGTTGAGCTCGCTTATGTGTCTGACTGGCCTGAAGCAGTTTTGATCTCCCTGTTTCTGGATGGACTAGATGATGACACCATCCGTTTTAGTGAACCCGATTATCGTTTCTCCTTAAGCGAAACCATAAATTCCATTTTGTGGTTAAATGATTCCAAATTTATCGTTGATTGGGTTCAGGATGGGTGTCTGTCTCTAGTCCATCCAGAGACACGGTTGGCCGGGCCAGTCAGTCAACCTCCGGCTTCCTCCGCATACCCCTCCAGCGAACTCCCTGCCTGCCCCACACGGAACCCACAATCCTCAACTGGGTCCCGTAAGCGGAGGAGGAGGAAGCAAGCCGCTCCAGTATCTCCAGAGCCCGCTCCAGTATCTCCAGAGCCCGCTCCAGTATCTCCAGAGCCCGCTCCAGTCTCTCCAGAGCCCGCTCCAGTCTCTCCGGAGCCCGCTCCAGTCTCTCCAGAGCCCGCTCCAGTCTCTCCAGAGCCCGCTCCAGTCTCTCCAGAGCCCGCTCCAGTCTCTCCAGAGCCCGCTCCAGTCCCCACAGAGCCAGCTCCAGTGCCTGTGGGGATTTTAATTGTATTTGAGGGGATGAACGAGCCCGCTCCAGCCCTTTCCGAGCCTGCAGCTCCAACCCTGTGCGAGCCACCAAGTGAGGTGGCCTGGCTTATAGACTTTTGGACAGAGCCAAGTTCTCCAGTCTCCGCCGAGCCAAGTTCTCCAGTCTCCGCCGAGCCAAGTTCTCCAGTCTCCGCCGAGCCAAGTTCTCCAGTCTCCGCCGAGCCAAGCTCTCCAGTCTCCGCCGAGCAGGCCGCTCCAGTCTCCGCCGAGCAAGCCGCTCCAGTCTCCGCCGAGCAAGCCGCTCCAGTCTCCGCCGAGCAAGCCGCTCCAGTCTCCGCCGAGCAAGCCGCTCCAGCCGCCGCCGAGCAAGCCGCGCCAGTCTCCGCCGCCGGGCAAGCAGCGCCAGTCTCCGCCGCCGAGCAAGCAGCGCCAGTCTCCGCCGCCGAGCAAGCAGCGCCAGTCTCCGCCGCCGAGCAAGCAGCGCCAGTCTCCGCCGCCGAGCAAGCAGCGCCAGTCTCCGCCTCCGAGCCCTCAGCTCCAGCCGCCGCCGAGCCCTCAGCTCCAGCCGCCGCCGAGCCCTCAGCTCCAGCCGCCGCCGAGCCAGCCGCTCCTACTATGAACTGTGTGTTTGTATCCTCCAACCCAAAGACTGTTTTCCCTCCCTGCCTCCCTCTCCCGCCTCCTTCCATTTGTCTCTACACGTCACCTCCACCTCAAGCCCCCTCGCCCAGATCTCCACCTCGGACCTCTGGGCGATTACCTACACCCTGGCTCCAACCTCCCTCGTCTCCACCGTTGCCCATCAGTCCTCCAGCCTCACAAGTCTCCATCCTGCCCCGTTCACACCTTGGTCCCTCGTCAGCCTGCCCTCCCCTCTGGACTGCACTCCTCCGTCTCCGCTCCGTCCCTCCGTCCCTCGTTTCCAGTTGGCTTCCTCACTCCCCCTGGTGTTCACTCTGTTGTCTGTCGTCTGTGTTCAACTGCGGCCTTCTGGAGCCCCGGCTGCGCTTCGGTCGGTGGAGCCGCTGGTTCCGCCATCTCCCGCCGGTCCTTCAGCGCCGCCTGGGCTCGGCGACAATTCGGCTTCGGCTCCTGACCCGCAATGGCCGCCCTCGGCTCCTGACCCGCCATGGCTGCCCGCTGCACCTGACCCGCCATGGCTGCCCGCTGCACCTGACCCGCCATGTATGCCCGCTGCATGTCTGCCCGCTGCACCTGACCCGCCATGGCTGCCCGCTGCACCTGACCCGCCATGGCTGCCTTCAGCCCCTGACCCGCCATGGCTGCCTTCAGCCCCTGACCCGCCATGGCTGCCTTCAGCCCCTGACCCGCCATGGCTGCCTTCAGCCCCTGACCCGCCATGGCTGCCTTCAGCCCCTGACCCGCCATGGCTGCCTTCAGCCCCTGACCCGCCATGGCTGCCTTCAGCCCCTGACCCGCCATGGCTGCCTTCAGCCCCTGACCCGCCATGGCTGCCTTGACCCGCCATGGCTGCCTTCAGCCCCTGACCCGCCATGGCTTTTGAACCTGCCCTGGAGACCTCCACTCCAGTTTGCTCCTCCCCCTGCACCAGCTTGAGGTCTCCAGGGCGCCCGCCCCCCTCCCGGTTGTTTCATCTACTGCGCGAGGACGCGCCTACCGGGAGGGGGGGGTAATGTCACAGAACCCTTGTTTCCCTGGACTTCATTTCCCAAGATCCTCCTGTTCTCCACACCTGCACTCACTTCCCTCGTCAGTTCCTCATCAGCACTCATCACCTGCACCTGGACTCTATTGTCTGCTCTCCTATATATTGCACTCACTCCCTGCACTCCTTGTCCGTTCTCTGTTGTGTTAAGGTTATGTTTGGTGTTTCCTTGCCTTTGTTTGATTAAAGCTCTATGTTATTGTGGAAATCCGTATCTGCCTCATCTCTACACCACCATACCGTAACATCTTTGGTTTCTCAGTCGATTAAAAGATCCTCTTTATCACCTTTAATGTTAATCAAACAAGAAAAATCAGTCACTGTTCTAGACTGAATAACTTTTGTAACTTTAATAAGGATTAATATATGTTTAATTTATACAGTGAAGACTATGCAGTGGTATTTTACGTTTGAGTACTTTATTAAATTAAAATCATAAAAACATTTTACACAACCATACATACATATACTGTATATACTTCAAAAACTTACTTGCTATACTCAGGTAAATGGAAAGACTGGTTTTGTTTTCCCCATTGCGTTCATTAACAGCCTGTACGTAATACCGTCCCGCGTCTGCTGCTACCGTACCCAACACCACGAGCTGATTGTCCAATGTTATTGCTCTGAAACCAAAAGAGAAACACACAAAACACATGTAAGAATGGTAAACAAGACTGTCCACTTGCATTTTCATTTCCTTTCTAATCTCAGGGTGACCTGTACCAAATCAATTTGCTTATTTGTAAAATTGAGCCAGGTGACGTTCTAATGAAAGCACACGAGCGTTTTATTATTTTAGTTCTGGATGGTCTCATCGGCAAGAGGGCAACATGATAATTACTTGTTTCAGCACACGTGCACAAATCAATACATCACTGGACACAATGAAAAATGAACATGTACAAACATGCATACACATCCACTTACATTAACCAAGGCTTTTGCCACTTTTTGAACAGATATTTTTATCTCTCTCGAGGACAGGAAAAAATAACTCGCCAAAGAACAACACAACAAAATGAATAAGGAAAGAAGAGAGAGTGGGCTTTCATGTTCCTCTATGGCCTGTGTTCAATAGCGCTCTTATGCGAGACGTCAATAGCGCTTTCAAATTTTCACACACACATGACACAATCACACCTTTATATGAGGCAAGTTTTTAAAAGCACTAAGAGCTCCACACTGTAGTCACCATAACAGAAGTGTCACCGCCACAACTAGATGTGCCACACCCATTGACCCTGCAGAAAGCATGGACAAAATTGCATTCCTGTCTGTCAGAACTCCAGAGAGATTTTAGGCTGCTACTGAAAAGCCTTGGCAAAAAGTGAAGGGGGGTCTAAAGGTTAGTTCACCCAAAAATGAAAATTCTGTCATTTATTACTTACCCTCATGCCGTTCCACACCCGTAAGACCTTCTTTAATCTTCAGAACACAAATTAAGATATTTTAGTTGAAATCCGATGGCTCCGTGAGGCCTGCAGGGAGCAATGACATTTCCTCTCTCAACATCCATAAAGGTACTAAAAACATATTTAAATCGGTTCATGTGAGTACAGTGGTTTAGTATTAATATTATAAAGCGTCGAGAATATTTTTGGAGCGCCAAAAAAACAAAATAATGACTTATTTAATGATGGCCGATTTCAAAACACTGCTTCATGAAGCTTTGGAGCACAAATGAATCAGTGTATCGAATCTGCTGTTCAGAGTGCCAAAGTCACGTGATTTCAGCCATTGGCAGTTTGACACGCGATCCGAATCATGATTCGATACACTGATTCATTTGTGCTCCGATGCTTCCTGAAGCAGTGTTTTGAAATCGTCCATCACTAAATAAGTCGTTATTTTGTTTTTTTGGCACACCAAAAATATTCTCGTCGCTTTATAATATTAATATTGAACCACTGTACTCACATGAACTGATTTAAATATGTTTTTAGTACCTTTATGGATCTTGAGAGAGGAAGTGTCCATTGCTCCCTATGGAGGCCTCACGGAGCTATCGGATTTCAACTAAAATATCTTCATTTGTGTTCCAAAGATTAACGAAGGACTTTCAGGTGTGGAACGGCATGAGGGTAAGTAATAAATGACAGAATTTTCATTTTTGGGGGAACTAACCCTTTAATTCAAACAATATGAAAATATATGCATAAAATTAAGTGGGACATATCGCACTATATGGGGTAGTTGTCACAATGAGAACTTGTTTTAACACAGGTTTGAAAAGAATATTTTTTAACTAAAGTTAAAAAAAGGCCATCTTCCACAAAATATGTGTATTTAAAATGTAAAATGGCTATTTAATGGCTTTTCAGCAAAATTTAAATAGCAAAATAAATATGAAATTTATGAAACTTCAAAAAATGAAAAGGGTGATGCAAAATGACAATTGTTTTAAACATCAAAAATTGTAAATAATTAACTATATAAAATGACAACTTTTTAAAAGAATTGTGGCAAATTGCCCCTGATATTATTATGAAACTGAGAAGACAGTTTATCATTTCAGTAAAAAACTACCTTGATTATATACTATTATATTATATAGTCTGAATTTATGCTAGTGTGTTTTAATTGTGTTCACCTGTGTTCCCAACAGCTCTAGCAAAAATATGATGATATTGACATTTTAGTTTGGAAGACCACATTTATAAAAAAAAAAAATCTATAATCTGAAAGAGCTGTTTGAAACCAATGAACAAGCATTTATTATAGTTAATGGGATACAGCCCTAACAACATAAAATCAACATTTATTTAATGTTATATTCAAGACAGACATTATGTAGTCCAATCAGTAGTTTAAGTAGTGTGCAAACTATATGAACTCCTTTAATTATACTTTTAAAGGGGACCTATTATGCCCCTTTTACAAGATATAATATGACTCTGGTGTCCCCAGAATGTGTCTGTGAAGTTTCAGCTCAATATACCCCACAGATCATTTATTATAGCTTGTCAAATTTGCCACTATTTGGGTATGAGCAAAAACACGCCTTTTTTGTGTGTGTCCCTTTAAATGCAAATGAGGTGCTGCTCAGGCCTGCATTCCAGAAGAGGGCAGAGCTTTAAAAGCACATGCTTCGATTACTCAACAACAACAACGCTGGAGAATCTCACGCAGCCAAAATGATGACTGTCAGTAACGGTGTTCAGCCTTACATTGTTCAAACCGGAGTCGGACACTGATGGAGAGACTCAGAAAGAAGTTACAACTTTCAGAATGCATCTGGATGTTTCTGAATGGTTAGTGGATAAATTTATATAGTTGCTGTGGGGTTGATTCAACTCATTGTCTAGCATGTGCTGTCATGTTAATCTTTTGTGCAAATCCAGCATTGAATTGACCCTCGTTTGTGAAGCAGTCCGGCGTAAAATGACAGCATGGCAACAACACTCTACTACGACAACTCTTCCTCTTCTCTAAAGCAGCCCAACATGGCCTCACCCCCTTTTGTTGAATGTTCTCGGGGGCAGGGTTTATGTAAATGTCACCAACCCAAAGAAGCTGTTTTTTGCAGTCCTTAAAGAGTGATCTCTGTAGAAGAAAATATCTCCCTTTGCATTGAACTTTGAGCATTGTAACTTTGCAGATGTTGTTTATGCTCAAACAGCAACATTACACACTAACTAAAGTTAAAAAAGTGAAATCATAATCAAGGACCCCTTTAAAAGAAATTTCCCTTTCATTGTAATAGCATGGAAAGGAGTGACAAAAGAGCACTTTTACTGTTTTTGCAATTTCTCTGTCTTACAGGGAGAAAAGGTCTTATGGGTTTGGAACAAAATGAGGGTGAGTAAATCTTGATAGGATATAATTTTTGAGTGAACTGTCCCTTTAACTAGACCAGTACAGGAGTCTCTGCGTACAGTACTTATATGGTGAAGTTATCATTCCATTATATAACCATAAAACATGGTGAAAATTCCAGGTGGAAGGATACTGTTTGGATCACACACTGTAGGGCTGGTGTGAGCAGACTCTTTCAGCACTGCTTCAACTCAGCCTCAATTTTAAATTACATCTAAGAATAAAAATGATGCTGTAGCAACTCAAATAATGACAAAGATGACGATGAAGTGGAAAAAAAAAAACATTATTCGTTTATGTAAGTGCACAATTTCTCCCCACCAAATCCTGACGCAATGGCAGGCCTCTGAAACGGTGGCCAAAGCCTACAGTAATCTTCAAACAGAGGAGCTCAGTGTTTTAATGCATGAGCCACCGTGTAATGTCAATAAAGTCCAGTCATGGGTGACTGTCCACATTTAAATATATAGAGCTCTTTTGTCGACATTTCAGCGAGCGGGTTCGTTTTGATTACTGGACACATTTGCTAATGCATGTACGCACATACAGACTCAAGGTGAAAGAGGAGGAACCATTAGAAGCTAAACAGCCTATACTCTGACTTCAACGTGGCAGAGCTTTTAGGGCAGGAAATGCGAATCAGACAAGCAAACAAGCAGTAAGACAAGAGAGATGGAGAAAAGGATAAGCCTCCAAGATATTTAATGCGCACTTTATGTTGTTCATATGGAGTTCAAGGTGAAATAAAGTCAGAGAGTGAGTAAGAGACAGAAAGAGGACAGACAGGGAAAGAGAAAGAGAGAAACCACATGAAAACGTCAAGAATAAGCGTTTTAATCTATCTCCTGTAAGGAAAAAAAATTCCCTTTGAACTCAGAGTCTTTAATTCCAGCCTCTCCATCCAGGGGAAAAAAAAAGAGGGAAGGGAAGGGAAAATGAAAAAAGAGAAGTCTCGCACTCAGTCCAAAATAAATCCACAGTGGAAAAATCTCAGCATGGGATGTTTTCACACTTTCAGTTTTAACTTAAAACTATAAGATATCCCAGGCCTTCAACTAACACATTCAGGCTAGATTAAAGAAAGTTAAGAGTAAGGTGTAATGTGTTATGGTCCAGATTCGATTTAGCTAATTTTACACATTTAAATAGACAGTTTACCCAAAACTGAAAATTCTATCATCATTTACTCACTTTCATGTCGTTCCAAACCTGCATGACTTTCTTTCTTCTGTAGAAAAGAAAAGAATTGGACCCAATTGAAGTCAAACAGGCAGTTTTGGCTTAAATATCCCTTTAAGATCACCCTAAAATGATCACTTGTAAAACATCTACTATGTAGATCTATAATGAGATGTTTGAGATTTCTAACTTGATTGCAAATTTGTCAGAACAGACAACTTAATTTGAACCAAAATAGATGGTTTTTGCTGCCAATTTGTTTGGTTACATCATCAACCAGCAATGCTAACTTGCCAAACATCGGTCCTTTATCTACTTTTCGACATGTCTAAACATTGTTTTCTCTGTTTGAACATATGGTTAATAATAATAATATATTACATTTATATTGCACTTTTCTGAGTACTCAAAGCGCTTTACATATGGAAGTAGAAATCTCCTCAACCACCATTATTGCCATATTGCGCCAGAACACCCACCACACACCAGCTGATTGGTAGAGTGATGAAGCCAATCAGTATATGGGGATGATTAGGAGGCCATAAAGAACCAAGGCTAATGGGAAAATTTGGCCAGGATACTGGGGTTACACCCCTACTGTTTTCGAAGGACATCCTGGGATTTTTAATGTCCACAGAGAGTCAGGACTTCGGTTTAACGTCTCATTCGAAGGAAGGTTCAACAAATGGCTTGAATTGGAGACTGGACCACATGGCTTAGGTGCCATTCACACCGAACACGTTTTTACATAGAAGGAAAGACATAGGGTAGTGCAATGAAAAGAAAGAGAGGTCTAGAGAAGCGTTTTTAAAAGAAATTTGAAGAGTTCATTTGCAAAAACCGATAAACGCCATTTAAAAAAAATAAATTAACTAAGTAGGCTACTGTGCATTATTCTCCATATATAGCACGTTCTGTACCCTAAATCCATTTTGTCAGAAAAGCCGGTATTGTCCACTTTCAGGCATCGCAAGTTCACGTTTTACAGCAGAAGCCGACATGCACCCTTGTTGTTTGTATACAGAAACCGATAAGTCCGTTTTAGCGAATCAGCGCACAGTATTCAGGTCAGGTGACAAGGCTTCTAGTCACTTCAAAAAGATGCGTTAGCTGAGGGAAGTTTTGTCAAAGCTGACTAAAAGTGATCAAGGATTTATAATTTCGACATGCTTAAACCTTGGTAACCTTGGTACCTTACATGCTTAAACCTTTTGCGTGTGTGTGTGCGCGCACGTGCGTGGATACGTGTGTGTGTGTGTGAGAGAGAGAGTGTACTTGTGTGCCGATCTGTTAGTGTGTGTGTGTGCGCGCACAGTGAGTGGATGGGTGTGTGTGTGTGCGCGTTTGTGTGCACACGTGTGTTTGAGTGCGTTTTAAATGCAATAACAAAGCAATTACTTGGGTTTTGTTTAACTCTGAAACATGAAATGTGGAGTTATCTGCTTTTGCTAAAAAACAAACTTTAAATATATATATAAAACATACTTTCAATGAACTTTTAATTTTTTAATTTACCTGTATTTTTTAGTTATTATTACTTAATCAAAACAACCCAACTGCAGTTTGATTGATATTACTTGGAATGCACAACAAAAAAACATGATTTGTGAGAATAAATAAAAATTGAGTTATCTGTTTTTGCAAATAAACTCTTCATTTGTACTCCCGAAACAAATTACCACATTACTGTTGATGGATTATCTATATTGTAAAACAGAGACCATAGATTGACATTAGACCTTTCAAAAGATGCATCACTTGTTGACATTATTCATATTTTTAGACAGTTGTCTATATAGTAAATGTAAACAACAGTAAACAAAGTGATGCCAAGCCAGAGGGCGGTTCCGTGCATTTTAAGAGGTATGCTTTAAGCGCGAGGCGCAACAAAAGACGCGAAAGCAATGGTCAAACACGTTTGTCTAATGCATGTTTACATAGAAAAACAATGGAAAACACATTCAGCCTCTTAGAAATTCCAGATGTTGGCAGTAAGTGAAAGCATAATCACTTTCATGATTCTGATTTGTCTCGCTAGTGGAGCAGAAATTACTTTTATTCTTTAGAAATACACCAACTGTAGCTTTGGCAGTGAATGAGTTAAACAATACATAACGAGTCCGCTAAATACTTAATAGCAGTGGTGAAATTATTATAAGGTGGTAACAATAGGGTAAAATAGAAGAATAGAGAGCAACATTGGAAAGAAAGACAGACAGACAGAGAAATGACACATTGAGTTCACAAGCCAGGAAACTGTACTTAGATGGAATTTGACTTGTCAAATTGCTCCCAAGGTCACAATAAACATACCTGTACACACAAAAAGAATGCAAAATATGAAATATAAAGGCAGAAAAGCATACTGAATGTTCATCATAGAAAATATATCAAATGCAACATACAATTACCTGTAAATTTGGTAAAATATGCAACTAAATAGCTTGCATAGTTCACATATTGAAATCCCTACAGGGTCATTGCGTGAAATGATTAAACATGCAATGGAGGACCTTATTGTGCCGTGGATTAATGTGGGAGTTAATATCAGGTGCTGAATTCCAGCTGTAAACACTAGCCTACAATAACAAAAACAGCCAGCGTTTAGCTGGGATGTTGTTCGATTGTTAATGACCCTCACTGTTCTTGTGCATGGTTATTTTTGTGGTTATATGGTTATGAAAGTATTTCAAAGGGGTGATGACTCGCATGAAGGCGTATTGTTGGATCTTGTAGATGTCCTGGAGGCAAGGTGGGCTGCATTCAATGTATTTTTGTCTTCTTAATGGGTTGTATGTTCCATCTGTGCTGTTTTTAATTGTTGGTCTACATATATGCAAGCAGCAGGTGGACGTTTTTACCTTGTGCATTATGTCTTGCACCATGAGCATCATGTTTTTAAGGTCCAGATTAAAAATAAACCTTTACAATAAGGTTAAATTTGTTAATTTTCTCTGACTTAATTTGTTAATTCTTTTAAAGCATTATTTTATAGGTTAATTTTAATGTTTAAATATGTGTTCTTGAGCAGCAAATCAGCATTTTAGAATGATTTCTAAAGGATCATGTGACACTGAAGACTGGAGTAATGATGATGAAAATTGAGCTTTGCCATCTCAGGAATAAATAACATTTTAAAATATTAAAATAGAGAATAGAAATAGACATTTTAAATTGTAATAATATTTCACAATATTACTGTATTTTTGATCAAATAAATGCAGCCTTGGTTAGCATAATGTATTTTCTATTAATACATTAAAACATCTTACTGACCTCAAACTTTTGAAAAGTACCGTAAATTGTTAAATATGTTGCAAATGTGCAGTTTTCTGTTACCTGTTGCATTAACTAATATTAATAAGTGTACAGAGCCCATAAAAGAACATGGTGAAGAAAAAAATATGAGATGGGAGGAAAAATTATTTGGCAATGCTTTTGCGTTGTCATGCAAATGTTTTGCGTTCCCCCGAGAAACTTTGAATTCTCTCACAAAGAACACAAGTTTTGTGAGCGAACGCAAAAGTTTACGTGAGGGAACGCAAAGTTTCTCGAAAGAACGCAAAACATTTGCGAGAGAACGCAAAAGCATTGATGTATTATTTTTCCAACATTTCCTACTCATATTTTTTTCCATCACCATGTCCCCTTAAGCAGTTCGTACAAATTAAATCTTTTTTTTTATAAAACCTTGTTTAGTAAATTACACATCAATGTCAGTTTTAAAACTAGGACTACTTTGAACTGTCACGGTGCAGTGTGTTCCTGTGCGGCGAGTCAGTGACTGACCTGTACCAAACTGAAGTACACCTAAAGACTATTGTGTAGAAGCTTGTGGCAGACTGCATTTCTTCAGTTGTCACTTAAAATATATCCTCTGTTGATTCTTCCTTACGACAGCATCAGTGTTTGCTTCCCTCTTAAGGGCACACTTAAGGTCTCAACAGTTTTGACAGCTGAATCACTGATGTCCAGGATTGTGGGGGTTTGTGTGTCCTTCTTTAAGTCCACAATCATCACTGCAGGCTTCAGAGCAGTCAGCTTCAGGTTATTGTGTCACTAATAGGACACCAGCTGCTCAACATCATGTCCTCAGGAAGACCTGTTTATGAGGCCATGTACTTAAAAATAAAGATTACAATTAGAGCCCAACAGGGTGTTACAGTCTGATGCCACTGGAGAAGTATAAGTTACACAAAGAACTTTTTATGATCTAGTTCTTTAGAATTAAACTACCATTCAGTTTTTTTTTAAATCCTCATGTCGTTCCACACCCGTAAGACCCTCATTCATCTTCAGAACACAAATTAAGATATTTTTTATTAAATCCGATGGCTCAGCTAGGCCTGCATAGACAGCAATGGTACTTCCTCTCTTAAGATCCATAAAGGAACTAAAAACATATTTAAAAGTTCATGTGAGTTCAGTGGTTCAACCTTAATAATATATAGGAATGAGAATGTTTTTTTGTGCACCAAAAATAACAACTTTTTAATAATATCTAGTGATGGCCAATTTCATAACACTGCTTCATGAAGGTTTGAAGCTTTACGAATCAAATCAGTGCATTCGAGCGCCAAAGTCACGTGATTTCAGCAGTTTGGCAGTTTGATATGCGATCCGAATCACTGATTCGACTCAAAAGATTCATAACGCTCTGAAGCAGTGTTTTGAAATCAGCCATCACTAGATATTGTTAAAAAGTCCTTTTTTTTTTTTTTGTTTGTTTGTTTGTTTTTTTGGCGCACAAAAAATATTCTCATCGCTTTATAATATTAAGCACTTTAAACCCTAATGCTCAAAATACTTAATTGTTTTGAGTAGGGCAAACTTAAATTTAACAAATTAGTTCAGTTAAATTAATTGTTATGAGTATTTAGAACTTCCTTTTTCTTTTGAGTTCACAGAACTGATATATTTTAAGTAAACTGAACTGTTTCATTGTTTTGAGTTGTATGAACTCATTTCCTTTAATTTAAACTAACTTAAGTTTAACTGAAACTGGACTGGGATTTCTATTTCCCAGCATGCTTTGCCCATGGCACTCGAAAGGGAGAGTAAATGCTCAAATTAAAGTATTTTTTTTTTTTGTGCAAAATTAATGGATAAGGGAGATTTAGTAGTGATTAATGTTTTGTTATGCTAATTTAGAAGAGTTTCTGTTAATGTGGGTTTTTGGAGAGTTACCATCATGGTGACAAGTTGGTTTGAGAGCAGGTAAGTTACATGTTTTAAGTTGCTGTACTTGTTCAGTAAGTGCTATACCATGCTATTGTTAACATGTTAGCAAATTAGCAAGTTGGCATTTTCTGAATTTTCTTATTAGGGTTTACAGTGAAGTAAACAATTCATTTGATCTGGAAGAACTCAAAATAAAAAAGTGAATTAACTAAATATTTTATGTTAATTGCTATCAAAGTGTATGAGTTAGCTAACACAGTACTTCAAGTTAAGAGCAATTAACTTGCATGAGTACTACAAACTCAAAACTTGATAGTTCTGCTTACTTAAAATTGGGAACATCATAACTTTTGATGTAACTGATTACCTCACAGTTTACAGTGAGGTAGAACCACTGAACTCACATGAACTGATTTAAAGGATTCGTTCACTTTCAAATTAAAATTTCCTGATAATTTACTCACCCAAAATGTCATCCAAAATGTTCATGTCTTTCTTTCTTTCTTCAGTCGAAAAGAAATTAAGGTTTTTGATGAAAACATTCCAGGATTTTTCTCCATATAGTGGACTTCAATGGAGCCCAAATGGTTGAAGGTCAAAATTACAGTTTACAGCGATCCCAGATGAGAAATAAGGGTCTCATCTAGAGAAAACATTGCTAATTTTCTAAAAAAAAAAAAACATTAAAAATGTTATGTTTTAAGCATAAATGCTCATCTTGAACTAGCTCTCTTCTTCTTATTTGAATTCCGGCAGTGTAGACACTTCTAAGTGTATTACTGCCCTCCACAGGTCAAAGTTTGAACTAAATTGTCATATACAATATGCTAGTACAAGTATATAACAATCAGTTCAAACTTTAACCTGTGGAGGGCAGTAATTTTTTGTTAAAACGTACAGTATATAAGTTTTGTTTTTGTTTTTTAGAAAATGAGCGATTGTTTCTCTAGATAAGACCCTTATTCCACGTCTGGGATCGTGTAGAATGCTTTGAAGCTGCACTGAAACTGACATTTTCACCTTCAACCGTTTGGGCTCCATTGAAGTCCACTATATGGAGAAAAATCCTGGAATGTTTTCATCAAAAACCTTAATTTCTTTTCGACTGAAGAAAGAAAGACATGAACATCTTGGATGACATGGGGGTGAGTAAATTATCAGGAAATTTTATTATTTTACTAATCCTTTAAATATGTTTTAGTACCTTTACGGATCTTAAGAGAAGAAGTACCATTGCTGTCTATGGAGGCCTCACTGAGCCATCGGATTTAATCAAAAATATCTTAATTTCTGTTCCGAAGATGAACGAAGGTCTTACAGGTGTAGAACGACATGAGAGTGATTAATAAATTATAAATTATTTTCATTTTTGGGTGAACTAACCCTTTAAATTGATCAAAAGTGACAGTAAAGACATTTATAACTGTTTCTTGAGGAACAAATCATCACATTTCTGAAGGATAATGTGACACTGAACACAAACTTAAAATATATTGAAATTGAAAACAGTTGTAATAAAAATTGTAATAATATTTCAAAATATTACAGGTGAACTGTATTTACTTGTAACTACATGGTTTCCTACCAATCATGTATTTTTTCCTCTTGTGTTTAATTTCTTTATGCATTTTTTATGTTCAACGCCAATTATCATTTATTAAAGGTAGGGTAGGCTAGCAATAGCTTGCTAGCTTTGAAAGCATCCCTCCCTCCCTTCAGAGCGTTCTCAAAAGCCACCTTCAAAACACAAATGCACACAGCAGAGTTTACAAATCATCAAGAGACGCGAGACACCATTAAATCACCTTATGTCTCAAAGCACATGACATTACATTAATAGTGAACATAAACAACTTAGAGTACTCAAAGAGTGCAAACTTGGTCAGTATGTTTCACCCAATTGATTTCACAAAAATCTGAGAACATCTGTGACAAATGTCAAGTGAGTATGTGTGTGAATGTTCGGTTGGAAAGCCTAATGACACTGTGGTCCAATCTATGATGTTCCGCTGCGTTAGGGAACCAAAGAGCCAATTCAATTATGACAATCAGACAGAGAAGGAAAAGAAAACAGCAGCCAAAAAAAAAAAAAAAAAAGTTCAAATGAGGGAGGGATGGAGAGAGAGTGAGAACTAGATGAGGGGAAGAGGAGTACGTGTCTGGAGATCTGAAGTTCAAAGAGTAATCAAGAGGAAAGAGTGAACATGGAAATGAAATTTCATGCAGATAAGAGCAACAAGGAGACAGATTTCAGCACTCTTTTAGAAATCACATGCTTCAATTTATACTCAAAACACAAGCCAAACTACCAAACTAGACATGAATTATACCTGCATATACCTGCATTTTTTTCAGTTTTAAGTTGCAATTTTATCTGTTTTTGAACATCTCTGTAGTCTTTTTAGAAGGTCTCCTAACTGTTCACTGACATGGAGACAAAGAGTAAATCCTAGATTTGTTAGCAATGCAAATCCAGCACGTTCAAGCATAAAGAGAGATCCGAACGCTGACTGGAGGGATAAAATATGTATAAATATAGTAGAAAAAAGTACGAAAATTAGCTGGTATTGTGGTTCAAAATGAATTCAGGACTTTCTAAGGTCTTGAGATGTCCACTAAATTGCCTTCCACATTTCTTAGAGGGGTCATGAACTGCATTGTTTTATTGTTTTATAATGTTTCCTGGGGTGCACTTATAATGTTAGTATGCTTTTTACATCCACAATTGTCATAATTTATAAATAAAAGGCATTTTTCCTACCCTGATCTTAGCCCTCTGTTTTGAACGCTCGGTTTTAAGGGCCGTGTCTGCTGTGAGACTTCAGTGTAAACGCCCACTGCTGTGATTGGCTAACATCTTTGCATATGAAATAGCCAAGTATTACTCTCTCTTTCAGCATGTTTTTACTATTACAGCTCTCAAGGTTAACTAATCGTGAAAAGTGTTGCATTATATTTACAGGTGCTGGTCATATAATTATAATATCGTGAAAAAGTTCATTTTTTTATTGTAAAATATTTTAAAATATAGCTGCGAGCAGCGATGGCGGGCCCAAGCCCGGTGGCACCGCCACCCCGGTGGCTTCAGGGCAACTGTGCACAGCGGGCAATAGGCACTTAAAACGGTTAAACATCAAAGGACTATGTCAAATTCACTCCACATTTACTGCACTACAAGGTGCCACTATAGAGCCCCTCCTCCCTGCCCATTTTCAAAGGATTACATGTGCCAAGTTTTAACATTATTCTGATGAATTTTGAAGCAAATCAGGTAAAAATAAGAGGGTGATCTCAATGTATGCTGAAAGTGACACATTTTCTGCTTCCAGTTGGTGGCGCTATTACTTTGAATCACAATAGTCACATCCATGTGATCAGCCTTGTACAACGAAGACTAAGCCGAAGTTTCATCAAAATCAATTAATGTATGCAGAAGTTATAACACTTTGTTTCCCTTTTCTTGCCATAAATTCGTTGCCTCGCCACGGCCAAACCGTTTGAGATATCCAAAATCCGTTTGCAATTAAACAACTTCAATGTGTTAGCAACAAGTTAAAAAAAGTTTGGTGTAAATTGGATAAACCCTGTAGGAGCAGTAGTATAAAATTCATAGCCTGTTTTTTCAAAAAATTAACATTCAAACCAAAATAGCTGACTTCCTGTTGGTCGGAGCTAATGAATGTAAATTAGAAAATTGTCCGGCTTGATGAGAACAATATGTGTACCGAGTTTGGTGATTGTAGGAAAAACTAACCCCCCCACTTTTGTCAAAAGGTGGCGCTACTGAGCCCCTCCACCACGCCCATTTCTATGGCTTTGTCCATGTCTACTGGTTGACAATATTGATGTGTGTGTCGAGTTTCATGCAATTTGAAGCATGTTAAGAGCCTCAAAAACACTCAAGAATATTATTACAGTTTGACCTGTTGCCATGGCAACAATATTTCAAATATCAAAAATCCTGTCATAGGTCTACATCTGCTGTGTATTGACATTACACTGATGAAGTTTGAAGCAAATCAGGTAAAAATAAGAGGGTGATCTCAAAACATTTCAAAAAGTGATACACTTCCTGCTGCCAGTTGGTGGCGCTATAACTTTGACTCACAATAGTCACATCCATGTGATCAGACTCCTATAACGAACACACTCGTGAAGTTTCATAAAGATCAATATATGTATGCAGACGTTATAACACATTTCCTGTTTCCTTTTTCTCGCCATAAATTCGTTGCCTCGCCACGGCCAAACCGTTCGAGATATCAAAAATCCCCTGGCAATTTTTAATCATCAGTGTCTTGACTTCATGCTGACCGAGTTTGGTGGCGATCGGATTAATCGTCTAGGAGGAGTATATCAAATTCCAGAGCATGCGTTTTTCAAACAACCCTTAATAGCTGACTTCCTGTTGGCGTGGTGTTTAACTTAGAGCACGAAAGTTGTTCGGCCCGATGAGGTCTATATGTGTACTGAGTTTCATACTAATACGTGCAAGCGTGTTTAATATATGGACCAAATTTTCAGACTTTTTTCAAGGGGGCGCTGTCGAGCCCCCCTGCCACGCCCGGGTACCAGCCTCTCCGGCGTCCTAATGGCCGCGGATTCCAATGTGTGTGCCAATTTTCAAGAGTTTTTGAGCATGTTAAGGCCCCCAAAAAGCCCCGGAAGACGGAAAAAAAAAAAAAAAAAAAAAAAAAAAAAAAAAAAAATAATAATCCTTAGAAGAACAAGAGGGCCCTGCGCGAATTTTCGCTTGGGCCCTAAAAATGAAACTTTCATTTATACCAGATTCAGATCTCAAAATATTAGAATATTTACATTTGAGTTTCATTAAATGACCATCCCTACAGTATAAATTCCGGGTATCTCTTGTTCTTTGAAACCACACTATTGGGGAAGACTGCTGACATGGCAATGGTCCAGGAGACAATCATTGACAGCCTCCACAAAGAGAGTAAGTCACAGATGGTCATTACTGAATGTGGTGGCTGTTTACAGAGTGATGTATCAAAGCATATTAAATGCAAAGTTGACTAGAAGGAAGAAATTGGGTAGGCAAAGGTGCACAAGCAACAGGGATGACCACAAGCTTGAGAATACTGTCAAGTAAAGCCGATTCAAACACTTGGGAGAGCTTCACAATGAGTCGAATGAAGCCGGAGTCAGCGCATCAAGAGTCACCACACTCAGACATCTTCAGGAAAAGGACTACCAAGCTCCAAGCTGCTTGAAGTCTAGTGTGAAGTTTCTGAAGTCAGTAATGATTTGGGGGGCCGTGACATCTGCTGGTGTTGGTCCATTGTGTTTTATCAAGTGAAAAGTCAATGCAGCCATCTTCCAGGAGATTTTGGAGCACTTTATGCTTCCATCTGCTGACAAGCTTTATGGAGATGCTGATTTCCTTTTCCAGCAGGACCTTAGCACCTGCCCACAGTGCAAAAACCACTTCCAAGTGGTTTGCTGACCATGATATTACTGTGCTTTATTGGCCAGCCAACATGCCTGACCCCTGAATCTATGGGATATTTTCAAGATAAAGATGAGAAACAGTCGATCCAACAATATATAGATGATCTGAAGGCTCAATAGTGCCTCAGCAGTGCCACAGGCTGATCACTTCCATGCTACTTTTTCTGTTTTGAAAATCCATTTTTTGATTGATCTTAGGAAATATTCTAATATTTTGAGATACTGGATTTTGGACTTTCATGAGCTGTACGCTCTAATCATCAAAATTAAAAAAAAAAAAAAACTTTTGAAATGTTTTACTTTACATGTAGGGAATCTAGAATATATGAAAGTTTCATTTTTAAAAATAATTTACAATAAAAAAATGAACTTTTTCATGATATTCTAATTATATGACCAGCACCTGTAGATCTATGGCATTATATTTAGATCGTGGCATGAAAGGTTGCAGAGATGAACACTGTGTAGCCGATTACATATGTTGAGCGCATGAAAGCAGTGATCTCATCATTGCAACTTAATTTCTGCACACTAACAAAATTTGATGCTTTTGAAAAAAGATGCTTTCATCTTCACCAACAGTGCAAACACGATATAACTAAGAGATTCATTGAATAAAATGAGATTTTTGCGCATCAGTCACGATAAACTCGCGATGTTTGATTGACAGCTTCAGCGCGCACTGCTACAATGATTGCAAAGGGAGCTTTCTTTGATCGCTTTCTTTATATAATTCAATCACCGTTAAATAACTAATTATTTTCATCCTACTAAGAGAAACAACGCAAGTTGACCTTTAGTCACTGGTTTGATTTACTGACACACAGACAAAGATCACCTGACTGTACATGAATCATTAACAGATCAGGCATTAGAATTAACACAGTTACTGACATGTTGTTGCATTACTGTCGAGTCAAGGCACTGCACAATATTTTGTAATCCTCAACAGCATGTTTATTGCTTGGTAGCTCGATCTGGTTTAGCACCACATAGGCCTATGTTACTTAGGCTACCTATTCTATTGCATGGCATGTGCGAATCGGTGGGCGGGGCTAAACAGGCAGTGATGAAGTAGGCGTTGATCTTCTTCTGTGGAGGCGGTGCTTGCTGCCCTTTGACGTCATAGATCCCCACTTTGTAAATCCTGTTGTTCACTGGGTCTGGTGTCAATTAAAGCTTTTATTGGACTAACAAGGTAGTTTTCAGCTCTAAAACTTACAGGATATTCTTATAGTATGATGACCTCTTATGTGTCAAAAGCTCAAGGAAAATTAGATTTCTCAGTTCATCACCCCTTTAAAGACATAACAAAATCTTAAAACTTAAACTTTATGTTCCTCACACAAAGCTAGACATTAATAATAGTAACAATAATAATAATAATAAATAAATAAATTAGTTAAAAATTAAATTTAAAAATTAAATTAAATAAAAAAAATAATAAAATAAAATTTTTAAGTTCTCCCTTTGAATCCCACAGACAAAAGAAAGTTTGGAACAACACAGGAATGAAAAAATAATGACAGAACTTCAATTTCGGGGTAACTTTCCTTAAAACAACATAAATTTACCTGAGAAGCACAACTGTGTAAGATATTAGGATTTGTTTTCACAAAACATAAATCATACTACATTTTGTTAGACTTGCTTAAACAATTTGCACTCTACTCACAACCCTGTGCTAGTTGTGGGTGGGTGTATTTCTTTGGACACACATGAGTATTCATCTCTCTCCTCTAGATCTCGTTTCTTTGATAGAGTAACGCATTTCACGTACGAGTGGCCTTTGAAATGAAGACTGTCTCATAAGTGCCATGACAACCGTTTGACTGACAGCCGGCGAGGTGAGCTATCCTCAGATGCTGACAGTAAAGCTTGATGAGTAGACGTGTCGACCCCGCTGCTAACAGTCCAAGAATCTGAAGCATGGCGTCAACAACTGCAGGACGTGCCGGTTTCATTTAGAGAATCAATGAATGTCATAAAGCACATCATTGCCGTGGGGGCCAACTGATGAAATCAGTCTAAAGACACAGTAGACAGTGATTGATGTAAAACTATTTTCAAAGCAAGCGTGTGTGTGTGTGTGTGTGTGTGTGTGTGTGTGTGTGTGTGTGTGTGTGTGTGTTCTAGAATGTACAGGCGAGGGTTGCCTGACTTTTTGACAGATTATTGCGTTAGGAATACATTTACATGATGAAATTAAACAGGTTTTTGTCAATATGAATTTATCCTTTAAATGATTCATTCACTTTAAATGATTACAGAATTTTCATCTTTGTCACCCTCATGTCGTTCCAGACCGACTGACTTCCGTGGAAAACAAAAAGAGACATTTTAAATAATGACTCTCCGAGAATAAAGACTTTGGTCTGTTCCTCACATGAGTCGTATAAACAACTTTTATGGTAATATTCTTATGACTTGGTCTTTTCTTAGTCACTCTCAATCTCTGAAAAGAATGAGCAGAATATTCATCAAAAAGACAAATATTTTTCGAAGAAAGTAATACAGGATTGGAGAACAAATTATAAGAGTCAGTAAATGATGACTTAAGCGTCCTTTTTAGACAAAACCATTTACATAATAAATTAGAGAAGGTTTTTGTCAATATCCATTGATCGTTTTACTGGACAAGCCTCACATATGTCAAAATGTCAAATGGCAACTTACACCCGATGGTTAGGAATGATCTTAAAGCCGTCTCTGAACCATGTGACCTGAGGGCGAGGATAACTGCTCACAGCAGGGGGATTCAGGACAGCGGCTCTTCCCTGAGAGACCGTTTTTCTCTGTTCCAGTTCAGCAAAGTTATCCATGTCTATCAGAGAGAGAGAAAGAAAGAGAAAGAGAAAAAAATTCCTACTGCAACTGTGATTTAAATTGCAATATGAGGCACATTTAGCATCTCATAATTCTTATACTCTCTTGCAGATATCGACATAGAAAAAAGGGGTCCCCTGCGGTCCGTTCGCAATCGAGTTCCCCGGGGGTGGGAATTAATATTACATATAAAATAATAATAATAGTAATAATACTATTGGAATGTGTTTATTATTGAAATATATTAATATCACTAATAACATTATTATTATTTTGTGGCAAATGTGAGAACTGTGCTGTCATTTTGTTAAAACAATAAACTTAAAGTTTAGTTCACCCAAAAATGAAGATTCTGTCATTAATTACTCACCCTAATTTCATTTCAACCCGCAAGCCACAAATTTCTTTTCTTTTTTTAAGATTTATTTTTTGCCTATTTTTGGCTTTATTATGATAGGACAGTATAGAGTGGACAGGAAGCGAGGTGGGAGAGAGAGAGGAAAACAGGATCGGGAAAGGTCCGTGAGCCGGGACTCGAACTTGGGTTGCCCGAATATATGTCAGGGCGCTGCCCACAAGGCTATCTACGCCGACACAAATGAAGATCTTTTTAAAGAAATCTAAGAGTTTTGTGTCCCTCCACTGACAGCCTATGCAACTACCACTTTTAACCCCCAGAAAGGTAGTAAAGTCATCTTAAAAGTTATCCATGTGACCAAAGTGGTTTAACCTCAATTTTATGAAGCGACGCGAGTGCTTTGTTTGAGCAAAAAACATAATTTACCACTTTATTTAGAAAATATTAATCTCCAACGCACATTTATTAAACATGCATGTTGTGTTGACACAAGAGCAGACGTTGCATGAATGTGTATTGGAGATTAATATTTTGTAAATAAAGAAATAAATCATGTTTTTTTGCGCAAACAAAGCACTCGCGTCACTTAAAACTGAGGTTAAACCACTGGAGTCACATGGAGTACTTTAATGATCTCTTTACTACCTTTCTGAGGCTTGAAATTGGTAGTTGTGTAGGCTGTCAATGGAAGGACAGAAAGCTCTCAGATTTCTTTAAAAAGAAATGAACAAAGTCTTACGGGTTTGGTACGACATGAGGGTGAGTAATTAATGATAGAATTTTCATTTTTAGGTAAACTAACCCTTTAAGCTTCTGCAGTGCAGGGCTCGAAATTGCGACCATTTTAGTCGCATATGATCCCTAAATTTATATGTGTGACCTCAAAATATATTTGGGAGCATTTGTGCGAGTGCAAATAATTGTTGAGGTGCGACCTGTTTTCATTTCTCTGCTAAACGTTTGCTAATTACTGCATAGTATGTGCCTGCTGTGAGCTGATACAGTGACCGGTCCACCGTTCTACATAACCAATTAAACTTGATCTTTACATTCTTAAGTTTAAAGCAGATTTTAGGTTGGTTAATATTAGCCGTCAATCATCCCCTTTCACTGCGCTCCGTTGTCACGTGACATGGAGCTAACTAGCGCGAAAAATGTAAAGAGCTGAAGAGAGAAGATGAAAATACACAGGGCTCGACAATAACGCTTAGTTTTTATATTTATAACATATGATACAGTTAAGTAACATTACACGAACAAGAACACAGTTTTCCTGAATATCCTGCTTAAAACCATCACGATTGAAAATGTGACACTTATTTCAAGCAGTTAAAGTTAAACCACTTACATTTTAGACGCAATATTATCTGTTTTTGTTCTGTTTCAGCAGCGAAAATAGTTCACAGCAGAACGATAGCGCATTTTACAAGAACACAATCGTGTTTTCATTACTGAATGATTCAGCGTTTTGAACGAATCAGTTGAGTCAAAGATTCAATGACCCATTCATAAACAACTGCCTCATTCTTGAATGATTCATCCATTTGAACGAATCATTTGAATGAATGACTCAATAACTCACTCATTAAGACAGTCAGATGGTTGCTTGCTGCCACCTACTGGTGGCTTAGTTTCATGTTTAAAAGTATCATTAAAAATATAATTCTTTCCAACATTTATTATATTAAAAAAAATGTAAAACATATATACAACATATACAAATTTAAGAATTTAAAATGAAAGATGCACACATTTAATAAGATTAGAGAAAAAATGCCCTTTATAAAAGGTAAAAAAATAAAAATGCCCTGGGGTAAATATCCAGATTTAAATGCAAAGCTGATAGAACAACAATGAATTTCTTCAGAATAAATTATATTTACAACACAAAAATCTTACTTTTTCCAGACAAGCGACTTTTTACTTTGAAACACAAACACACCAGTGCTACCAAATAAAAAAGTCAATTTCGAGCCCTGCGGTGTAATGATTTTATCACAGTCCAGGACGTTTAAGGCACTCCAAGACCCCTTGACCATGGTAAAATTATTGTAACACATGGCCTTCAGTGGTTCTTGCTGTAATATACTTGCATGTGTGTCCCATACGCCTGCTGTATTCCAAAGAGTAAATAAAGTGTATTGGATTGACAGCATCTTTAGAAATTACTGGAGTGTTTCCTGAATGTCACTTTTAGTTCATCCCCTATGGGACCATGTGCTACATGCATATGTGTGTGTTCTAGGTGAGTGTGGTGATGTGTGAAATCCATTTGTGCTTCAGCCTCCTGGACTCCCTTTCTAACAACGTACACATGTACTTACAAGCCACGCGAACATCAGCTCTCGTCTGGATCAGCGCTCCCATCCTGTTCCTCACCGCGCACTGATACACACCCGCGTCCTCACGGTTTAACGACTTGATTGTGTACCTGGAAGAGAGTTGGGATTTCCATAGTGCTTACTTGAGCAATGGACTATTTTCTTGCTGTGCAGTATACACTATTGAGTGTATTTTTTGAGTGTGAAACAGAGCGCATTATGTAATGATAAATGTTTCAAACAGTAGTGTACTACATTGTTGTCGCATAACCTCACTACTCTGCATGTTTAATTCAGTGTGTCACTTCCAGTTATGAAATTTCTTTAATCCACTCTTGCATAAAAATGTCAAATAATGAGCCAAGCAGGAAATTCAGAGATGCTCAGATCTGTGTTGATTCAGTTTTAACAGATAACTGTTTAATGCAGAACTGATGGTTCACATGGACTGAATGTGGAATCAACTGTGCGGATCAAACGTACGATTCTGAAGAACACTAGAAAAAATAAAATTTCAATGTTACTGTCAAGATGAAATAGAAACAGAAAAAGATAAATCATACAGATTTAGTATCAGTGTTATTTTTTACTTCTATGTTTTTATTAATATATTTTTTTATATTTGCCTTTGCTCTTACTCAAAATTAAAACTTTTACATTTTTAATAAGTTTATGTGTTTTTGTCATGTGTATTAGTTGTTTTTTTTATATTAATATTAGCTTTTTTTTTGTTTTGTTTTTTTCAGTTATTAATTTTAGAGCTTCAGCTTAAATTTACTTCAATTAGTTTGCAAGGCAACATTTCAAATTTCCGTGTAATATATTTTTTTTATTTCAGCTTAATTTAATCTAGAATATTTTTGATACTTTTAGTTAATGATATGTTGTTGTTGTTTTTTGTAACAATGTAAAATACTTTACTATCGCTTTGATCAACTGCGTTCACATTAAATTAGGGTCCAATTCTCACTATTAACTAAGTATTAATTACGAATTTTGCATCAATAAACTCCTAATTACTGCTTATTAGTGTTGTCACGATACTGGAATTTCCAACTTTGATACAAAACCTTGAAAAGTATTGATATTCCGTAGCATTTAAGATATCACAGGGAAAACGTCTCGGGTTACTGATGTAACCCTTGTTCCCTGAGTAAGGGAACAAGACACTACGTCAATGACGTGATGGGTTCCCATCATGTCATTGACGTCGATAGTTCCCATGAAAGGGAACTGCTATACATACTGCCATACAGATATTTTTGGGTAATTTTGTTGCAATAGCTTACGCACGACACAGGAAGGCTTTATTTGAAACTTTGAACTAAATTTACAAAAAAAGACAAGTAAAAAGTCAGTAATAAAATAACAAATAAATTACAAACTATAGCACAAATAAATACAATAGAACAAAGAGACAAATGAAAAAACACAGCTTTAGGTTTTTCAGGTGGGTCTAACGGTAGTATTCAGGTAAGAAATACTACAGAAGATAAAGTAATCAAATGTAAAATAACAATGGATAGTCTTCATTGTAAAAATTAAATACAGATTAATGCTTACAATTAAAGTTACAAAAGCAGTGAGTGATTTTCTCTTTGTCTTTTGTTCTTTGATTAACATGACAATAAGCAGCTGGAATATTAGGCTGCTGTCACTTTAAGAGCTTATGCACAGATCCAATATACTGTACACTGTTTAACTATTTTCATTCCAAAACTGACTGTATTTACCTGAATACTCACCAAAATGGGCATTTTGACATAATTTTGTATGTTTTAGACCATTTAATCACATCAGTAAGCTACTCAATTTGGTATTTGCGAGCAGTTTGAGAAGCAGCTTTATGTGCGCTCCACTTATAGATATAGATCAGTGGTGTGGGTGCTTTTGGTGTGAACGCCTACAATAAGCAACTAGTTAATAGTGAGAATTGGACCTAAGCTAAAGTGTTATGCAATTTTCATTTTTCGGTGAACTATCCTATTAAATTTTTTGGCTTTAAAATAGATGAAAATAGACCTCATTGCTCATCTTGCTAACACTGTTCTTATTATACACCATTCCTTTATTATACACAACTCTGAGGTCACTAATAATAATGTCTCCAAAACATGAGGGGTTAAAGATGGATGACCAGACAAGAAAGAGGCCAAAGAAGGGAACAGTACAAATGAGATCCCAAAGGACTCTGCACTGTCTATATTATTTTATATTGTAGCACTATTTTCTGCTGTACAATCTCCAAAACAGAATCCAATGACCTCATTACATGGGGGCAAGTTAAGATAATGGTTACTTATACCAAAATAGTGCTATAAACTTCTTAAAAATCCCATGAATTTTGAACATTTGAAATTTGTGTCTTGGGAGTTTTATGTTTTGCTGTTTTATGCAGACTTTATGATCTGGAATAGCTTCTCAAAGATCGCCAAGTTAAAGCCCACAATGACGTGTTTCATGAACTTGGTTGAACTTTGGATACAACATGCAAACAGCAAACAGACAGCAGAGAGTGAGTGTTAATTTTTACCTGTACTCTGGTGTGTATTCAGTGATGTCTGTGTTGTTTCTCATCCATTTGAACTCCAGCGGCCAGCTGCCCTCAGCCAGACAGGTGAGCACGAGTCTGTTCCCCTCCAGGTGTGTTTGAGCACCCCCTGCCTCAGTTTTAAAGTACGGAGCAGTGTCTGTAAAGAGAACAGATCAGTAACAGAATGAAAACCCATGTTTAATTTTGATATAATGAACAGTTAAACTTTTTTAAATGTGCAAAGATGGCTAATTATGATGCGAGAACGAAAGCACACTGAGCAGAAGAATAAAGTGCTGACCATGATATTTCAAACAGTTCAAGCTCACTATAGCAGCCAAATACTACTTTGATTAATGACCAATATATCACCCTGGCCGATTCATCAGCCAATATTTGGCCATTCATTTCTAGACTGATAACTGTGCCTGAGTACACATTTAGAGTACATCTCATTATATGTGTATATATATATATATATATATATATATATATATATATATATATATATATATATATATAAATATATACACACACACACCATATACTGTAGAGAGAGACATAGATAGATAGATAGATTAGATGAGAAGGCTAGAGACTCTAGCATCAGTCACTAGAGTGCCTCTTGAGATCAGGGGAGTGAGGTACACCGCTCTTACTGGCCTATGTCCGTTACACTCACCCCCTAAACCTCACTCCCATCATGGCACCAATGTAACCCACTCCTGTTCGAACCACCAGCTCTAAGCGGAACTCGAACCCGGGTCTGTGGGCATGGGAGTTGGACGCTCTAACAAGGAGGTTAAAGACCGTCAGCCGCTAGAGCGCCTCTTGAAATCAGGGGAGTGAGGTTTACATGCACAACTCTTACCGGCCTTTGTCCGTTACACACACACCATTTAAAAATCGGGGCTCAGTACATGGGAAAGGACATTCAGCTTTGGTTACAGAAATACAAGCCAATATTCACTGCTTTTAGAGCATTAAACAAAGATTAAACAGGTCATGAACACATCAAAGCGAACGGTTCAGAAAGACAAATGTTGCAGTTCATATTGTTTACTTTGTTGTGTCCCGTAAAAAGTGTATTTGTGAGATTTGAGTTTGGAGAGGCACGACACATGAAAGGGCCATAAGAAAAATGTTGTATTTTTGTAATTCCGCTAGGCGCCACTAGTGTCGCAGAAAGTTCATACTTCACCTTTAAGGAGAATTTGAATGACAGTTTGGACTATTCTGAGAAGAGAAGTCTCTTAAAATTCTCTTATATCACAATTCTCAATCAATTCAGAATGGTGAGGGAAAAAATTTAATTGAATTGTAATACAAACACAGAATTGCAAGATAAGAGTCAGAATTGTCAGATAAAAAGGTCACAGTTGCCTTTATTATTTTTTGTTATATGGCAGAAATTGTAACGGTTATGCTTAGTTTTGGTTTAATTTTCACTGCATTTTGTTCCTGTTTTGCCTGCCTTAGTTCTATAGTAATTTGTCCTTTGTTCTAATTTTCCCACCACTAGTTAGTTTCTATGGTTATTCATTATTAGATCACATCTGTTTGCATTCATTTCCTGTATTTAAGTCCTTCAGTTCTTTCTGTTCGTAGTCTGGTGTTTGTGTTGTTACGCTGCTACACTGTTTGGATGGAATGCTGCCTTTGTTTTGTATTATTAAAGTTATTTCGCTATTTGCACACTAACCTTCTTCCTCTTCTTCTTGGACCTTATCGTGACAGGATATTGTAAACACCTCACACACCGGATGCAGTGCGCGCGCTCAAGGCAGTTGGACATAGTGGTGTATTAGAGTTAAAAAATGATATAAATACTGTTCGGTTTCTCACACAAACCGATCGTTTCGTGTCTTAGGACATCAATGTGTCGTCAAGTTTTTTTTACTCTCATAGATTTTGTTACCATTGACATGCATTATATGACCGCAGACTGCAACAGCTGGAGTTAAAAATCATCATTTGTGTTCTACTGAAGAAACAAAGTCCCCTACATCTTGGATGCCCTGGGGGTAAGCAGATAAACATTAAATTTTCATTTTTGGATGAACTATCCCTTTAACATAGTTTTACGTATGAGTCCTTGGGCTGTAGCAAAAAGATTTAGGCCATAATAAAAATGAAATATACTTCTGAGAACATCTGCAAATACACACTTGTCCCTAGACACACAGTTAATGTGGAGGGAAAGTTTTTTTTATTTGCCACAAGAATAAGTCACCTTCATGTCAGTAGCGCACAGTTATTGTCACACAAATTCAGACCTCTATTTTACCAAATAAACTCAGAAAAAGATCTCAAAGGGACTTTCACTCTAGTGTTTTGTGAGAAACTTGTGTCAAGGCCTTTCTGTATTGTGAATAATCTCTCCATCTATAGTCAGAATGGCTTCAGATGACATCACTAATACTGAAGAATTGACCAGTAGAAAACATTGGGGAAGGCATGTGACCTGAGATGAGACTGATAATATGAGCTCTCCCGCTCTCTCTAAATGTGTGGAAGCCTGTGTGCAATTCACACTATGAGTAAGTGTCAAAAGGATAAAAACATTCCATTTGGTCTTGGAATTGCCATATTAAACTGAATGTACATTCACAGATATACTGTAAGCTCTGTCACAAAAAGCAGTGAATGATTTAACAAATGACAAAAGAAAAAAAGGACTACTACTGACATGAAGCACACAAATGGCCATTTAAGGCCTGTACACACCGGGACAAATATCGCGAGCGATTATCACCGACGTCGCCTCGTGACTAAACAATGGGCGCCAATGTGAGTGTGCACACCACCGCGAAAAACGGCTGGCCAAAAAGCGTCATTTTTGTTAAAGAAACACCTCTGTTTTTTGTTTTTTTTTGTGTTTGGTTTGACGGCCGCGTTAAAAACTATGAACTAGGGAGAAAACTGAACTAGGGAGCTGATTGAGATGCACGCTATGGGTGCTCTGCCAGTTCTTGGCCACACCAATAGATGTGTATTATTTCTGTATTTTTACTGTATTGTTTTTTTTTCTTTTACATTCAAGAAATATAGTTGAGAATGTCTGTTTCGTAAATATGTTTATTTGCACTACCGTTCACTTGCACTACTGTCAGTACCATTTCTGACTACGTATCGCGGCTTCTGGAACGTATCCACGAACGGACCCGTATTAGCGTCCACTTGCGCGCAGTAACGGATCCGCAACGAAGGCGTTTGGGACCCGAAGATTGATACAACCGTTACAATAAAGGCGCGTGCGCATCCACGGATCCGACATGGGTCCGCTCAGGATCCGCTGATTGACAGTAGAATTTACGGCGCCGCCTGGAGGCGGAGCTGATCCTCTGGGTGGTGCCAAAAGGAATGTGACAGTCACGCAGGTTTGGCGACTTGAATGCGGATCCACCTAGGAGTCTCCTGCTGTGTGGGTACTATATCTCATATGTCATATGTATGCCATATATGCCATTTTATTTCTGCATTTTTATCATCTTTAACTTATTAATATCATAAATATGTTTATTTGCACTACCGTTAAGCACAAGCGCCATATGCAGTCAGGGAGTGAATATGCACGTCCACTCTGCGCATCGCCAGTGAAAATCGCTTGGGTATGAACACAAAAAAATGTCTCAAAACACTGGCGATTAATGTGTACAGGCCTTTAGAATTGATTCAATACAATTTGATGATAGCATTTTTAATTAACATCTTGGCTTTAGCATGTTGCTAAGCTAACAATTTGATACTTTCATACAACATGAAACTATTTTTGTTGATACTTTTCAGTACTGAATTAAGTATGATATTCTGAAATTCTGACATAGCCTACATCAATAACACAATTATTTTCATATGATGGTCACTAACCAATGTAAACTATATCATCGTCCAGCTCCGATCTGCTAAATGGCTAAAAGGTATAAAGATATTAAAATATTATAAACATTACCATCATGATTTTCTTTATAGCTGCTGTAAAACAATGTGCATTGTGAAAGGCGCTATACAAATAAATCTGATTGACTTGAATATTATGATCAAAGATGCATAAATATTCCTTTTGAAATTGAAAAAATATATTATTGTCAATTAGAAAGAAAACAAATCTTAATAAAAATCCTTAAAAGGTTACATTCTATTGCAATTCCTTTAAATAAGTGCTAGATGCTTCTGCCACAGGAAGGAAACACTAAGAACATTATTTGACACATTATTCATTATAAATTTTATAAGTATCAGAGTTATTATAGTTAACTAAACCTAAAACCATAAAATCTTCATTACTTGAAACTAGATAATAAATGTTATGTCATCTAGTTTCTGAGCTTAGCTTAATTTGATGTACTAAAATAACTAAAACAGAAAGAAAAAAAAACTATATAGACATCTAAAAGCCAGAACTAAAAGACAAACACAAAAAGTATTAAAATTTGTAACTAAAATTACAATAAAAGCAGAAAAACTAAAAAAGTTAATCAAATCAAACATTTTAAAAACTAGGCTACCCTAGTCCATGACAAGTACTGAATTGAGCTCTCTTTCATGTCTTTTTGCACTTGAAGGGTTAAAAACACACACAATTATGTTAAAATGTCTGAGTAAAGTAACAGTTGGTTATATCTTAAGTGAATGTAGCTGGGAGAATATCAGATGTATATCACTGTACTGGATCTGTGAGTTATTGAGAAATGCTTAGTTGATGCATTACACATTAACTTAACTCTTTAGATTTAGTCAACTAAATCTACTGAAGATTTAGTCGACTGAAATCTTATGATATTTAGTCGACTAAAACTAGACTAAAACTAAAACAATTTCCAATGACTAAAATATGACTAAAACTAAATGGCATTTTAATCAAAAGACTATGACTAAAACTAAATCAGAATTTGCTGTCAAAATTAACACTGCTCGATGCATACCTTTTGGAACAGTCTTCTCGTTTGCTCTGTGCCCACTGAAGTATCCCAGGTCAACATTTAATTGAAAAATTCTTACTGACTCTGCTGGAAAAAAATGTCTTTGGTCTGCTATTGTGAAGCTAAAGGCCAATGCCTCAGTGCCTCCCACCACACTTGTTAGCAAATTACTTGCCATTTAGCAGACGCTTTCATCTAAAAAAAGACTAATTGCAGAAACAGCCCTCCTGAAGCCACTAAGTGCTTTGCTTAAATGCACAGAGGTGATAAAACAGAAATGTGAAGTATTAACTCATAACAAGATTTTAGATTTTTGCCCATCATAACTAGCTGTCATTCATGTTCGTAAATGGTGTGGGACAAGTTATGTTCCAAAATTGCACATTTACACTTTAAATGTAATACTTTAAATGGGACCTATTATCCAAAATTCACTTTTATAAGGTGCTTGAACACAGATGTTTGTTCACAGTGTGTAAATAACGAGCCTATAATGGTAAAAATCCACCCACTACTTCCTTTATAATCCTCATAAATCATAAACAGTCTCTCCAAACGTGCAGAAGCCCCACCCATGACTGGTGATAATCCACCTTATTAGCATAGAAACTGTCCTGAGAGAGCCACAGCAGTCTGCCATTTCTGTTTCATCGCTATAACAGCTGGAGATGTACAATGTCTGCACCAAAAACATTACAAATGTTCTGTTATTGGATGTACCAATGAACATAAGAGTTTCCCCACGACTGAGCCACTGAGGAGACCATGATTGAATTTCTGTTGAATGGTTGAATTTTATGAAGGAAATGTGCCGAAGAAAGTCGGTAAAGTGTTATATATTATTTGCGCACATCATTTTACATCGGACTGCTTCACAAACGAGGGTCAGTTCAAGCTGGATTTGCACAAAAGATAAACATGACAGTACAAGTACAAGCTAGTCAATGAGTTGAATGAATCAACCTAACTCCACAACAGTTACATACATTTATCAACTAACCATTCAGAAATGTCCAGTTGCATTCTAAAAGTTGTAACTTCTTCCTGAGTCTCTCCATCTGTGTCTGACTCTGGTTCGAACATGTAAGGCTGAACACTGTTACTGACATTTTGGCTGCGTGAGATTGTCCAGTTTTGTTGTTGTTGAAGCAGGAGCTGTTAAAGCTCCGCCCTCTCTCTCATGCACAGCAGCTCATTTACATTTAAAGGGACACACACAAAAATGGTGTGTTCTTGCTCACACCCAAATAGGCAAATTTGACAAGCTATAATAAATGATCTGTGGGGTATTTTGAGCTGAAACTTCACAGACAAATTCTGGGGACACCAGAGATGTATATTACACCTTTTGAAAAGGGACATAATAGGTCCCCTTTAATACTTCAAATAATTTGAATTAAATTCATTTTGATATTGCTGGGGGCAGTATAAGGCCATTCAAAAATACATAAAAAAAAATTCATAATTAATATAATAATAATAATAATAAAGTCTTGTTTTGAAAATAACACCTTAAGTAGTTTCACATAATCTTTTATATTTAAATAATTTTAAAAAATTAGAAATAGTCAACTGCTTATTAATATTTTAAAACCTTTGTCTGCCAAATCAAGGTCATGATGTGCAACGAGGGTTATTATCATAAAAAAAAGCATTCCTTGAAATAAAATAAACAGTAAAAGAAGTACTTGAATTACTAAAATAACTAAAACTAAAACTGAGAACAGACATAAAAAAACTACAAAGAAAATACAAAAAATAAAATCTAATTTAAAAAATATTAACAAAAAAAAAAAACAGAAAAAAAATGAAAAACACAGGAAATGAAAAACAAAAAATGATATCACAGAGAAGATCCCTACAGGCCCCTGTCTAGGTCAGTAAGAATCTAGAAAATATATATAAAATAAGTAAAATACCATAAAAATAAACTTTTTATGACAAGGCAATATTCATTTAGGTTGCATTCAGATTAATTTCTAGAACTTCTTGACACAAGCTATTTGTCAATGATCCATGAACAAGCATAACATTACTAGTTATAAAGCACCACTAAATGTTACCAAATATCTCTCAGGTTATGACGTCATCTTTGTTCAGAACTGAAACTTTGTGCCAACACCTTTAATCCTTAACCGATGGGCGATACCGTGTTGATCTCACAGGAAAGGAGCTTGATGCCGTGCTTAATGAGGCAAAACATTATTTCTTCTAGTGCCAAATACACCATGTGAGTTTGATAGCACCATGTGATCTGACCTTTTTTGTGGTTCCAATATAATGAGACGGTGTGACAGCCGCATGCATTCTCTGCACAGTCCTACAGTTTGGGGGCGTTAAGTGGCCCCACACACATAATGCACCAGTCTTTTCCTCTGGCCTCAGGATACATTTACCCACCGAGAAGATCTGAGCACACAGACAGGTAGAAGCAAGCATGGGTAATCAGGTGGAAGAAATGGGTTGATCAGTGACATTTACACATCAAACACACACACAAACATTTCAGTGAATTCCAGCACAAGCTGTCCACACACACACATACACACACTTACGTACACACATCACACAGACTCACGCAGCGGAAGAGACAGGGTGATCACTGACATTTCCATAAAGTGGAGGCAGAGAATTCTCAAGGGAACGGGAAACAACATATACACACACACACACACAACCCTTTAAAAGTGCCTTGCGACCAAGAAATCTCTCTGTGACGGACTATAGCTCTCTCAATAGAACTTAAAATAGGAAGAGCATGATCTTTGAAATGGAAAGGACAAATATTATTGATAGAAACATCAGTCTGTGTTACCTGAACTGTGCAAACACTAAGGCTTATATAAGACACGAGAAACTTTATTTGGCAAATAAAGACACAATGTCTAGCGTTCAAACGCATACTTATTCTAGTGATGCGCTGAATTGAACATTCTTGACTGAAATCTAAAATTCTGGACACAGTGGGCAGAAAAGAACCTTTATTTATTGGCTTTTTACACTTCATCACAGTGTGTGTGTGCACGTGTGTGTGTCGTTCAACTATTCCTTACTTTATGGGGACAAAATATCCCCAGAACATCCAAAATCGTTATCTTTGTGGGGACATTTTTTTGGTTCCCATGTAGGGTGACCACCTGGTTATTACTCTGTTGCAGGACAGTAGATGCGAATTTGTGGGACATGTGTGTGAGAGATAAATTTACTATTATTATACTAAGCATATATTGATTTACATTAGTTGGAAAGCCTATTTGCCATCAAGTTGGATGATAATGTTTTAAATCTCTAATAAGCTTTGTTAATTGTGACCGGCTTCACTATTGGCATTCAATATGCTCAGGTTCGAATGATACAATGTAATTTACTCTACAGGACTTATTCAATTCACTAAGTATATAATGAACTGAGTAAGGCTAGTACGTAAAAATCTAATTTTATGCTAAAATAAATGTCCTTAAGTTGCGACTAGTTTCCTTTTTTAGACTTTGCAAACATTAAATGCATTTTACTGGATTCAGTGCATCTTGAACTTGCATCTTTTTGTTAGATCTGGCAGGTTTGATCATGCCAATTGCATTTTAGTATTATATTTCTTATTGTGTTTTTGTAATTTAAAGGGATAGTTCACTCAAAAATGAAAATTATCCCATAATTTACTCACCCTCAAGCTATCCTAGATGTGTATGACTTTCTTCTTAACCAAACACGATTGTAGCTATATTTTTAAAAAAATATCCTGGCTCTTCCAAGGTTTATAATGGGAGTGAACGGTACAATTTTTTTTTGAAGCCCAAAAAAGCGCATCCATTATAAAAGTGATCCATATGGCTCCAGGGGGTTAATAAAGGCCTTCTGAAGTGAAGCAATGCATTTTTGTAAGAAAAATTTCCATAATTATAACTTTATAAACTGTAATCACTAGCTTCCAGTAACGTCCGTCTTCGCGTTCACGAGTAGCATAAGCTTAGGTGAGAGTAGACGCCTCTCGCCGTTCAAACAAATAGGACTGGGCAACAAACTCAAGCTCCTCCGACATTTCTCTTTAGAAATTCTGATTTTAGACTTCTAATTCTTGACCGGGGTTTTAATTTGCTCTATCCTCTGCGCTTCCGCGTTCGTCAATACGTCTTGTGTCAGTGTCACTCTTCGACCGGAACTAGACTCGTGTACGGCAGTTATCGGAAGCCAGTTATTATAGTATATAAAGTTATAAATATGGATATTTTTCTTACAAAAATGCATTGCTTCACTTTAGAATGCCTTTATTAACCCCCTGGAGCCGTATGGATTACTTTTATGATGGATGGATGCACTTTTTTGGGCTTAAAAAAAAATGGTACCATTCACTCCCATTTTAAAGCTTGGAAGAGCCAGGATATTTTTTAATATAACTCAGATTGCGTTTGGCTCAAAGAAGAAAGGCATAGACACCAAGGATGCCTTGAGGGTGAGTAAATTATGTGATCATTTTCATTTTTGGGTTAACTATCCCTTTATGGAAGAAAAAAATACATAGCCAAATTGAAATGCAGGACACTACTTACATCTTGCGGGATAAAGCTTATAAATCATAAGTGGTGTTTTTAAAAAAATGTAAAAATGCAGAAAGTTTTCTGTGATGGGTAGGTTTAGGGGTAGGGGACAGAATATACAGATTGTACAGTATAAAAATCACTATGTCTATGGAATGTCCCCACAAAAAATGAAAACCCAACGTGTGTGTTTTAAATTGTAAAATTATAAAGACCATCCAGCCACTTTCAGTCAGTTTCATTTGTGCACATTTTTCTCTGTATTTCTTTGATTTAAGGTGGATTTAAGGTTAAATAACATCTTAGTGTTCCACTGTACTGCCCGCGGTATCATACCTTTCAAAAGAGACCAAAACTATGCATATACTCCAAATGGTTCAAGAACAGAATGCAATTTACATTGAGTATGCCTTTTTCAGGGGTTTTAGGCAAATTTTACAGGCAATCCTAAGGGGTTAAAATGTGTGATGCACCTAAAATAAATATTACTTCAAAGAAATATTATTTATCATCAGTTAAACTGATGGTGTATGACAATGTATTTCAGTATGGCTTTAAAATCAATTTTAAATGAAAGTGAAATCATAGTTATTGCATCTCCGATGCTTTTTTTTTTTCATTTTTCAGTCAATTTCAAATTTAGGCTATCTTTTTATACACACAGATGGCTGTAGGCACACACTGTGATTCTGCAGCATTTCATTTTTATTTACAAAGTGGTCAATTGTCACCTGCCACCAACTGTTTACTTCAATCTCAAATGGCATGTGGTGTAAAGGAACAGAGAGTGTCCCTTATTTTTCTCTGCTGAAGTTTACAACTCTACCTCAAGGAAAATGCAAATCAATTTCTAGGGGGGAGAGCCACTTAGAACATCTTTTGCCAGACACATAGTAACTCCCTGGCAACGACCCACAACAGTCCTCATAAGCTGCTTGTTTTGCATGAACAGCAAATACATAATAATGCAGTATAGAAACATATTCAATTGTTTTAAAAATCCCAGCACTCTTTTGTGCTCAGGTAGACATGTTTAGTTACAGCTGAGAGCGTTAGTTATTCTTCAGAGGGCAGACAGAACAAATGCACAATAATTACAGTTTGCCACTAAATAAGTGGGGTAACGAAGCATTCAGCACGTTTTTGTTTGCTTATAATCAAATTAAAGTTCAAAAGCATGCAAAATCTGACAGCTCTGAAAATGAAGTACTAAACTAACAATGAATGAAGAGAGAGAGCAAACAAAAATAAATGGGAAGCTGAAAGAAAAGGACATACACAATCGCTCACACATACAAACACAGTCAGGCAGCTAAACGCCTAAAATTTCTAAATGTCTAGACCACGAGGTGTATAATGGGATGATCGTCATTCTATTGTTATGCTGTCACTTGCTTCAGTAATGGTTTCTTACAGTCCGTACATTCCCAGTGAAATATTTTATTGCTTACAGTTTGCTCTTTTATAGCTTAGGAAAAATGTTTGAGTTCAACTGTAAAGTCTGAATTTTATTTAAACTTTGGTGAGATCTCTTCTGAAAAAGGAGACACTTGAGATTACTCTGGTCTGGTTCTCTTGAGAAAAATGTGAAAAGAGCCAATATTTATAATTAATATCTTGCATGCATACTCATTTTCATTATTTTTACATTTAGATGACCATCATTTAACGCTCACTTAAAGTTAATCTTTAAATTAAAATCTTCAATTCTTTTTTTATGGACTTTTTTGCAGTATTTCTAATGATTTATCCATGCACATCATGTGCATGTGCCCTTTTAATCTTAACTTCCCCTTCCTTTCTCCCTCCCTCTTCTCTTTTCTAAAGATGTGTTTACCAGCACGAGGGTGGGACAACCTGTCAATCACGCGAGATCGACCAATAGCAAACCATAATGATCCAATCAATTCCTAAAGGACAAAACCATGTCACACCCTACATTTTTTTCATGTACAAGTAGATGTTTCTCTTGGATATACATCACAATAGGGAAGAAAAGACTATCGCAACTTTAAAGAGAGTTTAACCTGTTAGTACGGAAGAGGATTAGGGCCAAGCAATAATAAAAAAATAAAACCATCTCGAGATTAAAGTTGTTAAATTTCGAGAAAAAAATTGTTAAATTTCGAGAAAAAAGTCTAAATAAAATGTTGAGAATAAACTCATTAAATTACGAGAAAAAATTCGTTACATTTCAAGAAAAAAGTCGAGATAAAATGTTGAGAATAAACTCGTTAAATTACGAGAAAAAACTTGTTAAATTTCGAGAAAAAAGTCGTTAGATTATGAGAACAAATTCGTTAAATTATGAGAAAAAAAGTCGTTACATTTCGAGAAAAAAAGTCGAGATAAAATTGAGAATAAAGTCATTAAATTACGAGAAAAAAGTCGTTAAATTATGAGAACAAATCCGTTAAATTCTGAGAAAAAAGTCGTTAAATTATGAGAACAAATTCGTAATTTAACGACTTTTTTCTCATAATTTAATGAGTTTATTCTCAACATTTTATTTTTAAAAATTTAACGACAATTTTCTCATAATTTAACGAATTTGTTCGTAATTTAATTACTTTATTCTCAACATTTTATCTCGACTTTTTTCTCGAAATTGAACGAGTTTTTTTCTCGTAATTTAATGAGTTTATTCTTAACATTTTATTTCAACTTTTTTCTCGAAAGTTAACGATTTTTTTCTCGAAATTTAACAACTTTAATCTCGAGATGGTTTTATTTTTTTATTATTGCTTGTCCCTAATCCTCTTCCGTATGTAAGCCTTCACCCCCGCTTTTGAAAAAAAAAAAAAAAACAAGAAATGGCATACCTAAACTAAAACAACTCATGAAGCCTTTAAAAGCATAAATATGGACTCATTTGAAAGCAGACACTTGGCAGTTTATTGTAAAGTCAGAATTAATTATGAATAATAATAATGAAAATAACTTGTCATAATTATAAATAGCTTCAACGTTTGGTAACGTTATTAGAAATTTATTTTTAAATATCTTTATGAAAATAAAATTGAAGTTGGCCTTGTTTTAATCTAGAAATTTACTGCAGCTAAAGCTACGTGCCTGACCATGTTATATTTTAAATCTGAAGATGATAAGTCTAAAACTTGGAGTTTTATTAAATGATTTTCAAGACCATGTCATATGATTTTATTTTGAGAAGACTCTAAAATGCTAACTGATGTTTATTGCCATCTTCTCAGCAACCATTCACTGTATTGTCTTACTGCTTTGTGGTGCAAACTGCCCAATTCAGTTTCAGTCTTCCCTGCACTCATTCACACCTCTCCGGCCTGGTTATGGCTCTAATTATTCTTTTCTTTTGTCTTCATTATAATTACTGACGACTTTCTATTCACACTGTTTTAATCCATCATTTATTTGATCAAACTTCTCACTTCACCTTCTTTGAAAGTGTATCAAATACCCTTCTTGAAGAAAGAAACATTTCAGTGCAGCTTTACTATTCAAAATTATTTATAAAGAGTTACATATTCGCTCCTATAGGAACAGGTGCTCATTTTTGGCAAACAGCTCATTTTGGGTAAAGATGTAATAAATATTTCTCCTCTCTATAGAAATTTGAAGTAAACATGAGAATCTACCAATATTTGTAGTTACAATTGTTTACATTAAAACTTTGAACTAAAGAGTGCTTTGGTGCGTTGGCATCCTGATGAAGCTTAAGAGGTTAAAAAGATTTAATAACACTGTTAAATGTGATCTGAATATTGTACATTAAAATGTGATCCCTATATTCACTTGTACATTTGCCTTTTAGTTTTTAGTATTTATATGGGAAAGTTAATATGTTGAAAGTTTATATATTTAAAGTTAAATATAGGACAGTCTTAAGCAAAATGTATTTGCCCTCTGTTTCTTCATTGCTGTCTAGGAGAAACAATTGAAGATATTGAAGACATCTGTGATATTTCTTTCCAACATTTTTTCTGCAACAAAATCCAAATACATGCTTACACAAGGCTCGACATAAGATTAAGTTATCAGAGTGTCTTGCAAACACAGACACATACCCTCAAAAAGAGAGAAGTTCTCTTGACAGTCCTGCCTTTTCACAAGGACAGCATACCCCAGAAATGTCTCAACACGCTCTAGAAACACTCTTTCAAGTAAAATGGGTGATGAGCCCCATCCAAAAGAGTTACCATTCTCCAAAAGAGATTCTCTATTAAGAATATAGCCATCATATATTCCCCTGGCACGGCATAGATCTCCAGCAAAGCTCGAGAAGGGTTGGTTTTATTGAAAGGTTGGGAAGTTCTTTCTTTTAACCTTTCCTCAAGAGCATGTCAAAAACATGTTTTCTCGCTGATTCTTTTAAGACCTTCACTAGGTTGACCTTAGTGTGGTTGTCATGTCTCAAAGTGATGGGCAGATGAATCGCTTTTCATTCATTATTCAGATTGGTTTAGATCAAAAAGCATTCACACCAAATTCATCCTGAATATCAAAACCGCATGTAAGGAAATCTATCGACAGCAAGCATATGGAAGGTAATTCTTTCATATGAATCTGCAATTGCAAAAAGGTTTTATCAGATTGTGATTTTCTCGAGAACTTGATATTGCAAATATTAGATATTAGATCACGGCATACTGCATTTGACCAATCAGAAAAAAATATTCCAAAGAGCCGTGTAATAAATAACCATATATATCATGTTTTGATTGGACAAAAACAAAGTTATATGCAGCTGCTATAAAGACTCTCACGGGAACATTAAGTACAGAGCAGGTGAGGAAGTTTGATGGAATTATTTTTCATTCATTATTTTTAAAGTGATACCATGATAAAAAGAATCTGAGAGTCTGTCATTTTCACATAAAAGTTAAAACTCTTACATACTGTAAATTATTCATAAGTATTATTATTAAACATTTCAATTGTATGACTATGTAATAAAAATACAATATAAACTACACTGTAAAAATGACCGTAATTTTAAAGGTCATTGCACACTGAGTCCGAAATTCGCATGCGAAACTTTCGCACGTTAAAAAATAAATTCGACCTCACGTTATGTCAATCGCGTTTGCACACTGCCTCCGAAACTTTCGTCCGTCAAAAAAATATTCGGATCAGGTTCGATTTTCTGCGTTTTTCGCATCCGTGGCACGCATTTTGAGAGACGTTTTGACAATTCAGAGCCACCGTACGCGAACGCAAAAATCCAGAATGCCATCTGACAAGTTGATCCACGTCGTCTACAGCACAAAACAGCAGCACTGAATGACAAACAACGTGAGGAATACAAAGAGACCGAATATAAAGACAGATTGTGCCAGTAGTAAAGCATCAAACAGAGCCACTGACATCCTGAAGTAAACTTTGAAACGCTCGGATAATCCCGCAGCTCCTTGATGAGGTGAATTCTCCTTTCTCTCTATGCAATCTCGGGATTGAATGGACCCAATATTTCCTCTTTCTTTTTCTCTTTTTAAGAAGAGAGACGACAATCGTGCTCACTGCTTGAAGACTTCATTTTGTATTGTTTCGCGATTTTTTCGCAACGCATTAATTTTTACGCATCGGACTCAGTGTGCAAGGTCTCTGTGCGTGACGAATTTTTAGGATTGCGAATACGAAAAAACGCATGCGAAAATTTCGGACTCAGTGTGCAAAGGCCTTAACAGTAAAAGACTGTAAAAATGCTGCAGTGAAAAACTGTTAATTGGTTTACAGAAAGTTCCCGAACTTTATTCGGTGAATAACTGTTATAGATCTAACGGTACATTTAATGTAATTTTACGGTAAAATACCGTATACAGTTTTTGGAAGTGAAAATAACAATTCATTGCAACATTTACAGTGAAAAACCGTAAATTGACATTCCCACAATTCACTGCTTCACACTTCACATTTGATATATTTTTGTTGAAATAATTTTTCTCATTTTTTTCTAATCAGTTATGTACATTAGGGTTTTATGTTACACCTAATGTTGTTAAATTAATGTTGATTGCATTTTTAAAATGTCATCTGTGTTACCATGATGGTGTTTAGTGTGTGTGTGAATGACACTGTGTGCACCTTCTATATGTTAGTGCTGTCCTTCTCAGCTTGTGGAAAAGCTGCTTGTGATGAACTTTGATTAATCATGTGACTCTCATCACCACTGTGTTTGGTGATTGTCAGTGTATTATAAAGGTTTAAAACAGATATTAGTACTTCATTAGGTTGGTAAATTAACATTAATATCAGTTAATGAAATATGTTATTTTACCGTAAATTTAACAGATTTTTTTTTTTTTTACGTTGCTACCGTATTTTTTACGGTAAAATTCTGGCAACCACAGCTGCCGGTTTTTTACCGTAAATTTTACTGGGATTTTTTTTTTAAGTATAACCACTGTATATAATATAATATTTAATGACTGCTGCACTGAATAATATATAATGACTGCTGAAAAATCAGCTTTGCCATCACAGGAATAAATGACATTTTAAAATCTATATATCCAAATATTTTCAGATATGTTCAGTTATTTTAAATTGTAACAATATTAAATTTTTTTTTACATTTAATGATTTTTTTTTTATTTTATTTTTTTTTACATAAATGGTTATTTGGTGACCATAATCTACTGTAGCAAGCACACTTACTGTAGGCAAACGTAAATGAATTGAATTAAGATGGTGATCTCTTTTTTACTTTAAAAGTAACAATCGAAGACAAACAAAAGCTCGATCAGGTCAAGAAAAAAAGTCAAATCACTTGTCAATGGGAAAATCAGTGACGGCTGTAAACCTGAGGTAAAACTCTTCAAACAAGTCTAACACAAAATGTCTGTACAAGAACAACCTTGACAGAATTTCTTACCTGAGATGGACAAAAGACGAATGTTAACATTCAATGCTTTTAACAGTGAGAGAGGTTCTTCACTTTGGAAGCCATTTTCAAAGGCCTCAGTTTTTGGTAAACTAGAACAAAATTGTCAGAAATTATATTAATGTGGATGGAGCATCAGATGCATGACTGTCCAGAGATTTCTAGTCTATCTTTTTGTGTTCAGTCATTTTCTGCTCTAACTTCCTACAAGAATTGAACAAATACTGTAGATAAAGTAACAGGTTTTTACAGGAAGAAGAGTCAGCGTTGTTCCACTCAGTGTTAAAGGGGTACTTCATCCCTGGAAAGATGAATGTGTATTTAAAATTGGTCATTTATGTAGTAGAAATGTGAAATTATTTTTGAATTTGGAGCTTTCTAGACTGAGAAAAGGCAGAAAATGTATTTTTGACTAATGTGGATGAAAGACAACAACTCCCAGAATGCACTTGTTTTGCTGCCCTTGCGAGGCCACGCCCAAACCACGCCTATCGGTTACAGGCGGCATTCTGGAAAATTCAAACAAATAAATTGTGAGTTAGTTCATACATTTACAGCGAAATGGTGCTACATTGCTTTGTACCTGGATGTACACCCAAAACCAGGAAAGGACAAGTAAGTTTCCATCATTTTCCGATTAAGTTAAAGATTTGGAGCAATGTAAACAGTGGCTGCGGGCCATCAAACACCCGAAGTTTGGAGATGACACCGTTATAGAAAACCTAAAAAACCACAGAATATGTAGTCTCCATTTCAAGCACGAGGACTACGAACCAAATATCCTTGCAATGAAGAGAACCATTCTGAAGGACACCGCGATACCATCGATATTCACTTTCCCAGAGGACGAACAGCCTGGGCATCTGGTACTAAGCGTATTCGCCTAGAGGTAAGACTCGCTGATACTAGACTGATAACACAGTAGCCTATATGTAACTGTTAGTGTTGTAGGTAGCAGTAAAACTGCAAACTTAGCAAAGTAACGTTAGATAGACAATTACATATAAGTTGCATATAAGTTGACCGTTATCAAAGTAAAGCCTCTGTTCTGTAAAACTGAGTTTATTTATCTATTTATGCTAATGTTACCACAAAAGCCTGTTGCTGTATTGGTTGAGATGACTGCAGAGACCGATACATTTGCGAGATGAACCACTGATGTAGTGCAGACAAAATAAAGTGAATTACTGTAAGCTTAAAAATATAATTGACACCCACTTTTGATAAAATCTTTGATCTATGTCCGTGAGTAACCTCAAAAGCGCATATGTATGGGCGTGGTGAAAAAATGCGGAACTACCTGCTATTACTGGCTGTAGTTTTAAGCCTCTGGCCAAAAAAGCCTCCGATGACGCAAAATGGCGATTTTTGCGTCATCGGAGGCTTTTTTACAGAATAAAAATGCATAAATCTCTCATCTCAGGCTGATATGAAGGGGGAAAGCACGCTAATTCGAAAATACTAGTGGTATTCTACTAATACAAAGCTTAATGCTAAATCCTGAAGTAACCCTTTAATGGCTTTAAACGGTTCATAAGTAGTGGAAAAATGTCTCCCAATTAGTTTGAGTTTAATGTGAGACCAAATATTCACCATAGGGTTCAAATCTGGAATCTGACCAGGCCAAAATATGAGGCTGATGGACTTGTTCTCAAGCCACTTCTTGGTTGTCTTTGCAATTTGGGCAGGAGCATTGTCAGTGCTCAACTTCTGATAATTCCTCTTTAGATAACTTTTAATTTGTGGGAAGCAAGCCATTCTGCAATATTCTACTTTATTTCAAAGCATTAAATATCATTTCACCGTGAAGTAACTCACCAATACCAGCAGCAGCTAAAAAGGCTCCCCACACAATGACACCTCTTCCTCCATGCTTCACTGTGGTAGAGATGCATTTATTATTATATTTCTCACCATCCAACTCATGTTTCATTGTGATTCATCACTCCACACACAACTTCTCATATTCTGCTAAAAACTTCAGCAATGGTTTTTTAAAGTAGTGCATTTGCTTAATTTTTTCTAATTTGTGGTTAAGACAATTAAAAGCTTAGTGTTTAGCCATTTTGGGCTTGGCTTTATATTTTTATTTTTATTTTTTTGCACCCAGAAGTGTCCATTGTAATATCACTTTGGTAGCAATTACGGATGAAACAGGCAAAACAGAGCCCTTTAAATCCCAGTCAATGACCATGAGCAGCACACCTGCAGATTACCCATGTTATACCTATAATTAGTTATGAAAATAAAAATAATAATAATCTCAAATCATCCTAGATTTAAAACACCAGTCAGTCAAAACAGACTTTTTTCCCCCCAAATGTACTAACTATCCCACAACACTCAGAATTATTAGAGCTGAGATGAAAGAGAAGTACACATGGGAAGTGCTAATTATTAGAGACAAAAAGTCTTTTTTCTTTTTCTTTTCTTTCTTTCTTTTTTTTTTTACATTTTCTGACAGCTTGCCAGCTTCTCATGCCAAAATTAAATTAATGCTTCTGACTGTTACAAACTTTGCTATAATTCTAGGGTTGTTTTAGGGAATTTAAGAGTCTTGTTCTGTCTGTAACATAAATAACATACTCGAGATAGGCGGCAAAGGTCACTCCAGGTGGATTGTCTCTGTAGTAACTACTAAAACGTGATCTTGAACAAGCTAAAACACTATTCAGAAAGGATTTGTTTTCTAAACAACATCTGAGTTACAATTATTAACATTGGACATCTGTCATATGATATACTGAATGGATGGAAAGTCTAAACCCATAATAAAGGTGCACCAGGAATTTGCACGCAATGAGAAAATTAAATTCGGTTGCATATTCTGCAAAGGTCAAAATAAATGAGGAGAATCTTTGTGAAAATACAATATCTGCAATCACAGACTTCCTTATCCAGACAGAATTTCATTTCTCAGAGGACCGCCAAAAAACAGTAGGTAATTTGCTCTGTGATTTTTACCGAGGTTGTGCAAGAAAAGCACAAATGTGTTTAAAGCAGTGACTCTCAACTGGTTTGACCATGGACCCACATTTTCCCATGACCTAAATTTTTATATTTTGAAGCAAGCAAATTTATTTAATAAAAAAATGGTTAACACACACACTGTAACGTTCTGGGGAGGATAAGCAACGCCTAAACTAGGAATTCTCTAAATAGACTTTAATGATGAACACGGGAGTAACACAACACAACAATATGACAATATGACAATAACCAACCAAAAAATAAAATGAACAGGGAGTATATATACTAAATAAGAAACAGCTGATGATAATTAACCATAGAAACAAACAGTGACATAATCAGAAACCAAGGAAACCGGAACCAAACATAGCATAGCAACAGGAACAAAAGGAAATGGAACAAATTATCAAAATAGAAGTCCATAATCGTGACACACTTAAGTACCGATCCACTTTACTTAACATACACAAAAATTGTAAGAATATCACTAACACTGATGAATAAACAGTATTTTAAGGTAAGGCTATTAAATAGCAGTCCCAAACTAGTTTTTCATTTAACAATAGTAATTAAGTTGGTAAGAGCCACCAGAGTCATCAAAAATATCGAATTGGTGGTATTTTGTGCTAAGATTACAGAAACTACATTTGCCATGGTAAATACACAATACTAACATGAACTGTTAAAAGGGGGGTATAATGCTATTTCATGCATTCTGACTTATTTACACTGTTAAAGAGTTGGATTATCATGCTAAACATGGCCAAAGTTTCAAAACTCGAGTTGGACGTATGACAGAGTATTTCTGTGCCAAAAATACTCTTCCAAATCCTCACGAATTTCGGGTTTTCTTTTCAAGTATGGGCCTGAGTGACGTAAACGGGGGCGGAATTCCTTGTACGGGCACTTCTCCCGGAAGAGACAGAGAGAGCAAGAGCATGCCCATCAACGCGCGTTCGTGTTGTGAGGGAAAGATAACCTTGCTTCCCAAAGAACCCAGCGTTAAGTGGAGCTGAGAGTTTTGTTCTCAAGCATTACATTGATGCACTCTCGATATTTGTGATTAAAATAACCATAGAAACTGATCACGTTTTTATTGGTTAAAATGAATGGAGAATATCTCGTGTTTATCCGTGGCTGCTCGAGCCCTCAGGATTGGCGCTTATGGTTTTATAAACCAGGCCCAGTACCACACTGGATTTACAGATCATTTGAAACTGAAAGATGGAGCGGTAACAGTGATAATGATCCCGGTCATGAGTCGGAACCGCAGGTGGTGAGTAAAACCGCATCAAATGTCTGTTTTGTTGGCAACAGGCGCCTAAGTGCATATAATGTAAACAACACAAACGTATAAATTCATTATTCCTCATTCACTATACGCTATATTCATTATAGTGATTCAAAAGTTATCCATGGATAATGTGATGGTGTATTGCGTGTTTAAATACATTTGTTTAGCTGATCATTGACAGCTTGCAGACGATCTCTACACAAAAGCTGCGCGTGCTTGTGACAGCTCATTACTCTATCTCCGCTCACACGACACACCTCCAGGCACTCGGCTGTTTTCGGAAAGACTCGGTACAGCGTATGTATCTTTTAAAAATATGATAAAATTAAAGACTTTTCAGCTATATCAAGGATGCTATACTACTCGAGATTAACATGAGATTGAAACTGTGTGTGATACCCCCCCTTTAAAAAATATATATGGATACTGATTCTGATGAATAGAATGAACATCATTTATTGGTATTTTTTGGTAATTTCACGACTTACTAATTGACAACGTAACTGCGACGTTGCATGCTCGTCATTTTAACATTTGAACTGGCCCTATCAAGTTAAGAAAATAACGTAAGAATAATGACACTGAGATATAGCCTGACAGATACTGAATCAGGATAACGTGAGACACAGGTCAGTGAGAGCCGCATTTTTAGAATGCTGTTTCATGCACGAGACAATGTTAAAGACGTGAGAATGATGGTCAAACGCATCCGTCTACACGTTAATACATATTAAAGGTGCCCTAGAATTAAAAATTGAATTTATCTTGGCATAGTTAAATAACAAGAGTTCAGTACATGGAAATGACATACAGTGAGTCTCAAACTCCATTGTTTCCTCCTTCTTATATAAATCTCATTTGTTTAAAAGACCTCCGAAGAACAGGCGAATCTCAACATAACACCGACTGTTACGTAACAGTCGGGGTGTACGCCCCCAATATTTGCATATGCCAGCCCATGTTCAAGCCATTAGACAAGGGCAGGCAGCAACGTCTGGAGCAGCACAGCCGAATCATCAGACTAGGTAAGCAAGCAAGAACAATAGCGAAAAATGGCAGATGGAGCGATAATAGCTGACATGATCCATGATATCATGATATTTTTAGTGATATTTGTAAACTGTCTTTCTAAATGTTTCATTAACATGTTGCTAATGTACTGTTAAATGTGGTTAAAGTTACCATCGTTTCTTACTGTATTCACGGAGACAAGAGCCGTCGCTATTTTCATTTTTAAACACTTGCAGTCTGTATAATTCATAAACACAACTTCATTCTTTATAAATCTCTCCAACAGTGTAGCATTAGCCGTTAGCCACGGATCACAGCCTCAAACTCATTCAGAATCAAATGTAAACATCCAAATAAATACAATACTCACATAATCCGACGCATGCATGCCGCATGCATGTAAAGCAACACTTTGTAAAGATCCACTTGAGGGTTATATTAGTGTAAACTTTGTTTATGCACTGTTTAAGGCAAGCGCGAGCTCCGTGGGCGGAGAGCACGAGAATTAAAGGGGCCGCGCAGCATAAATCGGCTCATATTTAATGATGCCCCAAAATAGGCAGTTAAAAAAATTAATAAAAAAAAATCTATGGGGTATTTTGAGCTGAAACTTCACAGACACATTCAGGGGACACCTTAGACTTATATTACATCTTGTAAAAAAACGTTCGATGGCACCTTTAATAATACTGGAAAAGTAGCACAACGGAATGGAAAAGCACGTTCTGTCTGACAGAAGAGTAAAGTCTTTGCAGAGGAGTCAACAGTTTTCACGCATAGCTTTAAAAATAAAAGTCTTGCATCAGAAAAACAAGTTTTTTGTTGTGTTGTTTCTTATATGCACTCCACAACACACTCAAAACAATCTTGCGACCCATGGGTTGAGAAACACTGGTTTATTGTATGCTTGCGAAACACAAATTTTCTACACCTTTTCTAAAAACAAGTTACATCCAAATCTGGCCAACTATGTTTTTTTAACAAATGCAAATAAAAGTTTCTCCTGCATATTTTTTTTTTCCTACAATATTATATCATTTTCAGATTGCTTCTTCTAGACAAGAAAATCATCATATTTATTCATTTATTTATTTTACCAAAAGATAGAAAAGTACAGAAAAAACTCCATAGCATAGAGGAACAGAGAAGAATTCCTCAGAGATAAACTTCATGGGTGGGACATGGCAACTTGGATTAAGTAAAAAAAAAATCTGGATTTGATTTGCAATTTTAAAATGACTAGAACTTAGTGTGTGTACGTGGGTGCCCTCTCCCATGGGACACAGACAGTACATGACCTCATTAAAGTGAGACAATTTAATATTTGACAACATCCCCTAGAGGACTTTGGGCAAAGCATGACTTCCTGTCTCCCCAGATTGGCTCTGCTGTGGATGAAGGTGTATGTGTGTACCTGCATATGCGACAAGTACAATTATATCTTCACTGCAGGAAGCAGTGCACTTTCCCACAAGCACAAACAGAAAATATTCCTACCTGCCATAGTGCTACCTTGATCAAACTGAAAATTGCATTCTTACTGGAAACTACAGCACTTAAAAAGCATCTCAAGGTGACCACGAGATACACACTTCCTTTTTTTCTGCTTTTTTTTTTCTAGCTACCAAAGTCTAAACATAAAATATTAAAGGGTTAGTTCACTCAAAAATGAAAATAATGTCATTAATTACTCACCCTCATGTCGTTTCACACCCATAAGACCCGTAAGACCAAGTTCATCTTCGGAACACAAATTAAGATACTTTTGATTAAATCCGATGGCTCAGCGAGGCCTGCATAGACAGCAATGGTACTTTCTCTCTCAAGATCCATAAAGGTACTAAAAACATATTTAAATCAGTTCATGTGAGTACATTGGTTCTACCTTAATATTATAATACCAAAAAACAACAAAATAAAGACTTTTTAACAATGTCTAGTGATGGCCAATTTCATAACACTGCTTCATGAAGCTTCGAAGCTTTACGAATCAAATCAGTGCATTCGAGCGCCAAAGTCACGTGATTTCAGCAGTTTGGCAGTTTGATACGCGATCCGAATCACTGATTCAACTCATAACGCTCAGATTCAGATTCATAACGCTCTGAAGCAGTGTTTTGAAATCGGCCATTTACCATTTATCAACCAAGTACCATTGCTGTCTATGCAGGCCTCACTGAGCCATTAATTTGTGCTCCGAAGATGAACGAAGGTCTTACGCGTGTAGAAAGACATGAGGGTAATAAATGACATTTTCATTTTTGGGTGAACTAACCCTTTAAGAATGTAATTAGGCTGAAATTACGTTTATTTTTCTTACCCCACTGGCATTTTTTAAATGCATAAAACTACCAAGGATTATGCTTATATATATATATATATATATATATATATATGCACAAACACACGTACACATATTTAAAAAAGCATTATCCGGCACTATTTTCCTTTCCAGGCTAATTCATCTTGTTTTAAGGATGTCTCAATTTTTACAGGAAGACAAGATTAAGAAAAATGATTTTTGCAGTGTAATTATTCATTACTAAGCACAAACTTCAATGTTTTAAATGAATATAATGAATTGTGCACCAAATTATGATGAACTGTCTTCATTAACCAAAAGATTTTACATATTGGTGTCATCCTGGATCTGAGTGCTTGTATGCGTGTATGGTGTACAAGTGTAAATGTGCCTATTACAGGTCATGTTTTCCCAGGTGACATTCCAGCTCCTGACTGATGCTGCCTCAGCTTCCTTTTAAACGTCTCACGCTCCAACACAGACCATTGTTAGGGAAAAAATTGCTTCTTTGTAACTCGTTGGTATGCTGCTCTGATTGACTTAAATGCACTTGACTTGATTTACAACAATATACTGCTCTCATATCAAGGCAAAAATAACAAAAAGGTAAACAAAGTGATGTCATTTATCTCCAAATTAAGTCATGTTTTGCCACGCTCTGCTGCCAGTGATCAACCTGCCACATGATCAAACCCAGAATGCTTTCAGAACCCAAAACTGAACTGGGTGAATGCAAAAAGTTCCCAGTTAATCTGAATTATTATTACTGTACTACTGAATAATATATATTATCATTTATCATTAATAATAAATTAGCCATTTGTAATAAGAACAATATATTGTAGGTTAGAGAAAGACAGACAGACAGATAGACTGATAGATAATGACAGACAGACATATAGATAGATAGATAGATAGATAGATAGACAGACAGATAGACAGATAGATAGATAGATAGATAGATAGATAGATAGAGAGATAGACAGGCAAATCGATAGATAATGACAGACAGACTGATCGACAGACAGACCGATCGATAGATAATGACAGACAGCTAGACCAATCGACAGATAATGACAGAGAGACAGACAGATCGACAGACAGACCAATCGATAGATAATGACAGACAGACAGACAGACCAATCGATAGATAATGACAGACACAGATCGACAGACAGACCAATCGATAGATAATGACAGACAGATAGACAGACCGATTGATAGATAATGACAGACAGACAGATCGACAGACAGACCGATTGATAGATAATGACAGACAGATCGACAGACAGACCGATCGATAGATAATGACAGACAAACTGATCGACAGACAGACCAATCGATAGATAATGACAGACAGATAGATCGACAGACAGACCGATCGATAGATAATGACAGACAGACAGATCGACAGACAGACCGATCGATAGATAATGACAGACAAACTGATCGACAGACAGACCAATCGATAGATAATGACAGACAGATAGACAGACAGACAGACCGATCGATAGATAATGACAGACAAACTGATCGACAGACAGACCAATCGATAGATAATGACAGACAGATAGACAGACCGATTGATAGATAATGACAGACAGATCGACAGACAGACCGATCGATAGATAATGACAGACAGATCGACAGACAGACCGATCGATAGATAATGACAGACAGATCGACAGACAGACCAATCAATAGATAATGACAGACAGACAGACAGACCAATCGATAGATAATGACAGACACAGATCGACAGACAGACCAATCGATAGATAATGACAGACAGATAGACAGACCGATTGATAGATAATGACAGACAGACAGATCGACAGACAGACCGATTGATAGATAATGACAGACAGATCGACAGACAGACCGATCGATAGATAATGACAGACAGATAGACAGACCGATTGATAGATAATGACAGACAGACAGATCGACAGACAGACCGATTGATAGGTAATGACAGACAGATCGACAGACAGACCGATCGATAGATAATGACAGACAAACTGATCGACAGACAGACCAATCGATAGATAATGACAGACAGATAGATCGACAGACAGACCGATTGATAGATAATGACAGACAGACAGATCGACAGACAGACCGATCGATAGATAATGACAGACAGACAGATCGACAGACAGACCGATCGATAGATAATGACAGACAAACTGATCGACAGACAGACCAATCGATAGATAATGACAGACAGATAGACAGACCGATTGATAGATAATGACAGACAGACAGATCGACAGACAGACCGATCGATAGATAATGACAGACAGACAGATCGACAGACAGACCGATCGATAGATAATGACAGACAGATCGACAGACAGACCAATCAATAGATAATGACAGACAGACAGACAGACCGATTGATAGATAATGACAGACAGACAGATCGACAGACAGACCGATCGATAGATAATGACAGACAGATCGACAGACAGACCAATCGATAGATAATGACAGACAGATAGACAGACCGATTGATAGATATTGACAGACAGACAGATCGACAGACAGACCGATCGATAGATAATGACAGACAGACAGATCGACAGACAGACCGATCGATAGATAATGACAGACAAACTGATCGACAGACAGACCAATCGATAGATAATGACAGACCGATTGATAGATAATGACAGACAGACAGATCGACAGACAGACCAATCGATAGATAATGACAGACAGACAGATCGACAGACAGACCGATCGATAGATAATGACAGACAGATCGACAGACAGACCAATCAATAGATAATGACAGACAGACAGACAGACCGATTGATAGATAATGACAGACAGACAGATCGACAGACAGACCGATCGATAGATAATGACAGACAGATCGACAGACAGACCAATCGATAGATAATGACAGACAGATAGACAGACCGATTGATAGATATTGACAGACAGACAGATCGACAGACAGACCGATCGATAGATAATGACAGACAGACAGATCGACAGACAGACCGATCGATAGATAATGACAGACAAACTGATCGACAGACAGACCAATCGATAGATAATGACAGACCGATTGATAGATAATGACAGACAGACAGATCGACAGACAGACCAATCGATAGATAATGACAGACAGACAGATAGACAGACAGACCGATCGATAGATAATGACAGACAGATCGACAGACAGACCAATCAATAGATAATGACAGACAGACAGACAGACCGATTGATAGATAATGACAGACAGACAGATCGACAGACAGACCGATCGATAGATAATGACAGACAGATCGACAGACAGACCAATCGATAGATAATGACAGACCAACCGACAGATAATGACAGAGAGACAGACAGATCGACAGACAGACCAATCAATAGATAATGACAGACAGGCAGACGATCGATAATGACAGACAGACAGATAGATAGATAGATAGATAGATAGATAGATAGATAGATAGACAGACAGACAGTAATATTACAGTAATATTCACTGGGTATTTAGAATATTGAAAAATATTAATAATGTGTTACAAGCAAAATACACTGATTTAAATTTAATTTAAGGTCACAAATATAGTTGTCGATTTCACCCCAGATGTGCAATTAGTAGAGAAGCAAAAAGGAGAAAAAAAATACATGTAATAAATCAAACAAGCAAGAAAGTATTTTATTTTCCTGTTTTTAGATTCCTTGAACCGAGCGTAGCACACTTCAAAGTGAACAGAAGAACATCCAGCCAAGGTCAAAGAGGATACGGCTCTCCCTTCCGCAAGCTCCCTCTGGCATACAAACCTTGGTGTTAACCCTAGCACAGAGACTGAGAGAGATTTCAAAGTCTCTGATGGGTTATGGGTTCGCCTTAGCCAAAGGTTTCTCTCATTTGCAGTTCATTTTTTCCTGCAGTTCTGTTCATTTGTATTCCGAGTCACAGGCGGCATTCTTATAAGATCTCAAACACACACCCTACACACACACAGGTAAACCAATATCATTTCATCAACACTCCTTTTTTCTACCACTATTTTTCTTTCTCTCACCTCCCTTTCTGCCTCCCTGTCAGTTTCACTGCTTATGATGAGGTGCTCCATCATGCACCGCCTTTTCATTTTTATTCTGTATTTCTAAACTTATTATGATCCCACAAACACATGCAAACCCATCCGCCCATAGCTGACTCATTATCACTTATATCATGCTTATATGTCAACACAGCCAGTAACGTCGGGTGTTAAGATGCCCAAACGCGTGTGTGTGTGTGTGTGTGAGAGTATGTGTTAATATGCTCACGTTTGGCACCTCATGAATAAATGATGGGCAAAAACAGAGGGAGTTCTGATTTGGCGAGAATGAATTTTGGCTTCCAAAAACTGCCCAACCATGAAACGAGTGCATGATGAAATGTTTTGCTTTGAATCTGTATCAACCATATGAAAAAGGACTAAAGTGAAGCAGTGAAAAGTAGCCTTTAGAGACACAAAGATGCTGAAAGAGACAGGGAAAGAAAGTGAAAAGAGATTTCCCCCATTGACCCGCGTTGTGCAAGATGCATGAAATAAGTTTTATTTTGTTTCCTTGGGCATTTTAATCTAATCTAGCTGGGATGGGACTATATTGATATGTTAAGGCAGAGGGTATTACAAAGCTTAGTAGCTTCATATTAAAAAGAGCCACGGATAGCACAGAGCCAGATATTATAAAGTCAAAAAGTTTCATGGCTGGGTTTCTACTTTAAACCGGATGGGGGGGAGGGGGGCATTGGATTCATTCAAATGAAGATTAGACATTTTCATATGAGTATAACAAAATCCAAGCAGCATTGTATGAACTGAATTAAAAACTGAGTACTGGTTTACCACTAAATTTGAAATTTAAGGCAATATGAAAGCCCATTTTACTTCTGTAATATGATGTTATTAACAATATTCAAACAGACAAAAAGCACGTAATTTGATTTTATTCAGTGGAAACTGATTGGATTGAAGTGAATTTTTACCTTTTTTCATTTTCATGTTCATTTTTAAAGGGGTCCCTGATTATGATTTCACTTTTTTAACTTTAGTTAGCGTGTAATGTTGCTGTCTGAGAATAAACAACATCTGCAAAGTTACGACGCTCAAAGTTCAATGCAAAGGGAGATATTTTATTTTACAAAAATCGCTTTTAAGGACTACAACAAATGGCTGGTAGGGACTACAACGAGCTACTTCCCGGGTTGGTAATATCACAAACCCCGAAATTTACATAAACCCTGCCCCAGAGAACACGCAACAAAGAGGCTGAGGCCATGTTGTGCTGCTTTAGAGAAGAGGAAGAGCTGTGGTAGAAGAGCATCTATCATTATCTGCACAAAAGTTTAACATGATGCCACATGCAACTCCACAGCAACTACATAAATGTATCCACTAACCATTCAGAAATGTCCAGTTGCATTCTGAAAGTTGTAACTTCTTCCTGAGTCTCTCCATCAGTGTCCGACTCTGGTTTGAACATTGTAAGGCTGAACACCATTGCTGACAATTGTCATTTTGGCTGTGTGAGATTCTCCAGTTTTGTTGTTGCTGGGCAACTGAATTGCGAGCTGTTAAAGTTCCACCCTCTTCTGGAAAGGGGGCCGGGAGCAGCAGCTCATTTGCATTTAAAGGGACACACACAAAATGGAGTGTTTTTGCTCACACCCAAATAGTGGCAAATTTGACAAGCTATAATAAATGATCTGTGGGGTATATTGAGCTGAAACTTCACAGACACATTCTGGGGACACCCAGATATTACACCATGTGAAAAAGGGGCATAATAGGTCCCCTTTAAAAAGTAACTAAATAATAAAAATAATAATATAATTATTTACATTTGTAAAGTGACAAATCTCCAAGTGAAACTATATTCAAACAGACAAAAAGGACAGCACTTCATTTTGTTTGACTGGATTGTGAAAAGAGATTAAAAAAAAATAATAAAACATGTTTTTTTTTAAAGAATTAACAACAAATAATAATAATTATAATAATATATTATCATTTTTCATCTGTAAAGTGACGTGTTTTCATATTTTTTATTTTTCAATAATATTCAAACAGGCAAAAATGGACAGAACTTGATATTACTTGATTGTGAAAAGTGATTTTTGAATTTTTTGGGAATTTTCATGTTGATTCTAAAATAATTAAATAATCATAATAATAATAATAATCATTATTTTTATTTATTTCATATAACATATTTTATAAAAAAAAATACAATAATTATTAAATAAATTAGGTTGACAATGTTATTTCCATTTTCAATTTCTGGAAAATTACATTTCAATGATTCTTTTTAAATTAAAATGATAAAATTGCTTGTAAAGCAAGCAGTCTTACATAAAGGACACACATAAAACAGCATTTATAGGATGTGATATACGGTGTGGTTATTACCATCCACTCTGAATGTGATGAGAGGTGATAAAAATATGTAGGATTTTTGGTCAAGGTCATCCCGCCTCATTTACAGTCACACGCCTGGGCACCTGCGGAGCCGTGACAAGCCTCGAGATATGTACACAGAGAGACAGTTCAAACAAACGCACACACATTCGCATGCCCTCGCAGAGAAGTAAAACTCAGAGTTATCATTCTCCTCATCAAGGCTTTGGCAAAACAAATAGTGACAGATACGCCCCGGAACGCATCGAGCATCGGTTTGACTGGCAGGCATTCAGGGATGACAGCTCTGTCGGGTCCTGTCAGAGTTGGATGGTGACTGGCAGACTCCGGACAGCTGAACATCTGGGGCCTTTCTGAATCAGAGACCATCACTCACAGTCAAACACAATCCCACGCTCACAAATCTGTACTGCCTACCTACTATGCATTACATGCAGTAACCATCTGTTACTTGTGTATTTTGATTTCCTCCGCACACTGAGAAATTATTGTTTTTATAATTTATTGTTCGATTGTTGAGTATTTAGTTGCTTATTAGCATGCATATTACTAGTATATTGGCTGTTTATTAGTACTTATAAAGCACATATTAATGCCTTGTTCTGCATAACCATATTCTATATCCCTCAATCCTACACCATACCTAAACTTAACAACTATATTACTATTAATAAGCAGTAATTAGGGGTTTATTGAGGCAAAAGTCATAGTTAATAGTTAATAGTGTTAGTTAAAAATACTTTTATAAAAAAACGTCTTAAACCGTTTTCTTATATTACTGTTAGAATTATTTCTACAATTATTGTTGAGCATGTTATTCTATTTCTTAATATTTACTTTCATTTTTAAAGCTCATGTGAGTAATTTTTTCCCAATGTTAAAATACTTTCTATGTTTGTTTGAGCATTCGACCAGCTTGACACAGCAACACTGATTCAACCAATAGTGAGAGTTTGGGGTGGGACTATCTGCAAATCCAACCAATGGCAGATGGAGGGAATGTTTGGTCAACCTGTTTGAAAATAGTCAAACTTATTTTTCCAATTCCCTTTGGTGACAGAAATGACATACTTCGCCTTTTAGAAATATTTAAAAAATGGTTCCAATTTCTTAATATTTTTCTTCAATATTATTGTATTAAATATAATTATTCTTAGAAAATATTTAAAACATTTTCTTCAGCATCTTATTCTGTTTATCCATTAATGCTATAATACTACTAATTCTGATACATATTTGTATTCATATTATCCATTTATTTTCTTTATTTTTCCAGTTATTTATTTATTTAAGTAGAGAGAGAGATGGAGAGCAAAGGGGAGGAGCTATGGAGGAAGACAGGAAGGGAGGTAGAGAGAGAGAGAGAGATGTGGAAAGAGTTTTATTTAAAGGTTTTACTGACAGTCCTAATGAATAGCTGCCGGATTAGAAATAGGAAATAAGCACGCCAAGCCAAACTAATCAATCAAAGCTCAGGGCTGAAACACTGCCTATATTAAATACACACATACACACACAGATTTGTACACTAAGAACACCCACCTTTAACAACAAACAGAAATGTGTAATTACAGCAATATTAACAAACAAAAAGATACTGATTAGTTTCAGAGCAAAACAGCATGTATACTTCGAACTTGAATGCCACATCTAATGTCCACTAACCTCTTATAAGTCTAAAACTGGACCAATATACAGTATCATTCTCTTCATCCTGGACGCAGAGTTAAAAAGTAATTTGATGGGTTTTTAAATTCCATTGAAATTCAGAGCACTCAACAGCTGTTGCTGTGCAACTGTCTTCCTTCAGTTGTTAATTTCAACCTTACTTCTGCTCTGACGATCTTCCTCTGAACCTTCATCAGTGGAATTTGATTGAATAGTACAAACAGAATGATTGTTTGGACTTAAGAGGAGCAGTGGGCTAGACGGAAACCAAAGAAAAAGGAAACAGAGCCAAGTCTGTCTTTTTTCTTTGCATTAAATAAAGCCAACAAGAAATCGACATGAAATTTAACTCTATTATCTTACTTAAAACAATGCATACCTGTAGATAAATCATAACAATTAGAACAGAAATATATATTAAGATACAAACTGCATGCTATATCATTAAGAAATTAATACATATTATTATTGCTGCTAATTCTTAAGATATAATTCATGTTAGAAATTACAGTTATAATTATGTTGAGCATGTTTTTCCATTTTCAAAAACTTTGATTTGTTATAGTTATTATAATTATAGGTACACTCTAAAAATGCTGGGTTAAAAACAACCCAAGTTGGGTTAAAAATGGACAAACCCAGTGATTGGGTTGTTTTAACCTAGCAGTTGGGTTAAATGTTTGCCCAACGTGCTTGATAGTTTTATTTAACTCAACTATTATTTAAAAAATACTGTATTGCTTGCTTAAAATGAACCCAAAATATGTTGGAAATTAAAATTTATTAATAAGTTAAATGTTTATTATTTAATTATTAGTCATTAATTAAATTTCTTATTAATAAATGTTCATCTTTTGATTATTATCGTTGCCTCTAGTAATTATGTATCTGAGTTTTAATTTCCAACATATTTTTTGTTTATTTTAAGCCAGACATATGGTAATTTTTAAACAATAGTTGGGTTAAATAAAACTTTTAACCCTATCGCTGGGTTTGTCCATTTTCAACCCAAATTGGGTTGTTTTTAACGCAGTATTTTTTAGTGTACAAATTATTATTACTGAAAAATTCCTCAAAAGCACTCATTGTCGGTACTTTGTAAAACAACATCGTGGACGACAATGATGACAGAATTCTCATTTTTGGGTGAACCATTCCCTTAAGCGACACAAATATTCAGAGAACTGCTACGGACAGCTTTCATTGCGACTAACGAATAAATCTTTGATTATTTTCTCTTAGATGTGTGGAGCATGGAGTCAAGTATGTGCTGGATGCTCGAAAGTTTCAATCCAAACTCGACAACAGCCTTTGTCCAAGCTTCATTCTTTATTATCAAAGAGCTATTTCATCATCTTTGAAGCATTTAATCCCACCAGTCTTCCTACATTCCATAGTCGCATGTCGTCCACATCAGCGACTAACACAGTAGAAAGGGCTCAGATCAGAGAAGCGACTGAGTCTAGTCTCATGTGAGAAGGCATGCACTTTGTTTCTTTGTATGATGAGGGCTTGACAAAGTCAGAAAGCCTGTTCCAAAGCTGGAGGTCTGATACCAATTTTTCATGCAAAATATTTTTCCCCCTCCGATACACACTACAAGTCGAAATCTTTTGAACGATATATATAGACAAATTAAGAACATAATCTACAACTAAAACAACAGAATAACAAATAAACTGCAAAAACTTCATTTTACAGAAACATTTTGGGCAGTATTGAGCCAGCGGGCACATACTATCATGTCATAAAGTACATACTTCACCAACACATTGTACACTTCTACTTCTACAGAAGGTGGAATATTGAGTTTCAGCCTGCTATTTTTCCCGTTACATCCAGTTCAAGACAGTAGTAATCAAGCCCCACAGGATGAGTGTTTCCTGCTTGAGCGAAAGACATGCTGCTGACAGACATTAGCAAATGAGCAGAGAGCTCCCAGGCCGTACTGATCCAGCAGTGCCTCCTAAATTAGCTATAGAGCCTCTTACTGACTACTGACACAGCAGGGACTGAGCACTGTGTGTGTGGTAAATGCAAGACAAATCAGAATGAGACTTAAGACATGTGGGAGAAATTATTACATTATTTGCTGTGATCACAACATGGGATATATATGTATATATATATATATATATATATATATATATATATATATATATATATATATATATATATATATATTATAAGACAGTTAGTCGATTCTGATTGGTCAATAGCTGTGTTTTATTCACAATAAAACACGGCTATGACCGCTTCACCCAACGGTTCTGTATATCACTACACAACACCCTTAGCAACCACTCTTAGCAATGTAAACTGTTTGTTCTCAGTTGATATTGTTCATTGAAGCTTAATGTATTATGTAGAAGAGTATTGTGAGAAAGAGATAGAGTGAGCGAGTTTATTACCTGCATTCAGATTTGGCATTTTCCTTCAAGTCAGTCCTATGTTCATAATAAAAAATCTGTTTAAATGTCCGATGTATTATCTTGTACTTTTAACAGTTAAGGGGTTTTCCCGTGACTGACAGCGCTAGTCAAAGCATTTCTCACTTGCGTCTTGTTCCGTGTTCACAACAATAAAGACAGTATTTGCCGCCATCTAATGGCGTAATAATGTAACTTCTTTTGCTGTTCATGATCAGGGACTATTTTTTTCCGGCGGAAGGAAGGCTTTTAGTTAAAGTTTACTTCATGAAAGTTGCATTAATACATATTTTTGGCTTTAATATTTGTATTGTGTGGTAACAGTTTTATAAAAGCAATAAGGTACTCGAGGCTAGTGCTGTATCGTGAATAAGTCATGGCTGAAGGGGTTGCAGCCCACTTCGCGTCGTGCCTAACAACGCCCTTCAGCCGTGACTTAGGCCCAATCCCAGTTCTACCCCTTACCCCTTCCCCTTTGCCCTTCCCTTTTGTTTTGCGCGTTCACGTGAAGGGGTAGGGGTGTCCCAATTCTCATTTGGTTGGAGGGGAAGGGGTAGGGGGAAGACCAGGTAGCCCTACAAACAAAGATTTTTCGGGACCACACTTCAGACGAAGGGGTATGATAAATTTCCAACATGGCCGACCGAGCGAGCAGAGAGACCCATAAATGTAAGTATTTTTTTACGGTAAACAGTATTTTAGTAATAAATAATCACTTGTTTTATGTTGCCTTTAATCTTGTGTTCATGTATATGGTTATGTTCTCCGAAAAAAGATTTGTTAAAATCGCTATGAAAAATGTTCGCTAATGTTTTTTACTTTATGATAGTTCCAAAACATATTTTTTTATATTTTATTGAAACCCGCGTTGATTTGACAACATAAATTCAAATCCGGTGGCAGCTAACTTGTCTTTTTGCCGCATGCCTGATTAATGTATTGTTTTGTTGTGGTTACGTCCATAAATACGTGTACGTTACATGATATAAACAAAAAGTGCATTCAGTTTGCATGCTTATTCATCAGTATTGTATGTTCTGTATCAACCAGGGACTCCTGAGGAAACACGCAGGCTCATACGTTTTCGTGCAGAAAACGAGCAGCGTTTCTTGAAATCGAAATACACAGCAAAACAACTTTGGGAGTGAGTCATCTGTTAAACGTTTATGTTGCTTGTGCAGAGATCACTACAGCTATCGATGGGATCTTAGAAGTGCGTGATAAACATCGGCGCATCTATGACATGTAACGGTCTAGTAGTGGTGTCCCATTTCCTAGGGGAATATTTTCAGCCCTACCCCTTGACACTCTGTTTCAAGGGGCAAGGGGAAGGGGTAGGCGTAGGGGTAAGGGGAAGGGGAAGGGGTATAAAATAGAATTGGGATTGGGCCTTATACAGCACAGCCTCTCGTACCTTATTGCTTACATAAATTATATTGTCTGATGTGAATTCACTTAAAACCTCTGAACTGAATTATTCGAAGAAACTGATATTTTTTCCACCTTACAACATCACGGTTTATGGATAAGCATGTCTGTACAGGTTTTTAGATTAGATGCAACATTATCTTAATGTAAGCAGACATATTATCATCACAGTGATGGAAAGACTGGCTGTGTCACAAATACTGCCAAAATGCTGAAAAAATGTGCCTTTGCAAGCATTATATGGAGGTTTAAAGACATTTAAAAAAATTATTAAAATAGTTTTTTTTTTTTTTTTTATGTAAATGTTATTTTTAAAAAATCACCATATGCATTCATTTTCAAGCATAAGTGTATTTCTGTCATGACAACTCTCTGAGTTTTTGGCATGGTAATGGACATGACAATGTCGATATGTTTGGTCTTGGCGGAAGAGATCTGCTGCTGGGAGCAAGTAAGACATGCTGCTGCTGTACAATATAGCATACATGAATTACCCATAGCAGATCTACACAGGTGGAGCTGGGGAAGGTGGAGGGTTTCTGAAAGCACACTGCAAACTGCTACAGCAAATTCTAACCAAGTAGTTGAAAGTTGAGCAGCGAGCTCATTGGCTACTGATACAGCAGGAGCCAATCAGCTGTGCCCTGTTAGAGAATGATGTGATTACAAGCAGATTGAGTTAAGGACCTATCAGCCCGCGCAATCTAGAGTTTCATGACAGAACTTTGTATGAATAAATTCATATGGAATTAAGCCGTAGCTGTATGAACTGTAGCTATTATAAAAATGTTTAGAGAAAATATAAAAATTATAATTCTGAATAACATATTACATAAAATATCATTTTTATATTATTATTATTACTATTATTATTATTTATTGCCTTTTTATTTACCACTTAATATGCACTTTGAGATAATGTTCTGTATTACGTCACTTACATAAATACATTACAATTTTATATTCTAACTGATGCTTCCAAAACGAAGTCAATCATTAAATATCAGAAAGCCAAATATTTAAATTTACATAGCAAGAGTAACCAAAAGTACCGGTACATGATCAGTCCTGATAACAAACAACTGGTCTGATGGAGCATGTGACAGTTCTGTTAACTGGTGCAAAAACTCTCTCACTGCCTTAAAGGTACATATTAGTACTTTAAAAGTGCATATTAGTATCTTCTCACTTTTGTACTTAAGGGTACTGCCCCAGTGACAAGCACCGTACCTTTTTTTCCTGACAGTGTGGCCTCAGGCCATCAGATCATCCTTATTGTTGAGCCCTGCAATGTTTGTGTAACAACCTGCCTATTTAGACGACTTCATCTAGTCTATTTTTTGAAGGCTGATATCCAACAATCATGTGCATGAGGTTTGGAGGTTAGTGGAACAAATAAAAATGGAATCTGATCGATCAACTGAAAAAAAGTAAATTGATTTAAAAATAATTTTTAAACATATGACTCAATTTCTACCAAGAATAAGTATTTTGTCATTAAATATTTGCTTTATAAGACATGATGTTGCCTTGAAAGCCTGTCTAAAACCTTCCCATTAGGAGGTACCTGCATACAAAAATGCTTTCTGTTAAGTCACTGACTGATTGAGCAGTGTGGGAGAAAGGCAGCTGCCTTCAGTTTCGGACACAGCCATGTGTGTGTGTGTGTGTGTGTGTGTGTGTGAGAGAGAGAAAGAGAGAGACAGAGAGGCAGCCAGTCAGGTACGGATAAGCAAGTCTTATCTACAAGCCCAACAGCATTTATTTGTAATGCATCATGCACACAAAAGGACAACCAAAGGGATACATGCACAAACACACACTTTTATCACAACTAGGATTGCGGGAAACATTTATGACAGGGTTCTAAAGCAGCCCATGTGCCAAATCCGACCTGTCAATCAATTTAATACGGCCATCCAACTGGCCCACTTGATACACAAGAATGCAAAATTTAGCTGAACAGCACACGTTAATTAGTGGGCTGCAGTTCAAATCTTTTTCTGGCTATAATTCAGCGACACCAGATTTAGATGCACATATTTGATTAAAAAATAATTTGTTTTCTGAATAATCTGGCCCTAAAAAGAAAATAGCTAATTTATTATTAATTCCATGCAAATGTCACAAATTATAAGCAACTATATACTAATATATGTACACTGTTAACTAATAAAAGAAAATAGCTTTCAAAATGTAAAATATTGCAAACTTCAAGTTTCAATAGGAAAAACTGTGCCCGTAAAGTCAGTACGTTAGGATAAATTATAAATATTTCATAAATATATTTGAAAAATTTATTGAGAATATATACAGGCAAATGGCTATTTGATGCTAAAATAAACATGATGGGATGATGGATTTTAGCTGTCATCTAAGCTGACTAATTGTTCCAGCTGTGATCACAACATGTAATTATCAGAACGAATGCCATAGCCTTAGTTTCCTGCATTGAGCCTTGTATTGATCAGCCACAAGAGACATTATTTCAATCAAAATCATGAAAGCTAGAGGCTATTGTGCGCGTGCGCGTGTGCGCGTCTGTGTTTGACATCTATTTTGCCATCTTTTATTAAACATGACCTTAGGTGACCCCTAAAGAAACACCAGGAATGGAAAGAGAGAGATGACTATAAAACTATAAAGGAAATATGTCTAAGGTTGATAAAAAGTAATATTTTACAAATCTAATAAAAATGCAGACAGCTTAAATTCTTGTCCAATGTTCATGCCTGCTAATAATTCTTATGATTCTCTATTGATTTAAGTATTTGATTAAGGCCACAAGTAGATTATATTTAATATTCTTCAGGAAAATTGAAAACGCTTTGACAGAGAGAATAATGAAATCTTATTCTGGGCAGACAAAATACACTTTCCAACTAGTTAAACATGCTGGAAACAAACTCACAGTTAAGTCAAAGATTATTTAAGGATGATTTGACCCAACTTTGAATTTTTCACACTCATGTGGTTCCACACCTGAATGACTTTCTTTCCTACATAGAACACAAGTGGAGATATTTAGCTGAATGTTTATGCTGCACTTTTTTATACAGTACAATTGAAGAAAAAAGTCCAAAAAGACTATAAAAATGCATAGAATCATAAATGTAATCCATACAACTTGTATACTATAAACTATAAGTCTTCTGAAGTCATACAAAAGATTTGAGTGAGGAACAGTAAAGGCTTTTACATTTTTACAAAAATAAAAAATATATATTTCAAATAAATGCTGTTCTTTTGAACTTTCTTTTCATCAAACAATCCTGAAAAAAGTATAATGGTTTTCACATAAATATCTGCACAATGGTTTTCAACATTGATATTACAATGATTTCAAAAGGATCATGTGACACTGAAGACTGGAGTAATGATGCTGAAAATTCACCTTTGCCATCACAGGAATAAATTACATTTTTTAAATATATTAAAATAAAAAAAGAGTTGTTTTAAATTGTAAAAATACTTAAAATGTTTTTTTTTGTGTTGTATTTTTAACAAATGCAGCCTTGATGGACATAAGAGACATATTTATGTGGTATTTGATTTTGCGCCAGGAGTGACATACTGCTGGCCATATACGAATTTAATATGCAGGATAATTTGATAATTAAAAAGACATGCTAAAACAGTTTTGTATATCAGCATGATTCAAAATCTCTTTAAAGGGTTAGTTCACCCAAAAATGAAAATTATCCCATGATAGGCTACGTCCACACGAAGCCGGAGCTTACCCTAAACTGATCTTTTTTTTCCTCATCTCAAAAAATATCTGCATCCACACGAAACCACTGAAACATACATGCCAGGATCATTATTGTGGCGCTGTAATTCTGCCACAGAGATGCATTTAAAGCAGCGAACAAGACTTGTAGCATGCGCATAAACCTTGCGCGCTGTATACAAACTATAGTAAAGCTTAGGAATAACGCTTTATTTTGACTCAGTAGCTTCAGCAGCACGAACAAAAGCATCTAGAGTCTGCTATTGCTGTTGTTGTTGTTGCTGTTTTGTGCTGTTAGCGGCGTCTGACTAGGGTCGACACGTGGGGAGATGACTTCATCGTTTCAGAAAATATACGGATAGGCTGTCCACACGAAAACGCAAAGACGGCGTTTTCAGATTTATCCACTCTGGGACCCGGTTTCACCTTTCGAAAACGCCAGATCCATGTGGACGAAACGCCTATCCGATACAAAATTTGTGCGTATTCACAAAAAACGAGACGAGACAAGACGAGACTCGAGATTGAGTTCACGAGACGAGACGAGACAAGATTTTTACACACTATTTTTAAGAAATCCTCAATGGCGAAATACATGACTAGAAAAAATATTCTGCAGGTGTATTTGAAATGTTTTAACTAGTCATCTTGTAATGAATGTCATTTCAGTTCTACTTTCTGAGTATGAATTATCATATGCAGTAAAAGACAACAATACTCAAGTACTGTAAAAGGTTTTGCTACTAACTCAACTGACTGACTTCTCTTCTGTATGATTTCAGTCTCTTCAGACCTTACTGTACATGATTGATGAGCTTCTACAACTGTTGACCTCCTAACTGAACTCCTTTCCACAAACAGATCATAGAAATAAAAACAGTATAAATAAAAATGGTAACACTTTACAACAAGGTCTCATTTATTAACATTAATGTATTAACCAACATCAACTAACAATGAGCAATATATGTGCTACAGTATTTATTAATCTTTGTTTATGTTAGTTAATAAAAATAGTCATTCATTGTTAGTTCATGATAGTTCACAGTGCATTAACTAATGTTAACAAATGAAACCTTATTGTTTGTGCTTAATAAGATTAAGAGAAAACTCTTATTCATTTTTATGGTAACACTTTACAATAAGTGCAACCATAATCACACTCTCTCAATATTCAAAGTGCAAATAAGACCAACATTTTTCTTTGATACAGAGCTAAGAGATGGTTACAACTATGCTGCCCAGCCTAAAATAGCTTTCATATTGAGAGATATTTGCATTCATCAGGGAGCCGCTTTCAAAATGCGGGGTATTGAAATCGCGTTTGAATGCGCGCTCGCGCTTACTTTCACTTTCAGCGATCGCGCATAACTCTGTAAATATGGAGCGGCGGCGACCGTTATCCAACTGAATTAAATGTTTTTTTTTATTTAAATACAAAGCAAAACAACAGTGGAGGCGTAATGTAAACGTAGCGGTGGTATATTCTTTCCTAATCATCCTAACACTCTGTCATGGCAATATCACGAGACTACTTTTCGCCTCGACGAGAAATCTCGTCACATATTAGTCTCGCGAGATCTTGTGACACGAGATCTCGTCACACCCCTAATCCTTGCTCATTCAAGCTTTATAGTGGGTGTGTTGGGGGGTTGGGGGGGTGGGGTAATCCACACGGCTCCAGGGGGTTAATAAAGGCCTTCTGAAGTGAAGCAATGGGTTTTTGTAAGAAAAAAATACATATTTAAAACTCTATTAACTATAACAACTAGCTTCCGGCAGACGGCCGTACGCATCGATTTGCAGCGTAAGAGTAACCTCTGACCTGACGCATGGCGTAATGACGAATGTGGAAGCGCAGAGGATAGAAGCAAAACGAAAATGATTGTTTTTTTAAAGAGAAATGTCAGAGGATTTTGATATAAGAGAAGAGGAGCTTGAGTTTGTTGCACAGTCCTATTTGTTTAAACCGCGAGAGGCATTTAAACTTATGCTGCGTTCACACCGAATGCGTCTGGGGCGTCTGATTTACATGTTAAGTCAATGTAAACGCGTGTCTAGTGGTCCTGCGGCGCGAATCGGCCGTTGACACGCGAATTGAGCGTTCACGCGCCTGACATGTCTGACGCGCGAATTGAGTGTCTGACGCCCTAGACGCCCGAGTTGAAAAATCTGAACTTTGGCGAAAATTTGTGACGCGTTAACCAATCAGGGACTCTGCTTTGGTAACGTGTTTATGACGTGATTAGCGGTGGAGACCAGAACAAAGATAAAAGTCGCTGTGTGTGGCCACCTATGATGTGTCATCATATTTTTATCGAGACAGGAATAAAAAGGACCTTGCCTGGAAGAGGATAAGCGAAGAAATCGGACAATCTGGTTAGTTGTAAAACGCTTTGCATGATTTTAGCCGTTGATACTAGCCCACCTGCTAGCTAGCAAAAGCCGGCCGGCATAACCGAGTTAAATTGCCGCTACTGGTTTCCAACTGACAAGATGATGTGTTTATTCAGAGGACCTGTGCAAAAAGAGATGGAAGCCCCTCCCGTGACGCGAATTCGCATCTGAACACGCTTTGTCAAATTCGCTCTATTCACGCGTCTGACTTCAAAATGTTCAAGCGTCCAACTAGACGCATCTGACGCGAATTTGACGCCCCAGACGCGTTCGGTGTGAACGCAGCATTACACTACTCCTTCATCCTATGTCATATATCGCGTCAGGGGTTATGGTGCGTTCACACCGAACACGTCTGGGGAGTCAAATTCGCGCCAGACGTGTCTAGTTGGACACTTGAACATTTTGAAGTCAGACGCTTCAGACGCGTGTAAAATTAGCTCAATTCGCGCGTCTAAACAAAGTGTGTTCAGACGCGAATTCGCGTCACGGGAGGGGCTTCCATCTCTTTCTGCACAGATCCTCTGAATAAACACATCATCTTGTCAGTTGAAAACCAGTAGCGGCAATTTAACTCTGTTATGCCGGCCAGCTTTTGCTAGCGAGCAGGTGGGCTATGATCAACGGCTAAAATCATGCAAAGCGTATTACAACTAACCAGACTGTCCAATTTCTTCGCTTATCCTCTTCCAGGCAAGGTCTTTTTTATTCCTGTCTCTATGAAAATATGATGACACATCATAGGTGGCCACACACAGCGACTATTATCTTTGCTCTGGTCTCCACCGCCGATCACGTCATAAACACGTTACCAAAGCAGAGTGCCTGATTGGTTAACGCGCCGCGAATTGACGCCAAAGTTCAGATTTTTCAACTTGGGCATCTAGGGCATCAGACGCTCAATTCGCGCCAGACGCGTGAACGCTCAATTCGCGCCACGCTATACGCTTGATTCGCGCCGCAGGATGACTAGACGCGCGTTTACATTGCGTTCGGTGTGAACGCAGCATTACTCTTGTGGCGACTTGTGCAGTATGCATGCGGTTGTCCGCCGGAAACTAGTTATTTTGTAATTTATATTTTTTATAATGGAGGATGAATTTATTTGGGCTTAAATCTGCCCCCTCCCTCCCCCTTCACTACTATTATAAAGCTTGTAAGAGCCAGGATATTTTTAAATATATCTCCTATTGTGTTCATCTGAAAGAAAATAGTCAGATACACCTAGGATGGCTTGAGGGTGAGTATGGGAACAATTTTCATTTTTGGGTGAACTATCCCTTTAAGGAACATTATGACTACAGTATTTACCAAAGCGGTAGATTCTTCCTCTTAACTATGTGTGGTATTTGGCACTTGCACATACACAATATTCGGCTGAAACTGAATCTGTGGGTTACACAAAGAGAGAGAACATTTTGCAACTGTGTCAGAGTCTCCACTGAATGATTATTAGATATAATACATCAAGAGTTTGAGTTTGTTTTTGGGGGGGCTAACTTTGTGCTCAAATTTGGTAATTAATGCTACTGAAGTAGTTTTCCTTAATAATACTGTTGTTTGATTAATATTCCTTGATTCATTTCATATGTATGCCATTAAAGGCCTCTTGTGAATGAAATCAGTAAGCTGCATAGGTTGTTTTACTAAGCAGCACAAATTTGATTCTAGACATTCAATGCTGCAAAACGTGATATTATGCATGCACTCATGATTTAACAATTAAATCTGGCCCTTGACCTAAAATGAGTTTGAAACCCATTATACACATGAATAAGATTTGGGAGATGCAATGGATGGCTAGGTACTCGGATACTAGAGGAAGGCCTTGTTCCTCTCACACCTTTGCCTGCACACAAACAAACACACACACACACACACACACCCGCCATGTCACTGGCCATCTGTCATGTCTGACGGTCAATCATCAGCACCATTAATATTTCATGTCTCTTCCAGACGATCAGAATTGCAGTTATAATTCCCCTGCCCTGAGACACCACAGTTACACACTTTGCAAGGCAGCATAACACGCGCCCACACACTCTTCAACGTGTCACACTGCCAAATCGCTCACTCACAAACATACACGCCATGCATTATGACACTTTCCAAATTCATTCACACATTAACGCTCCATTATCCAAAGACAATATAAACACATGCACTCAAAACTACATTATGGCATGAGAATACACAGCTCTACATTGCGTATTCAATCTCAGTGAAAGAAACTTTGTGAATACATCTGACCTACACACAATCTTCTCTTGGCCATCTTAACATTGTCATCCATAGTTTATGAAAAGAACATCTCAGAAATACATCTCAATATAATGTTCAATAATACACCACTTTAAGAGCTCTTACACTACATTAACCTTTAAATGAACAGTTCACCCAAAAATGAATCTTCTGTCATCATTTAGTCATCCACATGTCATTTCAAAACCCTTAGGACTTATTCTTGGAAAACAAAAGGAGAAAATCCGAAGAGTGTTATTAACACTCTTTTACATTACAATGAATGTGACCTGAAGCTTTCAAACTTCAAAAAGATACAAAAGCAGCATAATAGTATCATAAAACTATTACCACCATAGTACTTTTTGTAAGATGTACAGTATAATGATAATACAATACTTTTTGAGTCTCTCATACTCACCAAGACTGCATTTATTTGATCACAATTTTAAAATGTAATTTATTCCTGTGATGGCAAAGCTGAATTTTCAGCATCATTACTCCAGTCTTGTCACATGATCCTTCAGAAATCATTCTAATATGCTGATTTAGCTATTTAAAGAAACATTTCTATTGTTATCATCAATGATGGAAACTTTGTGCTGCTTGATATTGTTGTGAAAACCATGATACATTTTTTTCAGGATTCTGAACAAAGTTAAAAATAACAGCATTTATTTGAAATGGAAATCTTTTATAACATTATAAATGTCTTTCACTTTTGATCAATTTAATGTGTCCTTGCTGAATAAAAGTTATTAATTTCTTTTTTAACGGACCCCAATCTTTTGAATGGTAGTGTACCGTGCTAGTACCACTGCATTCCTTGAATTACATGTTTAATAATGTTTTTTAGGACATTTACCATTGTAATACTATGGTATCGCATCTAAATCATGTAGCACCAATAGCATATACTAAATTTCCATGTTATTCTCATCTAAAAAAAAGACATCACTGTACTGCCACAGTACTTTTTTTAATGGAGGCGGTATGATTTGCTTGACAGAGCCAATGAAACTAAATTAGTTGTGCATCAAACATTTTCACTGTCTGTCTGTCAATCATGTCCAAGAAAATACTTTGGGGAGTAGGCCAACATCACAAAAAAAATACATCACTCACCTGATGCAAAACAACCAGTTTTGGCTCAAAACAGACACTGAAACTACAAATGACCAACTAGCTGTGCCCAAAATCACATACTTTATCACATTACTTGCATTACTGCATAACTGCATACAGTTTTATACACACACACATATATATATATATATATATATATATATATATATATATATATATATATATATATATATTTTTTTTTTTTTTTTTTTTTCAGATTACCCAATCAATGTGCTTTATGTGAGAACATTACATAAATCACTAAACTAGCTGGTTTAATGCAACTCAAAAATGTTATTTAATCTGACTAGGGATGTCACAATTCCTCGATAAAATTCGAGCACACGATTTAAAAAAAATCCACAATTGCAATTTACCCGTGTCGAGTAACGGGCAAAATACCAGAAGTGGCATGGATGAGAATCCATGAATCACAGTTTTTTAAAGATGCACAATGTACTAAATCATTTAAAAACATACTATAGCATAGTTCTATTGTGAATTTACAAAGGCTGCGATTCAATTACATAAATATATGCCCTGCAGGTTTAATACTTATATGTATATATGGGCTTTAATTATTTACATGCGTGTAGGTTACGTGAGTCTCACATGTAATATAGTGGCTGTAGCATTTCTATCATAAAGAAGTGGCCAAATATTAAATATTAAGTAAACATTTGAATTAAATGTCATTTGGCGGATTTGATCTGCTGTAAGGTGCCCTCTGCAGGCATTTGTTATAATACATTATGCACATAAGATGATATTATGTATATTATGTATTTTATGATTACTTGCTTTTGATACTTTATTTGAACCAAATATTATTGCCTCATTGTTATTATATATGTATTTTAAGTCAATTTAAAGGCTTAGGTCTATTTTTATTACAACAACAAAAAATCTGAATACTCAATTAATCATCAAAATAATCGACTGATTACTCGATCACCAAAATAATCATTCTTAACAGCCATAAATCTGACTATACCAGTGTCAAACAAAGTGATGTTTATGGGTTAGATCGCAAATAGGTCCTTGAAATAAAAATCGCAGGTCACTACTTTCCAGTGTGTTTTAGTGCGCCACCCTGGGATTTTTACTGTGCCCCTCTGACGACCCCATTAAAAATTTCCTGAAGGCACCACTGAAACAAAACACCATCATAATGGTTTTATTCAGCAAAGAAACACACAAAAACAGTATGCAGTAGCCTCTTTTATGGATGCAAAGTCAATGTCCTGTGTACCTCCTTCAAGAGTTGTTCATGGAGCCCCCGCACAGACAGACCGCCAGACACACAGAATTCCAATTGGGTGAAACCCATAAAGCTGAAGTCTGCCTCTATCCTTCTTTGTTTCTCTCTCTCTCTGTGTATCTGTCTATCGATCTACCCACTCTGCCATCCTCCTACTCAAAACAAACACACAAATTAGCTAAACACACTGAAATGACCCCGGAGACAAGTTGTTAAATTTGACCCCTGTCTTTCTCCTTAAAAAGTTTTCAGATACCCTTTAGCTTATCAATCAAAACCATTTGTAATGAGTTTCTGTAACCAGCGCAGTACGTATTAGATTAGAAATTAGCACTACAGCAACATATAAACAAAATAGGAGTGCCCCAGGAGACAAGAGAAGCAGCAAATGAAAAAATAAGTCAGAAAAGTTCAAGGTCGCTAATAAAAGTTTTCTAATGGAATTTAATATACTGTACACTTCACTGATTGGAAAGCACATTTTAGTATGTACTAAGCTGAAGTGCCAGTATTAGGGACATGCTAGTCTCACGTAGCCAGACTGGACTCTATCGCAGGTTTCACTGGCCAAGGACCGCCCAAGAGGACGTTTGACTGACATGTAACGCAACCAATCACAGATCATTTTGTTCCACGTCATGTTTAATTCAAGAATGTTGTGCAAGTTTACTGCAACAATGGAGCCAAGAACTTCACATACTTTTGAAAATCCAGCGTTTAGTTGATCCTGGTATGGATCTTCTTCCACGAGGGGGTTTAGCATCACAGCATTTGTTTCTAGGTGGAACGTGACTCCTGGACATCCTGTATTATTCAACCAACCAGATGACAACTTCGAAACTCTTGAAGTGTTTCCAGATAAGTATTCCATATGCATCAGATGTTTAGCTAATGGTCTGTGAGAGTGACGTCTGAGGCTGAGACTAGGGACATGCTAACAATTTTTTTTTTAAATGATACTTTGTTTCGTGCTGTTTGTCTTTGTGTGAAATTGTTAGCAACTAGCTAAATTCATTACCATTAATTTTATCAATCACTTAACGTCATAAAAGTCACATCATCTGTACTGCAAGGGGTTGTGCGTAATACATCCGCAATATTAGCATGGACAGATACTGTGCATAATTCCAAAAATACATGCCAAAAATGCCTGAATGACATGTTATTTTTAATGAATCATGATTTCAGCAGCACTAGGCCTAATCCTAATCTTGCATATTATACAGATAATGCATTAACATTTAGCATATAAACTGAGTAATTTTCACATTTAGGTTCATACATTTAAAACTGCTGCAGCAGCTGACCTTTTCACCAAAAAAAAGTCACAAGCTGCATCCAAAATCGCATCCTTACTATATAGTAGGTACTACATTTGGTTTGAAACGTTATAGATGTTCTAAAAAGTATTAATGCGTGTAGTATGAATGAAATCCGGATGTACTACAACTGCCATGTTGTCACTTTCATGTGACCTATGCTGCTTCACTGCCATTCACATATCTTCTCCCATGGCCTCATGGGATAGCTAAGTGTCCTCCGAATGCAGACTTCAGAATCTTGCTGAAAGTAGTAAGTCATCCAGGTACTTTTACTGTTTTATGAATACTATGAATTCGGACATACTACTCAGCTCACATACTTTTTTTCACCTACTGCAGTGGTTCTCAAACTGGGGTACGCGTACCCCTGGGGGTACGTGAGGTGACAAGAGGGGTACGCGAACAAAATGCTGAGTAGGCCTAGTTCATTTAATTCTACCTTAAAGTAATATTAAAACCGAGCATGTATTTCTAACTGCCAAAATGCCGTAAATCCAGTACATTTAATACAATTACCTCATCATTTGCAGTCAAAAATTACTCGACAATGCATCTTTGTAAAAGTGGGGATTTAGCACTTACTTGCATGAAGAATAAATATAGACACAGATAATGGATTAATTTCGATTTAAGATCTCTCCGATACAAAAACATACCTTGTGTGAGTTCTTGTATTTAATGATGATGACGAGCAAGAATGCATTATTGTTCCCAAATATCCACATGACTGCAAACGTGGCATTATTATACAACAGGTCAAAAACACAGTACTGTCAGTATTTATTTTGCAATTAAATAATGGTTCTAACGAAAACCACAGCAGAACTACAACACACGTCTGTGTTTCGCGAACGAACGGCTTTGAACGAATCGTGAGAGTCAATGATTCAATGATTCATTCACAGCCACTTGCTTCGTTACTGAATTAATTGAATGACTCGATGACTCACTCATAAACAGTGACTCGCTGCCACCTACTGGCAGTTATAGTTTAATATTTAAAAGTTTTTCTTGGTTTTACCATCATTGCATATTTCTTTATCGAACATTTTTATTTAAAACATTATTTATTTTATAAAGTTATTCATAAAGGTAAAAATCTGCACTGGGAAATCAATTTAGGGGGCAAATATTGCCCCTTAATGGTAAGGGTGTGACTGCAGTCTAAGTGGAAGAGAGGGGGTACGTGGAATGATGGGAATCCCTTCAGGGGGTACTCCATGCTAAAACGTTTAGGAACCACTGACCTACTGTATTAGTAGGGAAGTAGGCATATTCGGACGCAGGGATAAACTCCATCTTTTCTGTAGCGCAAGGGATTTTGGGTAATATTACACCAATATTAGCATGCATGAATATACAATTTCAAAAAAGAAAATAGTAGGCCTATGCTAAAGATGGCCAAATGATATGCTATTTTTAATCCATTATGATTTTTGATGCACTAGTCCTAATCTTGAACATTACATAGTATGCACAGCATGCAAACTATATCCACAAGAAGTTCCGTGGATATAGTTTGCAAGTGCCCTGAGCTAATGCATCAAAAATTGCATCTTACTCATACCACAGAATCATACTGTTTGCATTTGTAAGCATTAACATTTAGCTAAATGCATTACAACTTAAAGGGTTAGTTCACGCAAAAATGCAAATTCTGTCATTAATTACTCACCCTCAAACCTGTAAGACCTTTGTTCATCTTTGGAACACAACTTAAGATATTTTTGATGAAATCCGAGAGCTCTCTGACTCCTCCATAGACAGCAATTTAATTACCACTTTCAAGGCCCAGAGAGGTCCTAAAGACATCCTTAAAATAGGCCATGTGGAACCCGGAAGCACTGAATGTAAACAGCGTAGGAGAATGACACAGAAGAGAAGAAACTGTTGAATAAAGTCATTATTTTTGTTTTGTTTTTGTGCACAAAAAGTATTCTTGTTGCTTCATAAAATTAAGGTTGAACCACTGCAGTCACGTGGACTATTTATACCTTTTTGGGCCTTGAAAGTGGTAGTTAAATTGTTGTCTATAGAGGAGTCAGATACCTCTCGGATTTCATCAAAAATATCGTAATTTGTGTTCCGAAGATGAACGAAGGTCTTACAGGTGTGGAATGACATGAGAGTGAGTAATTAATGACAGAATTTAATATTTGGATGAACTTACCCTTTAAAGTCTGTAATTTCTGCATGAACAACACCAAGTAGAAACTGCAATATTTTGCTGCTAGTAGTGTAGAAATTACACTCTACAACTTTCACATTTAGGTCCATACTTTTAAAACTGCTGCAAAGCCTTTAGTTTGACTTTTACACACACACACACACACACACACACACACACACACACACACACACACACACACACACACACACACACACAATAAATAAAATAATGTATTATTTTTAAAGTATGGAGCTAAATGTGAAAGTTGATAGTGAAAGAAATCTCCATCTTTTCTGTAACGCACAGGATTATGGGTAATATTACTACCATATTAGCATGAATGGATCAACAATATCAAAAATTCATCAGAAACAGTATGTCGTTTGATCACCTTTGATATACTATGTTTAACATACTATGATTTTGGATGTTCTAATCCAGTGTTTCTCAACTCCAGTCCTCGGGACCCACTGCTCTGCACATTTTGTATGTATCCCTTATTTAACACACCTGATTTAGATCATCAGCTCATTAGGAGAGTCTGCATGAACTGAATTGAGTGTGTCATATAAGAGAGACATACAAAATGTGCAGAGTAGTGGGTCCCGAGGACTGGAGTTGAGAACCACTGTTCTAATCCTATTCTTGCATACTTCAAAGTACGAATAGTATGCAAATTGTGATGCAGCCCATGTCCACAGGAAGTCTCAGCTTCATGATGGACAGATGGTAAAGGGTTGTGCCCTGAGTCTGATCAGGTCCCCCACTATGAGGTCATCACACCTGCCACTGCGATAATGTCATCAGCAGGGGACAAACCCCACTGGAGCCATTATACCAACCTCTCTCCATCTGCTTTGTTAGAATGAGCTGCGACACACAAACCACACACACACACAAAGACAAAGAAATATCACAAAGCCACACCGAACAACATGCTCCCACTTGTTTTTCTTCCGTGAGATGCAACATGATTCCCTCATGGGACACAAGCTGTCGACTTTGTTAGTTTAGATGGTGTTTTACGACGTTTGGGGTACGCAGATACACTCATACACACACACCTGTGGAGCTTGTGATTGTGCTGTCACTCCCTGTATGCATTCAAAGGTTAGCAACTGCTGTGTAAATATAAACAGCCATGAAATTTGCTTAGTTCAAAATTAATATCTGACAGAGCAATATAATATTAATTATAGTCATGTCTGACAGGACTTCTAAGCTCTAGTCTTCAACAATAATCTTTAACGATTAGCATATTGCCATTATATATGTCACGTGTTGCATCAGTTTTGGTTTTGTTTTCTGTCAGTATAACCTATTTTCCTGTGTTGTTTTGTTCTCTTTTTCCCGCCACTAATCAGTTGTCATGGACACGCATTCAAGATCACACCTGTTATTCTTTGAGTTAATCATCATTGTATATTTAAGTTCCTCATTTCCTTTCATTCATTGTCGAGTATTGCGTGCCATGCACACGCTTCGTTTGTGTTTCGTCTCTTGGATTAATAAACCACATTTATATTGGAATTACCTCATCCAAGTTCGTCTTTTCTTGGAATAAGCGTTACATAGAAAAGACACAAATTTGTACAATACTGTCAAAAATAAAAATTCTGCTATCATTTACTCACCCCATTCCAAACACAAAATGAGACTCCAGGATTTTCATGCACTTTCTTTCCATTCAATACTAGTGTTACGCATATCTGTTATGCTCCAAAAAAAAAAATGACAAAAGAGGTAGTAGTCCATAGAACTCTATATTCCAAGAAGAAAATATCAAACATATCAAAAATACATATATATATTTTTGTTACACACACACACACACACAAAACAAAAATCATACATGTTTGTAACAATACAGTAAGGAAGCCTGTTTACTGTTTAAGTTTCAGTTGTGACAAAAATTAAGAAATAAACTTCTAATAAATAAAGTCTGAGATCTAAAGTTTGTCTGGCTATCACCAGACAAAGCTCAATTTAAAATTGAACATTGGTTTAGAGAGTCTGTATGTATTTTCTACTGCACAAGAGGCATGATCAACGAGCATTATTCACGCAATTGGATAGTCCTTCAACCAATCAGATCAACGATCCGGGTGACATACTTTGCAAAGCGACGCGAAAACTCCAGACAGGTTTAAGCTGCGTTCCATTCGACAGGGTCCCTACGCAGTGTTCGCTCCCTACTCCCTGAGCACGGTATATCCGTTGAAGTGGACTTCGCTGACAATAATCACTCATTTGGAACACACTACAAACGTCATCAAAGAAAGTCAATGACGGTGTCGCGCAGATTATGATATAACAAATAAATAGATATTATAATTTACTTTCAAATTTAAAATGGACTCTTAACAGATTTGAAGCTGTAGCCTCTCATGCCATATGAAAATATGGCACCATCGTAGTTCTGACGGGTGACGCGGTGCGCAATGACAGTTGGGTGATTTTACCTCTCTACTTCCTGTGAAGTGATGTATCGATGTTCCCTTATTCCCTATGCCGCTCGCAGTGCCCTTCAAACTGAACGTGTTCGCTCCCTTCGGAATGGAATCTCACTTAAGATGGTGAAATACCCTGTGAAGTCCACTTCGCAGTCCACTTCGCAGTCCACTTACGGTCGAATGGAACGCACCTTTAGTTTGTAGCATTGATCAGCGGTTTGCAGAAGCAGCAATGGCATCGAGCGATTTTTTGCAGGTTGTGCAAAAAAAACAAACATGAAAGTGAGTGATATTTACACCCACTCGAGCGATTTGTTTGCTAAACTAAAGAAGTCATTCAGCATCGTCGAGAGGTTAAAAGGAATTGGATTGACGGTCGTGCTTGCCGTCGCTTCTCTATCGTCATCGTGTTATACCCGCCAATAGCGAGCAAGGTGGATAAGCCAGTCTGTGATTGGTTCCCGCAAAAGTGTAACAGAAGCAGTAGAAATGAATGTACAGGTTTCCAGACTGAGTTGCCGGGCGAAATCAAATCGCCGGCAGATCAGGCTGGGTTTACCCAGTTTAATATAAACTCACAATTAAATGAAATCGTCACAGTTACCTATTTTTTTATTTATTATCTGAGGCAGACAGGATTTGATATGCAAATGAGGAAATGATGACAGAATCTTCATTTGGAACTGTTTCTTAATTCAAATAGTCTGTATGTATATGGATGCTGATAGATTAGGCACCAATTTCTGTTTGTATGAACCCTAAACGTTTATATGAACCCTAAACATCCAGTTAACATAGTCTTTTATCCTTGATGAAATATCTAAAAAGAAAGCTTACATATGTAAGGAGACCTTTTTTTTAGCAAATATTTAGGAAATATTATGTCTCTTCTACTGACCAGTTCGTCTAAGACGTGAGATGTAAATAAACATACGTACAATCGCAAGACATAAGTTTTGTCAACATATGTATCACGGCACTGTGCATTTGCACAAGATATTTTTGAATCCGTTTGAGAAAATAGTCAAATTCAAGTGTTTAAATACTTTTTTTTTTTTCTTGTTGATCTGATTATTTCAGGTCTACACCACCCTTTCAATCTGAAATTTAATTCAAATCGAGCTCAATTGGCTTGATTGAGTTGTTTACGTAAAGGCTTTTCAGTCCGATTGAGCCGTCAATCTGATCATTAACAGATTATTTGTGTGCATGTAATAAGCCTAGATATTGTGACATGTTTGTCTCTCTTGACACATAATCAAGAAACATGAAAACAAATTTCTAACTATAAAAAAAATATACCAACGTGTTTTTCATCAACTGTCCCTTGATAACGTAGAAGTTAACAGTGGTTGACAGACTTTGCTACAGAAATGAGTAGCATATGGTGCGACAGTAGGTTTTCAACAGGCAATTTGGTGGTGAAATAGCCCATGCTCAACCAGATAACATATTTCTGAAGGACACAGAAGACCAGGAGGTGTTGCGCTCTAACCTTTTTTTTTTTTTTTTTTGAAAATGGCCCTTTCTCAGATCTCCAGTTTGAAAAAAATGCATCAATTGTATTCATTCAAAAATACCTTTTTTTGTAACTTTTTGTACTTTTAAAGCCTAGAGGACAATTTTCTGCATTCAAGTGAAGACTGTAAATTGACGTTTTTTTGTTTTCTGTTGTCTTGCTGACACTATGGTGCACACTTTACATTTAAACTATAACTTGGTGTGTCAGTGAAACATATAATGACATCTCACTTCTGTCTTGTAGTGCACTAGGCATTATGCATTGTCATCATGTGTTTGCTACAAGTTTGCTACATTTTATTATTATTATTATTATTATTATTATTATTATTATTATAGGTCAGTCTGTTGCCTGATTAAAATGTGCATTCAATTAGGCAACATACTGACCTAAAATTAAAAAAATATATATATTTTTAGACAGGAGTTGGCAGCACATGGAATGAGTTGTTGAATGGTAAACTGAGAAGAGGATCTAATCCAGGATTTGTCTTTCCCCACACTGCTCTTTTGCCATATTTTTCCTTTCCTTTAGCTTGCCCCTCACTCCCTTTTTAAGATGAATCAATCAGATGAATGATTAACACATACACACGCATGCCACGAATGAAGCCGCTGATTGTGGTAAATCATGATTACAGTGAGAGGCAATTCCCCCGATTCTGGCAAGCACTTCTAATGTGGAAAAAACGTGTCCGAGGGGAGGGAGAGCGAGACAGAGAGAGACGTAAACACAGTGAATACCGTATAGGACCTGACAGGCTTACACCTCGCACCAATTATCCGTTTCTCCCAGTATCTCTAACGGTAGTCTCACCACGCTGCCCTCTCCCCTTTCCAAGTAGCTGTGTCTTTCCCTCTGTCTTTTACATTCCGCTTCAGCTTGCAGGAAAATAAAACTGCTAATCCTACTGACGTTAAACTACTGACATAACACAGCTGGTCTTTCTGCTATATATTTACCCTCAACTTTTCCTTCAGATCCCTTTCCCCCCTCCCATCTTCCTTTCCTTTTCTAGAGGGAAAATCTACACCGAGCACGTGGCACATATCCAGTTCCATAACCTCATTTTCCTGGATTTCTGGACTGTGAACCATGAATAGAGAAATGTTCTTTTTTTCTTCCCAATTTTGGAAAAGGGAGGGTTGGAGTCTGCTAAAGACAAACCAGTCAGCGCCTGAGTGCAGTAATAGTTTCATTAAATGTGGAAAGTGGAGGCAGGGTCAGACAGTGGCGTCACGTACAGTATGTCTGGGTTAGACTCATTCATTTACTCTTCTACAGGTACGGCATCCAGCAAAATTTAACCCATTCCAAGATGGGGATGTCAAAAAACTGATGCCATATAATTCCTTCTTATATATGTACGTGTGCAATAATGAATAATGATGGCATTTAATGTGTGTTTTTACAGATTTTTTCTTAAAGGGGCTATATGTACGAATTTTCAGGTATTAATCGTTTTTTTATTGCCAATGTGTGAACAGCTTAAAAAACAAGACCTTCCCTGACTTCCTACTGTAGGTTGTCTAAGCCTGTCGACTGAATTTTATGTGAAGGACTCAGGACGTTTTTGCCAGGAAAATAAAAAGGACTCTTTTCCCTTCTATGACACATGAAATGAATACTTATACAATGTTCAGGATAGTGCCGAAAGAGCCATTCTGCAATGTCAATGTGTCACGCAAAGAAAAGGGATTCATTCAAACTATAGTCTCACATAGCCAGATCTATATAGTCACATCTCTATGATCAGGTGCTTTCTTTACTGCTGTTTTCTCACCGCTATCATTTTTGTTGTGTGTTTATTTTATTATTAAGGGGAAAGCGGCAAGCATTTGTTTACATACTCATCTAAACTTCGTTCTCAGCAGCGTGGATGGCATCTGGATGTTCGTTAACAGTATATCCAAGGTATTTCCAACTTCTTTTTACTTCTAAGCAAAGAACAAAAAAGAACTTCGCCATGAGTAAATTGGCACATTGAATCACGTTCAGTGTCTTGTATGTGCGAGCATGAGCCATGAGTTGCTGGCTGCAGTTCACTTAAAACAAGGGTTTCTGAATTCTATATATAGATTTTTTTTTCCCGTTCCTCATCCAACTTCTTCTTTCCTTGCTGTCAATAATGGGATCATCATCATTAAAATCTCTTTTTAATGAATGAATGAATGAATGAATGAATAAACAAACAAACATTAGTAATACTGAGTACCAAATCAGTTCTGTACCTGCTGTGCTGTCTGAATGGCAGGCTGTTGCAAGTCACCATGAAATAAAAATAGCCTATTCTTATTTTTTATGGATTATTTATTTATTTATTTATTTATTTTAATCAGTGTGCCCTAGCAATCTTTAATCCTTTCTGCGGTGCCTTCTCTGATGACACATTTACTGTACAAAATGTACAAAATCTAGTCCTGTCCTACATTTTTTTTCTTGTTTGAGAAGGTGTTTCACTCAGATATACATCACAATATGGAAGAAAAGACTATCACATCTTCAGTTTCATGGCGACTTGAAAGCTCACATATGTATTTGTGGGAATGGACAAACGCACCATCTTGGCAAGGTATTAATGTTTGTCTAAGTGGAAATAAACAAGTAGCACAGAAAATCAGATGTGTGTCAAAATATCAGATCTGTCAATTAGGCTTTGCAGTGTGAATGCAGCCTAATAGACCTGTCAATGTCAATCATGATGTTAACAATATTGACAAGAAAAGCAGAAAACTACATTCATGACTGAATACCTTCAGTATTTTCAAACTGCAATATGTTTTATTTATTTTCTGAGAGTCTGTTAAAGATATATATTTCTATATTTTATTCTGATAAATCTCTAATTTACTGAAAAAACAGTCAATGCACAAGAACCTACAATGCCAAACTCAATGAGGCACAAAAGATGAAGAGTTTTCTGCTTTAATATAGTACAGCTCCCCACAAATAGAAAGTCTTTTAGATTGTAACGACCGCGACAAATCAGACACAATTTTTTGTTATATTAAACAAATAATTGTTTAAAACTTACTCTGGGGCCTGTCAGCCTTAGTTTTGTTGCCCTGAAGTACACACCTGATTCCAAAAAAGTTGGGACACTGTACAAATTGTGAATAAAAACAGAATGCAATGATGTGGAAGTTTCAAATTTCAATATTTTATTCAGAATACAACATAGATGACATATCAAATGTTTAAACTGAGAAAATGTATCATTTTAAGGGAAAAATAAGTTGATTTTAAATTTCATGGCATCAACACATCTCAAAAAAGTTGGGACAAGGCCATGTTTACCACTGTGTGGCATCCCCTCTTCTTTTTATAACAGTCTGCAAACGTCTGGGGACTGAGGAGACAAGTTGCTCAAGTTTAAGAATAGGAATGTTGTCCCATTCTTGTCTAATACAGGCTTCTAGTTGCTCAACTGTCTTAGGGTCTTCTTTGTCGCATCTTCCTCTTTATGATGCGCCAAATGTTTTCTATGGGTCAAGTCAAGTCAAGTCACCTTTATTTATATAGCGCTTTTTACAATGCAGATTGTGTCAAAGCAGCTTTACATTGATAACTGGTACATAATTTGGCTGCACAGCAGCTCTTAAATAATAGTGTCAATGCAGGCAGATCAGAAGCACTGTTGAATAAATGTCAAGAATACTATTGAATATCAAATGTCAAGTGTCCCCAACTAAGCAAGCCAAAGGCGACAGCGGCAAGGAACCCAAACTCCATCAGGTGACATCAGGTGGCAAACAAGTGGCAAATAGGTGTTAAAATGGAGGAAAAAAAACACCTTGGGAGAAACCAGGCTTAGTCGGGGGGCCAGTTCTCCTCTGGCGAACAGTGCTTTGTTACAATCAGGTTGCTATCATAAGTCTGATAGGATTGCAACAATCAAAGTATTTATTTCAGTTCCATCCAGTTGAGGATCGTATTCATCACGCCGGTATGGAAGGTCTGTTGAGGAACTGTGCTACTGGCTGTCGTGTCGATGAGGCCTTCACAATGGATGATCCAATTGACTCGATCTCTGCTGATACTTCAGGGCTGCGTTGTGGTCGTGTCCAGTTGAGGATCGTATTCATCACGCCGGTATGGACGGTCTGTTGAGGAATTGTGACACTGGCTGTCGTGTTGATGAGGCCTTCACAATGGATGATCTAGTTGACTCGATCTCTGCTGATACTTCAGGGCTGCGTTGTGGGTGAAAGATCTGGACTGCAGGCTGGCCATTTCAGTACCCGGATCCTTCATCTACGCAGCCATGATGTTGTAATTGATGCAGTATGTGGTCTGGCATTGTCATGTTGGAAAATGCAAGGTCTTCCCTGAAAGAGACGACGTCTGGATGGGAGCATATGTTGTTCTAGAACTTGGATATACCTTTCAGCATTGATGGTGCCTTTCCAGATATGTAAGCTGCCCATGCCACACGCACTCATGCAACCCCATACCATCAGAGATGCAGGCTTCAACTTGGGTTGTCCTTGTCCTCTTTAGTCCGGATGACATGGTGTCCCAGTTTTCCAAAAAAGAACTTCAAATTTTGATTTGTCTGACCACAGAACAGTTTTCCACTTTGCCACAATCCATTTTAAATGAGCCTTGGCCCAGAGAAAACGCCTGCGCTTCTGGATCATGTTTAGATATGGCTTCTTTTTTGACCTATAGAGTTTTAGCCGGCAACGGCGAATGGCACGGTGGATTGTGTTCACCGACAATGTTTTCTGGAAGTATTCCTGAGCCCATGTTGTGATTTCCATTACAGTAGCATTCCTGTATGTGATGCAGTGCCGTCTAAGGGCCCGAAGATCACGGGCATCCAGTATGGTTTTCCGGCCTTGACCCTTACGCACAGAGATTGTTCCAGATTCTCTGAATCTTTGGATGATATTATGCACTGTAGATGATGATAACTTCAAACTCCTTGCAATTTTTCTCTGAGAAACTCCTTTCTGATATTGCTCCACTATTTTTCGCCGCAGCATTGGGGGAATTGGTGATCCTCTGCCCATCTTGACTTCTGAGAGACACTGCCACTCTGAGAGGCTCTTTTTATACCTAATCATGTTGCCAATTGACCTAATAAGTTGCAAATTGGTCCTCCAGCTGTTCCTTATATGTACATTTAACTTTTCTGGCCTCTCATTGCTACCTGTCCCAACTTTTTTGGAATGTGTAGCTCTTATGAAATCCAAAATGAACCAGTATTTGGCATGACATTTCAAAATGTCTCACTTTCAACATTTGATATGTTATCTATATTCTATTAAATATAAGTTTATGAGATTTGTAAATTATTGCATTCCTTTTTATTCACAATTTGTACAGTGTCCCAACTTTTTTGGAATATGGTTTGTATGTGTGTGTTGCCATGTGGAGAAGCAGAGACAAAGAGACACAGAAAACCTGCATCTTTCCTGCATTTTTCCCACAGAACAAAGACTTTCCTGCATTCATTTATAGACAGACTGTTCTATAAATGAACATGCACATCCACAGGAAATGGTATACATTATTACTGTTGTTGTACTGTACTCAGTATTGTATTCACATGTTTTATGATACATTTAAGGTAACTTCAATTATGCCATGTTTACTGTCTATGGGTTCGTATTGAGAAGATTTAAATGCTTGTGTATACGATATGTTGATACCTGTGTAACACATCGGTATTACAAGAATCTTTAATAGTTCCTCTTCAACAGCTCAGCCATTTTAATTACGCTCGGTCATAAAGCCCCCATAGAGGAATTTTGCCACTTGGAGATCCTACCCATTTCATTGGTCAGGTCAACCCTTAGATGTGTGACTTCTCCCAGAGCTTAAAGCCAGCACGCAATGCTCCTCCCTCTCTCTCTCTTATTTCTCTGACAACACAGCGACTGCAGGGGCTGCCTGTGGGCCTTTGGGCCTGGGCCTGCCCTGCCCTCAACCATGTGCATGACTAGAAGAGGGAGAACTTTTCCCACTAAGAGTCAAATTAATAGCTCAAGTTGTTTCATATGTCTTCGACCAATGCAGAAGAAGAACTCGAACCAAATCATCAAGGATCCCTCCTCAGCCGGCAGATCCGATGCTCCTCAGCCTAAAGGCATTTTGCAAGTATCGAACATTTGAACACTAAACAGCGATTTAGTATTAATTTGTAAACCACCTGTGTCAGCTAAGGTGCTTTATTACTGAGGAAACTGATGATTCTTTTCCAGATTGTCTTTGACTTTTTCCTATAGCTCCATTTCCGGTCCCACTTCCGGTTCAACTCTATCATTGTTCATTTTTACCTACGTATGTGTGTGACCTGCGTGTATGTTATGTGTTTGTTAGTTTAGTATTGTGTTTGTGAGTTAGTTAATAAAGCTTGTGCACAATACATGTTTGGTTCTGACTCCGTCTGCTAATAAATTGCCTCTTAAAAGATTTAGATCTTGACTACATGCTCTGAGTAGTACTGTACAATAAGAATGTTGTTTCCCATAACCTGGAAATGATCATTTCTTAGAATTAATAAACACTGTTCACTGGACAAACAGGTTATTGATTGTAATATTAATTTTAATGTAGCTACATCAAGGTAATCTGATTAATTATGAATATGTGAATGAGTTAATCATAATTAATAATCATAATGAGTTATGAATAATTATTAATATTTCCCCTTTGAGTTAATTCGCTACACATGACTTAGACATCTCATTAACCCTATCAGCCTATCTGTGAACTTGCTACTGTGTATAGGTCAAAGAGCTGCATTAACAACAAAATGCAACTAAAAGAAAAATCCTATGTGTGACCATCTACTGAGATCCTAGAATAGCTTCCTAGTTATCTCCAAATCACATAATATTTGTCACTTTCATACTAAAGGTTTAGGTGCGGACATGATTGATTGACCATAAAGTTTTATCATTAAAGGTTCTTAAGAAGTTTTGGAAAACCAATCCAAATTCAAGTTTGTATCCAAGTGAACATATCAAATCTATTTGGAAGAATAAAGGCTAGGCTTTAGAGGACATACAAACAGCTTTCTGTTTAAATATTCAAATTAAGTTTTCAACATGAACACTAGGTGCATTCCAAGTATTCAGAAAGCTGAGGACTTTAAATGTTGATATTTGACTGCTTTCAACTCAATATCACTTAGTTTCAGACAGCAATAAAATATAATTTAGTATAAGATCCAAGTTTAGTTTTTAATAAATTAAACCACACATTGACATTCTGAAAAGTCAAATGCTCAAATGTTTTCACTGTGTTCATTAATTCAAAAGCTTTTGAAAGCTTTGAATACTTGCTGAGGTCTTGTGTCCAAAAACATTTCAGTGGCATTTACTGTGAAAACTGAAATATACAATATTTTTTTCCAGTTCTCTCCTCTAATGGAAAAGTTGAAGAAAACGGGCAGTGTTCTAAATCTAGAGCCACTTCCGATGTATTATCCCTTTCAAAAAATGAATAAAGGATTATGGATTTGACGTACAGTATAAGAATATAAAAATCAAGGCTTGTATTGACAAAGATCTAAGTACAAAACAACAGTGCAAAGAGCCTTGCAAAAATAACTGGCTCTTTGTGGTCATTTATGCATATAGCTAGACATCCTGACCTGTAAGTGTCTATCTTGAGTGCTGCATGTGTGGGAGGGAAAGTGTGAAAAGTCTAGGCAGACTTGTTCCACAAAGGAATCATATTCTTTAGGAGCTATACCAAAAAATGACCCATCACCAGGAGTGCAGACTGGATAGAACTTTTGAAACAAATTTATAATGATGTAATGAACTGTCCTGATGTAAAAATTCTAAATAAAGCATATAAAGGGATAATGTACACAGAAATTTTGATGTAGAAACATATTTCACTTAGAAATCACTAGTAAATTTCACAAAAAAATTACAAGGAAACAAGTAACACGTTGAATTAAATTGTAGAAATATTGAAATAATATTTTCTTATAAAACATACTATTATTTTCTTGTTAAACTCCAATAATTTTTGTCTTTTTTACAACTTCACATTTATTTAAAACACTGAATCAATGTCATAACATAAACCCTGATAGTGTGATCAGGACTCTTTTAATAAATTGATATTTAAATGCATATATTCCATATTTTTATCTTCAGAACTACATTAAAAATAAAGATAATAATTATTTATCTGATAATTATTCAACATCTGTTTCAACATCTAAATGCGGCATTCAGTTATTGTTAACTTAATGTGTTAACAAGGTACACGTGTTAAATGCATCTGCTTTGAATTGCACAATAAACATTAATGACTTTTGTGAGGTTGAACATCTAAAATAGCTCAAATAATGATAATAGAGAAGTTATTCAAGGAACTTAAGTTCCTTAAGATTGAAGACATTTGACATACACCAAATAAAACCCAGCATCAAGATAACACCACCTTCTTTAAAGAAGACCTTTAAAGAAAACCTCTTGCTATCAAAGGCAATAAAAACCTCTCGCTATCAAAGTCAATATGGATTATGTTTAGTACAGGGAAGGTTAGTATCCTAGAATAACAGATGAACCCCGTACTTCAATCCAATAGTAAACCTGTAACATCTTGTGAATAAAAAAAAAAAAACAAGTTATTTTAGATAAATACTTGAATAAAAACAATGTGTTATTAAATCTGAAAAAAATCTGGAATGAATAAACAGGCATGTGATCAGCTAAAGACAAAAAACAAGGAAAATCTGACCACGCCCCAACAGCCAATTGGCGAGTAACACCATTTTAATGTCATTTTTTTCCCCTTTTTTCAATGCAGATGGTGCCGCAAGCTTGTGCAGCGCTGTTAGAAGCAACCCATGCATGAAATAAATATATTAGAAAACATAACATTTAGTAATTGTTTAAGGCCATTTCACGATTTTAAGCATCATACAATAACCAGCACCATTTCGAAAAAAATCACATCCCTGAAAAAAGGATGTATGTTGTTCTTGAAAGCACCACATATTTTCATGCAGTCGGTTGTTTCACAAGCTCAGCAGTCATTTACTTGGAGATTAGCTTTTCTGGTTTTTAATTACCTTGTTGACCACTCCTGATATTGATATTTTGAAAACGAATCTTTGAATTGAATTAATAAGAGAGATTAGAAAACATCAGCGGTCTCACTTGTTAGATAATGTGAATAACATTAAACAAGCCACTTTCATAAAAATGTTTGAGTAAAAAGATTGGTATACTAGATTTTAGGCATATGAGCAACAGGAATTTTGATTTATTATGTACTATCATGGACTTCAAGCTAATTGAACTGTTTACAAAATGGCTACGAAAGAGACATTCTTAAACTGATTTAATTTTTCCTCAACTAACTGAAGTCCTACAGTTTCTAAAATGAAATGAATACAGATAGTTAGATAATCATGGGATAGTAATGAATGTCTTTTATAACTTTAAATAGCTAGTAAGATAAAAGATTGCAGATTAGATGCATATTTAAGACAGACACAGAGGATACGAACACATCAAATGCATAAGTATTCACAGAAGAAGCCACAAATATCTCTATTGCACTCAAGAAAATTAAAAATATGCAGAAATGATGCATAAAACCTGGCACTGTATAATTCATGTAAAATCTGGTGCTATTCAGTAACATAATCCTTTAATTGCTTTGATTTATGTGAAAGCTCCTTTTTGGAGTACCAACAAAAAGGGTCTTTGCTAATCTACCATTTAACACAGACACACACACACACACACACACACACACACACACATACACATACACACACACACACACACACACACACACAGCATACAGACACCATGGAGAGAGTTTTGATATTAGCATGTTATGCAGTATAAAAATGACCTGAATGCAGGATAAATACATAAAGAGAACTTTTACACAGGCCAAATCCACAGGAAAACATCTCACAGAAAAAGAGTTTCTGATACATTTGGCCTAATGGGTAAAATACGCTACACTAATTTAAAGCCTAAAACTTAATTAATAAAAACTGGATGCTGACCAAAGTGATATTTTAACTGTGCTGTATAACTCTGGAAAAATATCTATACATAGTACAACAGATCAGCCAAATTGATTTTAAAAAGCGGAACTCATTAGCATACATTTTCATTAGCATACATAAGTGTGGAAACGGAGACGGTGGGCAGTGGATAAAGCGGGCCGATGATAAAGCTTAAGTTCAGTCTATGGAATTCTGAGTGTGTGTGTGTGTGTGAGAGAGAGAGAGAGAGTAATCAGCCCATGAGAAGTTTAGAAGTAAAGAGGATTAGTTCCAAGTTGGAATTTCAGAGGACAAATTGGGAATTGGTGGGAGAGAAACTGGGAATTTAATAAAGAAAGGAATTTAAGAAGTGCTGCTTCATGACAATAGAGATTACACATGCAGTCGCTGGCATACACATTCAATGGTGGTGTGCGGTGGAAAAGTCTCACTGGTTGTTTTTAGTTCAATGCAAACTCATGTCCCCGTTTCATTTGATGTTTACATGATATATGGTTACAGTTATATTAGACACCATTTACCCAATACTGTGAACAATAAATCAATACTATAATGTTTTTGTATGATGTGACTAAAAGCTGTCAGCTGTTCACATATTCCATCCATTTGTCCCATTCGCTTAAACTTGCAGACCGGTTGTGAACATGAAAGGCGGGCATTATCCCATTGGTAGGGTTATGAACTAATCAAAGCACAATGGAGGCACTTCCTTCCTTCGTTTCATGTAATGGAAAAATGCAGGCAAAAAGTGAAGTGAGCATTTGTTGTGCGCTCGCTTGTTTGCGAGGTTATTCTAGGGCTGCAAGATTAACAGAAATTAAGCCAAATTCATGATTTGGCGTAGTGCGATTATGTAATCACAAACTTGTAATCAAATAGATATATGTGCAGCGTGTTTCATGGTGAAGTGCACAACCGTGATCAGAGCGGATTGATCGGTTCACAGTAAATGCTGCTCCATCACAGATATATATATATATTTATACAACAGTTCTGTCTGGTTCTCGAATCTGATTGGCTGATAGCCATGCGATATTTCAGTGATAACAGCACTTCTACTGCCTTTTCACCGTTTGTATCACTCCGCTTGAAGTGACCGTCATGGCGGCCGATCAAATCAACCGTCATTTTTACAAATACTACTTCTTGTACCACGAACTGTAGTTTTAATAGTTTTTTAGGCGAGAATGTAGTGGTTTAGACCTGAAATATGTGACTCATATTTAATAACAGCGCCTATTTTACCATTTGTTTTGACGTTTTCGGAGATGCGAGCTCGAGTGGGTCAGCGGCCGTTCAGTGCTTCTGTAACCGCCGGAGAACAGCTTCATCTCGGCCAATGCCTCGGGGATTTGCCGCTGGCTCTTATAGTGGTTAAACATGAGACATAATTCAATTTGAGTACATAGAACGGGCAATCTTTGGTCTTATTAATCTATTATTTGTTCCAGAGCAAGTCGAATTGTGCTATATTAAATTTGATAATAATAAACGTTACGTTACATCCTTATATAGCACATTGGCTACAACTAGACGGGACATATCAGACTCTTCTCCGCTATGTAATACGTAAAACATTAAACTTTATAAACATATGGTTTTTTGAGTAAAGAAAACGCTTTACAATTTTTTTTCAACAGATCTTTATTTACCTTTGCATTGCACAGAGGAGATGTCCAAACTGCGTGCGCACTTTATTCAGGAGGTGAGGCAGATTAATGAGGCTTGATTGACAGTTTGAGGATCCAATGGAGTTAGGAGGTTTTGTCACAAGCTATTTAAAATCCTTTTCATTCGTTAAATATTTGTAAAACCCACATACAAGTGTAAATGGTGACCTAATTTTTAACTAGTGCTTTATGTTTGACTGAACTGTACAGTTGTGCTTATTTGTTGTTCTAAATATTATTGTTAATAAATATGATTTTATATAAAGATGTCCATTAAGTAATATGGATTGAGTGAACATTACATTAATACGCCATTAGATGGCGGCAACACTTTACAGGAGAATGAGTCAGTGAAGCACAAGAGACTTTTAAATTGAAAGGAACTTTTGCAAAAGGAAGTTGTTTTAGCGCTGTGGTGTAATGGATGTTACGGAAAAGGACAAATACAAAGATCGCTTTCCTCATCGGACATTCAAACGGACTTGTATAAAGGATATAATATTATAGACATCGACTTGAAGAATGAATGTAATGCAATATACCAGACACAGGTAATAGCCTACTCTCTCTCTCTCTCTCTCTCTCTCTCTCTCTCTCTCTCTAATACTGTACAAGATTCAGTGTGTTTCAATGAAGCGACTCAACGTTCCTTCGTTACTAGTTCTAAAGTGACGTTTTAGAGTTAGTAACGGAGGCTTGGTCCAACTGACAACTTGAGTTTTGAAACGTTCCTTCGTTACTAGTTCTGAAGTGACGTTTTAGAATTAGTAACGGAGGCTTGGTCCAACTGTCAAATTGAGATTTGAATCCGTGGCGGAAGGAAGTAGTGCTGCACAAAAGAGGGTTTTAAAGACACTCCGTTGTTGTTGTTCTTAATTATTTACACACTCGTGCCGTCGAACTGTTGTATAAACGCAATATCACACTCGTAGCCGTGCGATATGGCTGTATATCAGCACGCTGTGATTACCTACGGCACTCGGCCTGCGGCCTCGTGCCTACGGACGAATCACAGCGTGCTGATATACAGCCATATCGCACGGCTACGAGTGTGATATTGCTCATATATATATACATATATATATATATATATATATATATATATATATATATATATATGAGCATGAGCACAGGCATACAGCCATATCGCACGGCTACGAGTGTGATATTGCGTTTATACAACAGTTCGACGGCACGAGTGTGTAAATAAATAAGAACAACAACGGAGTGTCTTTAAAACCCTCTTTTGTGCAGCACTACTTCCTTCCGCCACGGATTCAAATCTCAGGTTGTCAGTTGAACCAAGCCTCCGTTACTAATTCTAAAACGTCACTTTAGAACTAGTAACGAAGGAACGTTGAGTCGCTTCATTGAAACACACTGAATCTTGTACAGTATTAGAGAGAGAGAGAGAGAGAGAGAGAGAGAGTAGGCTATTACCTGTGTCTGGTATATTGCATTACATTCATTCTTCAAGTCGATGTCCATAATATTATATCCTTTATAAGTCCGTTTGAATGTCCGCTGAGGAAAGCGATCTTTGTATTCGCTAAAACAACTTCCTTTTGCAAAAGTTCCTTTCAATTTAAAAGTCTCTTGTGCTTCACTGACTCATTCTCCTGTAAAGTGTTGCCGCCATCTAATGGCGTATTAATGTAATGTTCACTCAATCCATATTACTTAATGGACATATTTATATAAAATAATATTTATTGAACAACAAATAAGCACAATTGTACAGTTCAGTCAAACATAAAGCACTAGTTATTCAAAAAAACAAAAAAAAACAAAGGTCACCATTTACGCTGGTAACGAATGAAAAGGATTTTAAAGAGCTTGTGACAAAACCTCCTAACTCCATTGGATCCTCAAACTGTCAATCAAGCCTCATTAATCTGCCTCACCTCCTGAATGAAGTGCGCACGCAGTTTGGACATCTCCTCTGTGCAATGCAAAGGTAAATAAAGATCTGATGTTTGAAAAAAAATTGTAAAGCGTTTTCTTTACTCAAAAAACCATATGTTTATAAAGTTTAATGTTTTACGTATCTGAAGTGCGGAGAAGAGTCTGATATGTCCCGTCTAGTTGTAGCCAATATGCTATATAAGGATGTAACGTAACGTTTATTATTATCACATTTAATATAGCACAATTCGACTTGCTCTGGAACAAATAATAGATTAATAAGACCAAAGATTGCCCGTTCTATGTACTCAAATTGAATTATCTCTCATGTTTAACCACGGCAAATGGCCGAGATGAAGCTGTTGTCGGCGGTTACAGAAGCACTGAACGGCCGCTGACGCACTCGAGCTTGCATCTCCGAAAACGTCAAAACAAATTGTAAAATAGGTGCTGTTATTAAATATGAGTCACATATTTCAGGTCGAAACAACTACATTCTCGCCTAAAAAACTATTAAAACTACAGTTCGTGGTACAAGAAGTAGTATTTGTAAAAATTACGGTTGATTTGATCGGCCGCCATGACGGTCACTTCAAGCGGAGTGATACAAACGGTGAAAAGGCAGTAGGAGTGCTGTTATCACTGAAATATCGCATGGCTATCAGCCAATCAGATTTGAGAACCAGACAGAACTGTTGTATAAATATATATATATATATATATATATATATATATATATATATATATATATATATATATATATATATATATATATATAGTCACAATCGTATGTTTATTGTCTTAATGTTTCATCAGTCAAAACGTCTTTGTGTTTTCTGCTGCAGTGATAGCTGGATGCTTTTGTGCAAATAAGGGATTTCCTGGAATGTAATAAGCCTTATGAGTCTCTCCTATGACTTCACAGATTTTCATCATAATAATTTAATATTTTATAATATAACTTTAGACCTTTGTAATTATTTACAGGAAAATTAAGCTGTATTTTCAAGTGCTCAACTAAAACAGATGGATTTGTTTGGATTGTGATTAGTGATATTGAGCTATATAAACAAAATTGACTTAAATGTTAAGCAAGAGGTGTTCCTGCAATCTGCTGTAATGACTGAGACAAATCAGACACAATTATTTGTCATAGTTAACCAATAATTAAAGCACTCTGGGGCCTGTCCCCCATCCCCCCGAGAAGTTCTTAGTTACACGTTTTATTGCACTAAAAAATGCAGAGAAGAGACACACATCTTTCCTGCATTATCCCCACATAACACAGACTCTATTGCATTAATGTATAGACAGACTGTTCTATAAATGAACATGCACATCCCCAGGAAATGGTATCCATTATTACCGTGTACTATATTACACTCATTGTATTCACATGTTTTATGATACATTTAAGGTAACTTCAATTATGTCATGTTTAGTGTCTATGGGTTCGTATGGAGAAGATTTAAATGCTTGTGTATGCGGTATGTCCATACCTGTGTAACACATCAGTAGTACAAGAATCTTTAATAGTTCTTCTTCAGAAACTCAGCCAGTTAATCTTGCTCGGTCGTAAAAGCCCCGACAAGGGGGTGTGTTGTCACCTGGAAATACAACATCTTCATTGGTCCCGTCAACAACTAAGAGGTGTGACTTTAACCAGAGGTTAAAAGCCAGCGAAAAATGCCACCCCCTCTCTTTCCTTGCTTCTTGGACGACTGAACGGACCCCTCCTTGCTGCAGGCCTCTCCAGGCCAAGGCCTGTAGGCCTGCAGGCCTCGGCCTACAACCCAGCCATGTGCTCATCTATAAGTTGTTTCATAGTACTTCATCTAACGCAGAAGATATTGCCAACAAATTCGGACTGAGTCCTCAAGATTTCTCCTCAAGCCTGCAGACCCGATGCTCCTCAGCCTAAAGGCATCTTGCAAGTATTGTACATTTGAACACTAAACAGCGATTTAGTATTGATGTGTAAACTTACCTTTGTCAGCAAAGGTGTTTTCAATCAATCAATCAATCAATCAATTAAACTTTATTTATAAAGCACTTTAAAAACAACCGAAGTTGACCAAAGTGCTGTACAGAAAAATATATAAACATAAAATACTCAACTCATACAAGACATAAAAACAAGAAAAACAAAATTAAGAAACAAATGTCAAAATCAAGTGTCAAAGACCAAAGAGAAAAGGTGGGTTTTAAGAAGCGACTTAAAAGAAGACAATGAAGAGGCCTGTCTAATGGGCAGTGGCAGATCATTCCACAGATGTTTTATTACTGAAGAAACTGATGATTCTTTTCCAGATTGTCTTTGACTTTTTCCTTTAGCTCCTTTAATGGTTCCACTTCCGGTTCAACTCTATCATTGCTCATTCTTACCTACGTATGTGTGTGACCTCAACTGATTTACATATTCATAATTAATCATAATTAATAATCATAATGAGTTATGAATCATTATTAATATTTCCCCTTTGAGTTAATTCACTACACTGCCATTTTTGTCAAATAAAGAAAATGTTTGTCTGAAAACATTTCTTGCTAAGGTTTGACATGACTGTTTAAGTGATGAACTGCACTACATGTGGTTGTTTTCAGAGATGGGTCATTCCATGTCAAATCAACCAAATTTGACCAAATCAACCAAAACTTCCCAGGCTCAAATTTTTAATTTTGTAAATATTTTTTTCTGTGTAAAGCCAAACATAAATACTAGTGATGAAAGCCAAAATATTAAATGTCACAGATTTACTGAGTAATCTGCTATTTTGTAGAGGGGGGTCAAAATGACAATTTCCACCTAAGATTTGTAGCCAAATTACAGGGGTGTAAAAATGACTTTACAAAGATGGCAGCATCATTATTTTAATTTACACAAAGATTGGTAGGTATATTAGTAAAATCTGTCGACTTTAGCCATCTTTGTTGCATTATATGCCAAAACTGACAAAAATGAGAAAAAACACTTTTTGTGTTTTGTTTTGTTTGTTTTTTTACCTCAAGACTGCCTGTAACTCAAGAAAGTATTAAAGATATCTTCATATCCTTTTAGATTCTGGTTCTTAACAAACTTTCCTTTTGGTATCTTTATTTAAAAAGGCCCTCGATGGTTGAATCCCAGAGATATGGAGATCTTAATGCGGCTTCATTAGTAAATTGTACTCATTTTCAGTGGTCAAAAACCAAATGTGGGTCACTTTGCACACAGCTGATACTTTTTTATTTTAAAGAGGAATATCTGAAGAACAAATAATGTTGAAACTAGCAATGTATCTCATGTTTTTCTATCAACTCAGTTGTATAGAACATACCTGTCTGAGTGCCATGAATATTCCTTTTCCAAAGTTTGCATGCATGTAACTCTAAAAGTATTCAAGATATCTTAATATCCCTCTAGAGGCTTCCCTTTCAAGGCTTATAGGTCAGCTCCATAAATATGGGATTCTTAAAGTAGCTCCATGTTCAAATTGTTAAATTTTACCCATTTTCAGTGATCAAAAACCAGCTTGTTGCATTTAAAGAGGAATGTCTGAAGAATAAATACTGTTTAAACTAAATGTCTCTTGTTTCCCTCTATCAAAAGAATTGCATAAAACATAATTCCCTGAATACCAAAAATCCACTGAAAATGGTTAAGTCATGGCACATTAACTTGCTCTCAAAAGTGTATTTATAAGAATCCACAAATTAATCAGTTTTAGGGATATTTGGAAGATGGGATTTTGTTCATGCTTCTGAAACTACCAAGAGAGTTCAAATACGCAGTAACGCTACCACATTGACATTCCTATATCTATGAGACTGAACCATATACGGCCTTAAAAATGAAGATTCCAAAAGAAATGTTTCATAAGAACAAGAATCTAAAATGACATTAAGATATCTTTAACACTTGTAGACTTAAAGACATGTAAACTTCTGAAAAATGTTTGTTTTTGGCAATGTGTAATGTATTCAAATGTTTTGATAGAGGGAAACAAGATACATTTCTAGTTTCAGCGTTATTTGTTCTTCAGATATTCTACTTTAAACACAATAAATATCAGCTGTTCAAAAAGTTACCTGGGTTCTTGACCATTGAAAATGGGTAAAATTCAACAATTTGGGCATGGAGTCATATTGGGGTTACAATATCTATGGAATGGAACTATATAGGGCCTTTAAAATGAAGATTACAAAAGAATATTATTTAATTATTAAGAATGTGAATTTACTTATTTATTAAGAATGAGAATCTAGAAGGATATTAAGATATCTTAAATGCTTTTAGTAGGGGTGACCCTGAATAGTCGACGATTCAAAGCTTCGAGCCTGATTCGACTACCAATCTCACAGTCGAATCTTCGCAGAGGTGTTATGAGAAGAGATATGGGGATGCTCAATATCTGATTTTACATAGATGTACCAGTTTTTTCCCAATAGGTTAATATACAGCCTATTATGATAATGCTGTAAATAAAAATGTGAAAAGAAAGAATCTGTTAATAAATATTTTTAATGTGCGTGAATAAATCCAACCACCCCCTGTGACCGATTTCAGTTTCACGATCCGTGACCGACAGAGGAGCATCTTGGCGCAGGGATTAAATCTTTATCAATGTCTGGAATAAGAAAATCTAAAGTGTAGAATTGGATGCACTTTGAAATGGTAAAAGATAATCCAAAAAAGTGCGGCGCACTTCTGCCAGCCAATGTTAACGAGCTGACTAAGCTGATGTAAACTAATGTTAGCTGATTAGCGCACTATTTGAAAAGACTCAAAAGGACACAGGCAGATCACGTGAAAGACTGGATTTTTTTCGATCAGGTAGGAGAAAAGTGATTTCAAAACATTTCAGCCGGTTCTAATTAGATTTTTGGATGCTGTGAATGTTTAGCTAAAAAGACTGCCACTCCAGTTAACAATATATTGTCTCTACAGTTAAAAAGACAAAGTTGACAATTCTGGCAATACTTTCATTATTTTAATCATTTAATCATTTTAACTTATTTATTGATCACTCTGGGTTATCTAATTGAACTATTTGTGGCTTGTGTTTTGATGTTCCCCTGCACTTTAGGCATTTTGCACTTGTGACTTGATTATGACTTTCATTTATTATTATTATTAATATTTATTAGAACGGTATATTCTGTTCTAATTAAATTCTGTAAATTAATTTTTGATTGTTTTTCGGTGCAGCAATGTTGCGCTTTAGATTAGTTAAATTAGTCAATTTAGCCGATTTAATTTGAACTGTCGACATGTGAAATGCATATCTATCTGCAGTGTGGCCTTTCTGCAGTTATTTATATAGGCATATATAATTTATAATCCAAAAAGTTTTTATCCATTTTCTATGTTTGTGTGGTGTTCTGTAGTGGCTGTGAATGTTTATCCACATTGCCTTGCATTTCAGTTTAAAAATTAAAAAAAATCATGGTCAGTTTCGTCTATCACTTGACAGGCAGTTTGGTCGCTTTATTAGAAAGTTTCTCTGTGCCGTGTGTGAGAGAAAATAAAAAGTTGTCTCGCGGGTATAGGCCTTACTTCCCCCCAACCCCCCAAAAATATATGATTCGACTGTCAGTCGACTAGTCAAGGAAACCCCTAGCTTTTAGAATAACATGCATGCAAACTTCTGAAAAAGAATATTTATGGCATTCATGTATGTTCTATACAATTGAGTTGATAGAAAAACAAGAGATACATTTCTTGTTTTAACATTTATTTAAAATATTTAACATTGTTATTTGTTCTTTAGATATTCCTCTTTAAAAGAAAAAAGTATCAGCTGTATGCAAAGTGCCCCACGTTTGGTTTTTGACCACTGAAAATGTGTAATTTACCAATTTACACATGAAGCTGCATTAAGCTCCCCATATCTCTAGGACTGAACCATTGAGGGCCATACAGTTTTAATATATATTGTTTATTTGTGATTATAAATGAATATGATTAAATATTCTGCCTTATGTTCATTTTTTGAAAAATATTATAGAAAACATGCCTTGTTTGTTTGTTTGTTTGTTTTAATAGATTTGTTTTAGATTGTGAATCTAATTGGTTACAATGGCTGTATGGTCAAAATAATGAATTCCTTAATGAAAAAACTCAAATTATTTCAGAGCAAGTACATAAATATCAACAAAAGGCTAATAAATATAGATATATTTTTTTGCTATATTGCCAGTCCTACTTTTTACTAATTAATTTCTCATCTGAATTCTTCAAGCAGGCACTGCCTCACTTGCCTCTTCTGGGAAAATGCCTCTGACACATATATACACACATAAAGAGCTGCCACCTGCTCCAGTTGTTACCACTTATGTTAAAATCAAGTTATAGAAAGTATCCCATTTCTCCCTGGGTAAAACGCTGAGTTATCTAAAGGGTGTGTGTGAGCGCATTCACTCCGTGCGTCAATCTGTGAGAGTGTTTGTGTGGCTTGCTGACCACAGACAGATATATGATATCCATCCAGACGCTTCCAGTGAGAACTCAAGCAGACAACTGCTGACACTTGACACATCCACATCCACGCCCACATACATTAGAGTCATATGATACCACAGGACTCATGCCAACCTGATTAACAGCGATCCATTTCCCCCACAGCTGTGGCCACCTGTAAACTAGCAACTGTCGACACTATCATTGAATAAACTGATGAGTTTCTGTGAGCGAGAGGGGGAGAAAGAGAGAGAGTGGTTATGCAACAGTTTTCCAGTTTCATTTTTCTTGGCAAGTCACCACAGCTTCTTTTAAACATTAGCTGAAGCCTATTATTAAATTCCCATTTTCACAAACCATATAATATCAACAAAGATACTGAATTTAAGCGTGGCCGGTGCTTTATATAATGCAATTTAGTAACAGTGGGAAAGTTATCTGTTCTTAAAATCAAGAATAATAGGCAGAATCTCACGAAATCAGCCAAGAACATATCCAGGTCATATTAAAGCGCAAAAGCAAAAGAAAACTTTTTCTTCACATTTCAAAAGATATTTTTCATTTTTTCATGAAGACAATAAAGCCAACTTTTGTCAACTTTTGTTATGCCATTACTGTCATGACAATTAAGCACATTTTCTCCTCAAAAATGTATTTTTGGAGCTGAAAAAAAAAAAATTGTATATATATATCCCCCTTCAACGAGTGAGCTTCAGTTGAACAACAGTGAACTGCGGTCAGATGATGTTAGTAAAACTCAGAAAAATGAACATGACTGTCCAATCAGCCGTTATACTGTGCTCGTGGCGCGCACTCAATAGTTGCATGCGCAAATGCGCCGGCGTGCGCTGCATGATTACTTTATTATTGCTTAAATAAAGTGCAAAAGAAACTACGAGCAATGGCCGTCGGTGTTCTGTTGTAAGTTAAATCATGAATGTCATTCATGAATGTGAATGTCAAATGTGTGAACGCATTACAGTACTGTGAATTTTGGTGTAAAACATAAATGCAACTAAAATAATTTTGCAAAGTATTGCAAAAAAAAATAAATAAAAATAATAATAATAATCTTAATGGCCCTTAATACAGGGCTCAATTTCTTCATTAAAAAAGTTCTTGTTTTTCTTTTAATTTGTTGGTACACAACACAATTTTAAATATTCAACTGAATTTTTTCTATATTAACTTGAACTGACTGTACTGTAGCTAATCCCGTATGATCAGCACACTTACCAGGTAGATTCTAGTAAAATATGCTAAACTGACTAATAACTTCCTAGAGTGCACACGGCTTGCTTCACTTAAGTTACTGACTGTTACGTGCTTAACAGAAATGCTATAAAGCTTCACATGGCTGCCAGTAAGAGCAAACAGTATTCAATCGCTCACACCACTTTTTCTACAAGAACACTGAATCAGAGCACTTAAAGGGTTCATAAAATGGAAAACAGGATTTTCTGTGCTCCCCAGACCATTTACAGAAACTAAGCTGCATAAAACAAAACAGAATTGACATCACAACATTGAGCATTTGACTGCCCACATTTACATAAACACCTATTTAGTAGTCAGCAACATGGTGTAATTCATTTAATTTCTTAGCCAAGCTTAGCCAATCATAACAATATACAATTTACATGTAATTTTCATATAGTTTAAAGGTACAGTGAGAGAAGAGAACTTTGGGGTGAAAAACTGTAAAAATGTAAAATATGGTCACTTTAAGGAGACAAAATATATGTTACAAAGACTACCTTAGTCTTAGGCTCTGAGAAAAAGATGTAAAGTCTGTGTCACACACAGTAAGGTTCCTTGATCACATAATTTTCACAACTAACAACTTTTAAAACTATTTTATGGAGGCTTTTGTCTACTGAATGTTTTTATTTGTCAAAAAGATGTTTCGTCAGCAGAACAATTGGATTGTTGTTAAAGACCTCATGTGGTGAAAATCAAGTTTTTAATGTTGTTTATATGTATACATGGTGTTTTTAATATGCTTTAAGACAAATCATGTGCAAATTCATGAGTCAACACCATTGCTGAGTATTTTCTCCTTAAAACTGCAGTGAAAAAAGACAGTCTAAAATCTGTGGTTTGAAATCACTGGTGTTACAACTACCTTGTAACCAATCACGTCAACAGGCTTTAGCATATCATTAAAGGTGCCGTAGAACATCTTTTTAAAAGATGTAATATAAGTCTAAGGTGTCCCCTGAATGTGTCTGTGAAGTTTCAACTCAAAATACCCCATAGATTTTTTTTTAATTCATTTTTTTAATTGCCAATTTTGGGGCATCATTAAATATGCACCGATTCAGGCTGCGGCCCCTTTAAATCTCATGCTCCCCTCCCCCAGAGCTCATGCTTGCCTTAACCAGCATAAACAAAGTTCACACAGCTAATATAACCCTCAAAATGGATCTTTACAAAGTGTTCGTCATGCAGCATGTCTAATCGCATAAGTATGGTATTTATTTGGATGCTTACATTTGATTCTGAATGAGTTCGATGGTGCTCCGTGGCTAAAGCTAACATTACACACTGTTGAATGAAGTTGTGTTTATGAATTATACAGACTGCAAGAGTTTAAAAAGTGAAAATAACGACAGTCTTGTCTCCGTGAATATAGTAATAAACGATGGTAACTTTAACCACATTTAACGGTACATTAGCAACATGCTAACAAAACATTTAGAAAGACAATTTACAAATATCACTAAAAATATCATGATATCATGGATCATGTCAGTTATTATTGCTACCTCTGCCATTTTTCGCTGTTGTCCTTGCTTGCTTACCTAGTCTGATGATTCAGCTGTGCACAGATCAAGACGTTCTGCCCTTGTCTAATTCCTTGAACATGAGCTGGCATATGCAAATATTGGGGTCGCACATATTAATGATCCCGACTGTTACGTAACAGTCTGTGTTATGTTGAAATTCGTCTGTTCTTCTGAGGTCTTTTAAACAAATGAGATTTATATAAGAAGGAGGAAACAATGGAGTTTGAGACTCACTGTATGTCATTTCCATGTACTGAACTCTTGTTATTCAACTATGCCAAGGTAAACTCAATTTTTAATTCTAGGGCACCTTTAACAGAAAATTAGCATGGGAGTCTCGAGAGAAGCCAGGTTAGAGAGAAGCCACAGACATTCTCAGTTGTCCAAAGCATTTGTAAAGATAATAATTGTTAGAAGGCAGCTGTCTGATTATGACATGGCGAACGTGAACATGGTTTGTAACATTAGCAACACATTATTAGCTGTTTGCTAACAGTCAAAAGGCCATGTGTTTTGTGTCCGATGTTGTAAAGAGCGATACCATTGTGCAGCGTTTACCTCAGTAAGTTGACCGAGTGGATCTCTGAGCTGGCATGAGTGAGTGGAGGCGGGGCTAATTTGCATATTCATAGATCCGTGTATACTAAATAAAGCACATTGCATTCATTCAGTTACATTCAAGCTATTTTAAGGCATGACATTTTTTTACAGGAAAAAAAAATTGGTGATCAAAGATGTGTCTTAAGGGAAAATTAATGACTACAGGGGGACTTTAAGCAACAGTACAATCCATTAAACGCACTGAATTCTATCACTGTATTCACTGTATTCTCACAGCCTTGTTTTCATTCCTGCCAAAAATCAAATATGGCACTATGACTAAGGTCTATTCTCAAAGGACAACTAAGCATGTCATAACTGGATATTAGTTAGCATATTGAGGTCTTTACTGCTTAAGGACACAAACAAACATAAAACAAATCACTTTTGGTTTCCGGATACTAAATCTAACCAAGATTTTTTTCCCCCTATAAGTCTCAGTTCACCCTCTGTTTACCCTCAACATTTACGTCCTTCTCCTTTCTTGCACTCTGTTGTAGATAACCCTGTGTCCGTCCATTCTCCTTCGCTTGTAAACCGCAGCCTAAGTACACTGATAGTGTCTAACAAAAACTCACACACGTACGCTCTATCTCTCTCTCTCTGCCGAACTCATACAGGAGACTCATTTATCTCAATGAAGACTGATAACAAGTCTCTCTCCTATCACACCAATCCTCTCTCTCGCTCTTTTTTCTTTTGCTCCTTCTTCCATATCTCATTCAGGTTAAGTGGTGGGAGGCTGGATGCTGAGAATACGCCTCTCTTCTGCACTTCTCTCACTTTCTCTCTATCTCTCTCCTTTATTTCTCTGAATCAATGACTCTCTTCAGTTGGATTGTGAAGGTCTTAAAGCGATAGTTCATTCACAAATGACAAATCTGTCCTGATGCTGTTCCAAACCCGTATTACTTTCTTTCTTCCATGGAACATAACAGGTTACATTTTGAAAAATGTACTGATGGCTCTTTTCTATTCAAACTACAATGAATGTATTTTTCACTTCCGGTCTGTTTATTATGATAAAGCTATCATATGGATTCCAAGACTTGGAATATAGTGCAAAAGTCATATGAATCATTTTTATTATGTTTTGCTGATGCCTTAACATCACCATTCCTTATTCACTTTCATTATATCTCAAAGAAAAGATATTCTTCATGAATTCATCTATCTGTGTTTCATGAAATAAAGTGACAGAGAAGAGAAAATGTGACTGCTGCCATAATGACACAACTTTCCTTTTTGTGTGATCTATTCCTCTAAAAGCTTCTTACCTAACCAACACACCAAACACTCAATATGAAGTTCAGCCAAGCCAAAAATGACAGAAAATAATACAAGATGTGTAAACGGTCAGAAAGCAGAGCACAAAAGGATAGTTTCCACAATTTTCCACAATTCTCCACCTCTAAAGCAAAAGAGCATCACTAACAATCTAAATAAAAAATGCTAAAATACCCTTACGCTGACACACTTTCATGCAAAAGTACAAGCAGAAGTCTAAACAACACAACTCAAACGGACAAAAAAACTAAAATCAATCAATTACAGCACAAAAAGTTCACCCATGCCGACATGCTCCACTCCTGTGGCCTGAGGCGGCCAATTACTGTGGAATACATGGGCAACAAATGCCAAATATACAAACCTATACACCCCAAATTTCCAGAAAAGAAAAAAAAAAGCCAGGCTATGTTTAAGCAACAGTCATGTCTAAAGATCGCTGTTAGGCACAACATGCAGAAAAAATATTACTAGGCTACATATAATAGTGATAATTCATCAAGTGCCATCATTTTGTTAGAAGATATTGTGCCTGGAAAATAAACAACAGAATGTTTTCTTATTTCTACATTATAACAATGCAGGGAAGGTGCACTGACTTCAGCAGACATTTTATTTACCATTATTTTTTATTATTATTATTTCATATCTTCGCTTCTACTTTTGGCACACAAAAGCTTTGGAGTGCATATATAGGCTACAATCCACCACTCCCCCCATCCCAAAAAAAAAAAATATATATACTTTGGCACACACATACCCATACAAACACATAAACCCACACTCAGACACCTGTCTGCGCGTCTGCTAATACTCTTAGAAATAAGTCTACCATCACAGCATCTAATTTAGCATTAGCAAAGATTAGCCCTCAACTCTAAGCTAAAAGTGCTTCATATATCTTGTAAACTTGAGAGAACCCAAAACTACATTATAAAATGTGTTTGCTTGAAGATTATCCACTATAGGAGAGCTAAAACTGCTCTTCTAGTGTATTTGCTTTTAAAGAAAAACTCACTTGCTTTTACTCCCTTCGAAAATCACATCTGCTTCTAAGCAAGCTAATATGACCCTTACTTTCTGATAGCATCTCAATTTTAAAATAGGAGCTATCAAGAGCTTAATAAATATGTAGGACATACACAAACACACACATTAGGTTTCAGTATCTTTGTGGGGACTCTCACAGTTGTACAAACTGTATTTTCTATCCCCTAACCCTAAACCTACCCATCACAGAAACATTTTTACATTTTCAAATACGCATCATTTAGTGTGGTTATTTGTCCATTTCCCTAGTGGAGACCACTGGCTAGTCCCCAAAATGTAGGTTAAACAAGTACACGCACACAATAGTCTCCCCATGGCCGCATTTATTTGATCAAAAATACAGTAAAAAGTAATATTGTGAAATATTATTTTAAAAAATATATATTTTCTATTTTAATATACTTTAAAATGTAATTGATTCCTGTGATGGCAAAGCTGAAATTTCAGCATCATTACTTCAGTCTTCAGTGTCACATGATCCTTCAGAAATCATTCTAATATTCTGATCTGGAGCTCAAGAAACATTTCTTATAATCAGTGTTGTTATATAAACAGTTGTACTGCTTAATATTTTTGTGGAAACAGTGATTTATTTTTATTTTTTCTCAGGATACTTTCATGAATAGAGAGTTCAAAAGAACAGAATTTACTTTATATAGAAATATTTAATATCTTTACTGTCTCTTTTGATCAATTTAATGTGTCCTTGCTGAATAAAATGTTTATTTATTTAAAAAAAAAATCCTACTAACCACAAATCTTTGAACGTTAAAGGTGCCCTAGATTATGTTTTTAAAAGATGTAATATAAGTCTAAGGTGTCCCCTGAATATGTCTGTGAAGTTTCAGCTCAAAATACCCCATAGATTTTTTTTTATTAATTTTTTTAACTGCCTATTTTGGGGCATCATTAAATATGAGCCGATTTAGGCTGCGACCCCTTTAAATTCCATGCTCTCCGCCCACAGAGCTTGCGCTTGCCTTAAACAGTGCCTTAACAAAGTTTACACAGCTAATATAACCCTCAAATGGATCTTTACAAAGTGTTCGTCATGCATGCGGCATGCATGCGTCGGATTATGTGAGTATTGTATACTGTTATATTGTTTACTTCTGATTTTGAATGAGTTTGATAGTGCTCCGTGGCTAACGGGTAATGCTACACTGTTGGAGAAATTTATAAAGAATGAAGTTGTGTTTATGAATTATACAGACTGCAAGTGTTTAAAAATGAAAATAGCGACGGCTCTCTTGTCTCCGTGAATACAGTAATAACCGATGGTAACTTTAACCACATTTAACAGTACATTAGCGACATGCTAACGAAACATTTAGAAAGACAGCTTACAAATATCACTAAAAATATCATGTTATCATGGATCATGTCAGTTATTATTGCTCCATCTACCATTTTTCGCTATTGTTCTTGCTTACTTACCTAGTCTGATGATTTGGTTGTGCACATCCAGACGTTAATACTGGCTGCCCTTGTCTAATGCCTTTTATAATGTTGGGAACATGGGCTGGCATATGCAAATATTGGGGGCGTACACCCCGACTGTTACGTAACAGTCGGTGTTATGTTGAGATTCGCCTGTTCTTCGGAGGTCTTTTAAACAAATGAGATTTATATAAGAAGGAGGAAACAATGGAGTTTGAGACTCACTGTATGTCATTTCCATGTACTGAACTCTTGTTATTTAACTATGCCAAGATAAATTAAATTTTTCATTCGAGGGCACTTTTAATGTGAAATATACACATATTAGTGAAATACAGCATGAAATCACAGCTTCTGGACAGACATTACTGTTCTACAAATCAGTAACAACCAAATTTGTGTTTCTTAGAGGAATTATTCTCTATTGCTATTGCTCATACTAGTAAAAACACCTCTACTCCTAAGTATTAAGTTTCAGCATGTGACTCATCCTGCACCACAAGCATGAAAGATAACCTCAAAACGGTTTGTTGAAATGAAGCGTGCAGTTACTTATCTGAGCAATCAGACTTCACAATTTTCAACTGGCAGATGATAAAGCAGGCAAAAAAAATTCCTAAGCTTTGCAAAAACAATTTGCTACTTGCTAATCAATATTCCTGCTCCATTTACCCAGAAGAAACGGACTATAAATTTTCAGTGTGTATATCTGCTAAAAGTAGCATTTAAATGACCTCAAATATAAAAAAAAAAAAACATTGAAAAAAAGCAATATAACCCCAAAATTGATTTCATGGAGACTGTATTTGTAAAGCTAAGGACAGTCACTGAAATAAGCATATATTTTTCCCATGCGAGTGGCACTGATTTGAAACCAGTCTTATATTATGTATAATGTAGAAATTAAAATGTAAAAAGCACACATATTTAAAATAAAAAGCTGTGGACAGTTGCTCTAACAAATACTTGAGTGAATTCCGTGGGACCCTGGACATGTTTGTCTTCAGTCAAACAAGATATTTAGGCATTCTTATGTATGTACTGTCAGACCTCCATCTGATAACAGATCCAATAGGTAGATTGGGCCAACCGTGAATGTAAACAAGGTCAATATCCCATTTTTCCATAAGAATAGAGGGGCAAATCATTGCCGTGAACAAGCTGAGCATCGAATGAGAGGAATCATGGATGAGTGAAATAGGTTCATATCTGAATATTAAGCGGGTAAAGGACTGCCCGCTCTCATGTCTTTATTGCCTCCATCTTTTGTTCCATCCTGTGTGTGTGTGTGTGTGTGTGTGTGTGTGTGTGTGTGTGTGTGTGTGTGTGTGTGTGTGTGTGTGTGTGTGTTTGACGAACGTGCATTCGTTTATGTGTAGGGTCTGACAAGATAACTAGAGGAGGAGACACCTGGAGCCATGAACTGATGCATGAAGAGAAGCATGTTTCACACACACACACACACACACACACACACACACACACACACACACACACACACACACACACACACACACACACACACACACACACACAGACAAAATGGAAACCAACCATACTGTGATAGCGCAAGTACAAACATGGATTTCCATGTCACCATTTAGATAAGATTCTAATGAAATGGACCCATGTGAGAGAGGCACAACACCATTGAGATCATCAGGCCAAAATGGATTTCAGAATTCAGACTTGCATAAATTGTCAGGCAGACTTGTAATATTGTGCCAGCGTTAACACTATTCCTTTCTGCTCTCATGTCTTGATTTTTCATTTTATTCAATTCACTGTCAACTCTTATTTTCAGGGATGCACTGAGATGAAAATTCTTGGCAAAAATACATTCACTAACAAAAACAGTATCTTAGTTTTTGGACACAGTAGCATCATGTATATTTTTGAACATGTTCTACTATGTAATCTTTGCATTAACAAGTAAATACTATGTTAATCATTAAAGGGATAGTTCACCCAAAAATGAAAATTCTGTCATAATTTATTCGACCTCAAGTTGTTCCAAACCTGTATGAATTTCTTTCTTCTGTTGAATACAAAAGAAGGTATTTTGAAGAATGTCGGTAACCAAACAGTTGATGGGCCCCATTGACTTCCATAGTATTTTTTTTCCTACTATGGAAGTCAATGGGGCTCATCAACTGTTTGGTTACCCATATTCTTCAAAATATATTCTTTTGTGTTCAGCAGATATTCATACAGGTTTTAAACAACTTTAAAATTTTAATTTTTTGGGTGAACTATCCCTTTAAGTACCATTCAATAACATCAATCCAACACGATACTGCCAGAGTGCTTTCTGTATAGAATCATTCAAAATGAAAGTCAAGCTCATAAATGGTGTGTAGCCAAATAATAAAATTAAATATTAAAATTGAAATAAATTCATAAATGTCTGTCTCGAAATACATTTACATTTATGTATCTGGCAGATATTTTTATCCAGTACAACTTGCAATCATTTTCTCAGTCCATGTGATCCCTGGGAACCGAACCCACAACTTTAGCACTGTTATTATCGTTAACTAAAAAAATAAAAATAAAAATAATAAACACAACGAAAATTAAAAATGTTGCATGAAATAAAAAAAAAATAAAAACTAATGGAACTCAAACTAAAATTTAAACGGAACAAAAAAATGAATTAAACCTAAATGATATATATATTTTTTTAAATTAATACAAAAAACAGCACATAACAAAATATAAAAATAAAAGCAAATATTAATAAAATCTAAATATTAATAAAAACTATAATAGTAAATAGTAGTATAGAATTAGTACTAAAATTTAGATTATAATTATATTTAAAATTATAACATATTATTATAATTATATAAACTATTATTTTTATTATTATCCTTTATTACTTTTTCTCTCTGTTATCTGCCTCTGTCTCCACTCTATATTTTTGGGTTCTTTATTATGCCAAGTAATATACCATCAAGAGCATCAAACTCATTCTCAAAAAGTATAACGGTCACAAACATTACAAATCACCAACATTAACTATATAAAAAATATGTTACACCTGCTGGATTAATCTCAAATATTCTCCAAAGGGCCAATAAAAACAAACTTGCAGCCACACACACACAAACAAAACCACCTGCTGGAGAACAATTTCAATCTACACGAACATCTGTTCAATGAGCATCATGTCAAAAGAACAAATAAGAATGTGGACCAAAATACCCCTTCATACCTTGCTCAAACACACACTCTTTCTCTCTCAAGACTCATATTTGGATCACGCTCACTCCCAACTGTTTGTGTGATGACTGCAGAAGTGTTACCCCAACAGATGATTATGCAGGAAGCATCATTCCCAAGACAAATGCTTGCTGTGGGTTTTATTACAGTTTTAATGTGTTTTCTCCTCTTATGCCTTTTTTTATACTTCAGTCCCTTTTCTTTCTTGTCAAACATCAGCCCTTTCTCATCCCACACTTTTGTGCTCAACATCACTCAGGCATGCGATCAGCTAAAAAAAAAGAAAACCTATATCTTATAATACATACTATTGTACTATACAAGTATTTAATATCCATAATAATAATAATACATTTATACAATATATATAGGCTATAATAAAAGCATTAATATAATTGTTTATAAATGATTCTCATTACAAATTTGGGAAGACAGTTGATGCATTTTGCGTTCCCAAATGCAAATTATAAGCGACTCAAACACACAGAACATACAGAGCATTTACTTTTAGTAGAAACTGAAAATGAACACAAGGCTGTGCTTATGCAGAGCATCAGAATATATTTTAATATAATTACATCACAACCATTGGTATTTGATGATCGCACTAAGTCATATCTAATTCTCACAACCATGCATTGTAAAAATTCATTAAAAAAAAAAATTACTGGGTAACTGGCGAGTAACACCGTTTCAATGCCGATTTTTACTTGGATTTGGCGCTTTGAACCTTGGGTAAACACAGGGCTGCCAGTTCTCACATATTCAGCATGAAACTCATGCAATTGACACTGTTCTCATGCTCTCATGCCACGCATTCATTTTCTCACGCGGTGAGAAAAGCAAAGAGGTCACTGACAGCGCGCTGACAGATAAGACAGAGACGGCTGTCAGCTTTCAAATTCTGTCAAATTTATTACAACATTCAAACAATAAATACCATTTTGGTGCTCTTTAATGTGGCGTGACAGATCGCAGTAGCACCTTATTTCAAGCAGCCGTCCCGAGGTGACTAGAGAGGACATCAGCTTCAGTTTGGATCCAGCCTCTTAAGAAGACTTCAGATCACCAACACCTATGAAGAAGACGGCGCCAACTCCTGCGAGGACTTCAGAAGACGCAATCATCTGGATCAACATGCACATTCCCAAATTTCTATATATCCAAGTTATTGTTAATATGTAATTCATTTTTCCAGGAGCTCATTGCTTCTACCTTCAGTTAAACTGCTAACAGTGATTGTAAATTAATTGCCTAAATTATTACATTATTTGCTAACTGCATTCTTTAAATTGTAATGTTGACATGCATTCTCTGTAAAGCTGCTTTGAAACGATATGTATTGTGAAAAGCGCTATACAAATAAATGTGAACTGAATTGAATTGAAGCAGCACATGAACCAATCTGACTTCCTCTTTATTACTAGTTATAGCACAAAATAAACATGAATGAACATAGGAAGTTATGTTAAAAGATACAGTATCATGTCTCGTGTAATCGTTCAATCAGTATTTCAACCGCGAAAAGACGTGAATAAAACAGCTTGTGAACATAATGTCACGTAAAGCCATTCAATGACCATATAGCATGTTAGATAGCTAGAAAAATGAACTCTATATATATACCATTGACATACTTTGATATGAAATTACTCATACCATGATATAAGATTGTTGTCACACCACCCACACAAAAGTTCTCAATTCATCTTGTTCATTTATCTTGTGTTTTCTCTTCCTTATAAACACTTAAAAACGCACATGTGACAAGTTAAAGTTAGTGCAATTAAACTTGATGGATGTTCCCTCTCTCTCTCGTGTGTGTGTGTCTATGTGTGTGTGTGTGTGTGTGCGCGTGTTGGGAATGAAAGAGGTCATTAGTGAAATTCTCGGATTCTTAAGAGGATCTCAGGCTTATGCTGAGAGCCCTTAATATCGACGTGTACCTCAACCAAAAGTTGCACAATCAACCTCTCATATGTGTTTGCAATGGTCCCACGTTTACTGTAAACCACAACATACTTTACAATCACAATCACAAACACAATGCACAACTACAACAACAAATTAAACTAAAGTCGAACCAAACATGACAGGCAAAAATCTTCTTGTACGTACTGCAATTGAGCTCTATACGCTAAAAGGACAAGGATGTGGCATAAACAAATTAAAGCTATTGTAATTAGCAAGACACTGTAAACACTGTGATTACAATTAAATGGTCTGTAAACAAAGCACTTGTCTAATTACTTTACTGAGTCTGCAGGCTATGTGGCTCTGTGTGAGTTTTGTGTGCAAGTACCCAAGCACAGACCAGGAAGGCAAGCGGAGAATAAGCTGTAAAACAGCTGATCTTGGTGACTCCTGGATCAGGTGGCAAAATTGCGAATGGAATTTTGCCAGATTAAAATTTGTGAAAAATTAATTATACAGTTTGTGCGAGGAACATAAAATGTGCGACTTGTTGAGGAAAGGTGTGTAATTACCTTTCAAAATGATCAGATTCTTTTGGCTCTTTTGACTTGGGCAAGTCATTGACCACCTAGCATCCATTCAAACACCTTAATAACATCCAGCATCAGCAAAACACTCATAACATCCTAGCATCATGGTGGAGTTTTTCATACAAATGTCAATTCGAAATAGCGTACGCACATCCAAACATGGGCAGGTGCTCGGTCAAAAAAGTCAAAAACACATTATGTAAAGTGTTTAACTACATTTAAATATATTTCTATGTCTTTTTATAATAATAATAATAAAAAAAAAAATCATATATTTTAATTATGTATCTAACATTTGTTAATACAAAGTGAATTAACATGAACAGACAAATAAACAATTGTAATTTTTATTGACAAAGATATATGCTTTAAAAATAAATGCTTTAAAATATATATTGCTCATTGTTAGTTCATGTTATCTAATTCCTTTTAGGTGCAGTAAGCAATTTCTGAGAAACACTGTTGAAAGTGGATCAGGCCGAGCACTGCAACACACTTGTAGCCAATCAGCAGTAGGGGGCGTGTCCCATCATGATGGGGGCGGAGAGAAAGTGAGTAAGAGGTAGATTTGAAGAAAGACTGTAGAAAGAGAGATGGCTGAGAGACGAGAACAGGTCAGAGGAATATCACTGGAAAAACAAGGGTTAGGACACACCTTAATATGAGAAAAGCTTTCCAGCACTGGAAAGACATAAGCGGGAAGGCCTGAAAATGGAGGTTGTGTTGTTTCTGCTCCATACATGAGTAACATTGGCTTTGAGTGTGTGCTGCTGGAGACTAACAACAAACTCTTGCTTGTATATACTCATGTACTGTACATTTTTTGTTCTTCCTTCCTTGTCGTTTATCTTCTTCTCTTTATTTTTGTGAAGCTTTAATAAAGGGACATCCATTCTTGTATTGCGTGTTTGCTATTTTTGGGGCGGAGCAATGAAGTGAGGAGTGTGTTTGTTTTAACTGATGTGTTTCTCTGAAATCGCTTACTGCACCTTTAAATAATGGTAACAAATGAGAACTAATTGTAACGCGTTACAAGATTTGAAAACTACAACAAGAGGACTCAAAGAGTATAGCCCTACATACTTCAAATCATTCTAAGTTCACTTGCACACGTTGTGAGTCAGTTAACCTGATAATCGAATGGCCACATGGGATATAATTATATTCATAGTTCTAGCCTATGTGACATGGTTGTATATGATTTGGCAATAGGGGACAGCATGCACTGGTCAAAATCGGGCCGACTTCCCTAATTTTTCAAACATGTTTAAAAATTATCGGGAGGTTGGGAGGTGCTCGTAACTTACTCAGTTTGGCTCGTAATTTCTCTCACACAATGCGAGCCGCGAGCATCAAACATTTCCACACGATTTCTCCCAAGAGAAAAAAAATGCCTGCAATCTCATACAACATAAAAAAATTGTAACGTGTACGCCTGGCTTAAGGACATGTAGTGAAGGGTTTTGTTCAAAATGCATCAGCTATTGAAAAATGCTCATTACTAAGTGCTAATTGGCTAGTTTTGATATCAAGGGAGTTTACATCCCAAATGAATCTAGCTGACTCCTTTGGGCCACATTCAAGGCACCTGTGTGCATTTCCAGATAGCAAATTAATTAGTAGCCAGATCAAAGAGATGAAATTTTCAGGTTTTAGTAACAGATGGCCGCACTGTATTCATAGACCTTTTAGCGAAACTGCCAAAAAATTATAACACAATTTAATGAACAAACTTTCTTATTTTTTCTTTAATTCTAAGAGACTTTGCAACTATTGCCTTTGATGCACCACCACCAGTCTATATAGGTATTTGTAATTTAAATGTACATTTACCAAAACAAAGAATTCTGTGAACAAATTTTTATTTTTAAAATAATCAACCCTGAATCAGAGACCAAAGAATATGAGATTGCAGAATTGTTCAGGAAAACTATCGACTTCCAATATTGAGTGAAATTGACATGTTTAACATTCTCTGGAGCTCTCCAGAGAGCTGAACTAGAAGCACAGAGATGTCCTAGTTTGGAAGTTCTCAAAAACAAACACTTGGAGCGTCTCTGAAAGTTTCCCCCTCCCTCCTCCCCATCAGGCTTTGCATGCAGGTCCCTGGTTTCACAACTACCATCAAAGCCCTCGATCACATATTAGTCTTCTAAGTTGATGGATGACAACAGGACATATCCAATCTAAACCAGGCAGAGGAAAAAATGATGGATAATATTGTAAATTGTCAAATATATTATTAAAACTAAAAGACAAGAAAAACATTTTATTGTTTTCTTAAGTACTAACCAAACCATTATAGTTAATTAAACCTAAAATTAAACCAAAACTATGAAAATGCTCATTTAAATTACTTCAAATTAACATTAATTGGAATAAAACAAACTATATAAAAAAAGCTTTTATTATTTCAACTAGTTTCTGCGGCAAAATTTCTTATTTTAAAGGTGCCATCGAATTGAAAATTGAATTTACCTCGGCATAGTTGAATAACAAGAGTTCAGTACATGGAAATGACATACAGTGAGTCTCAAACTCCATTGTTTCCTCCTTCTTATATAAATCTCATTTGTTTAAAAGACCTCCGAAGAACAGGACAACATAACAATTAGACAAGGGCAGCCAGTATTAACGTCTGGATTTGCACAGCTGAATCATCAGACTAGGTAAACAAGCAAGGACAACAGTGAAAAATGGCAGATGGAGCGATAATAACTGACATGATCCATGATATGATATTTTTAATGATATTTGTAAATTGTCTTTCTAAATGTTTCATTAGCATGTTGCTAATGTACTGTTAAATGTGGTTAAAGTTACCATCGTTTATTACTGTATTCACGGAGACAAGAGCTGTCGCTATTTTCATTTTTAAACACTTGCAGTCTGTATAATGCATAAAAACATCTTTATTCTTTATAAATCTCTCCAACAGTGTAGCGTTAGCCGTTAGCCACGGAGCATAGCCTCAAACTCATTCAGAATCAAATGTAAACATCCAAATAAATACTATACTCACATAATCCGATGTATGCAGGCAGCATGCATGACGAACACTTTGTAAAGATCCATTTTGAGGGTTATATTAGCTGTGTAAACTGTTTATGCAATGATAGAGTCGAGAGCTCTAATTATATTATTATATTAGAAATATAATAATATAAAATATTATTATATTTCTAATAATGCCCCAAAACAGGCAGTTAAAAAAATTATTTAAAAAAAATCTATGGGGTATTTTGAGCTGAAACTTCACAGACACATTCAGGGGACACCTTAGACTTATATTACATCTAGTAAAAAAATGTTCGATGGCACCTTTAATTTAGCTTAACTTGATGTACAAACATAACTAAAACTGAAATAAAATTAAATAAAAGCTATTTAGACATTGTTAAAAAAATATATTAAAAATGACAAAAACAACAAAATTGAACAAACTAAAATGAAAATTAAATGGAAAATATTAAAAAAATACACAAAAATAAAAAATATATTAAAAATGAATTAAAAAATGTCTTATTCTGCAAATTAGAAAAGTCACTTAAAATACTCTGTAACATCTTAGTTAAAATCAATTTCAATAAGTTATTTTAAAGAATTAAAAAATGGTTTACATAAATAAATTTATAGCCTAATGCATTTGCATTAACTCTAAAAACGTGAAATTGGCTGAAAAAGTTACATGTTCACATGTGCAAATGCAAAAATGTCAACAAAAACCTACTGAGGGCACCTTTAAGAGTCAGTTCAGGTATACAGAAAATGTCTCTGGCATAATTTCACTTCATATCCTGAGAAATACAGGCATTTAAAAGTTGTTTTATTCATACCACACAGACTGGGAAAGGCATATGAAACGTGTGCAACAGTGCAAAGAAACTGTACAATAAATACAATTCATACATTTCAGTATCAGCCGCACGCCTCATTTAACAAAAAACGCTCTCTTTGTGTCTAAAGAAACTTGCTTCTCTTGCTCACAGCGAAGGCACAAGAAAACAATAGTTTATGCATGCACTGGGACACTGGGACTCTAGACTGAAGTCTCAATGAATTAATGGCATATGATACATGAGCTTACACTTCCTCATACTATGCAGCTGCCAATTAATTTCAAGTATAATCATGGAATGCATGTTCCAAATCCAACACACGTTCATATACCTGTGTACAAACCATCAAACACCACAAATTATCAAGAGTGCTCCCAGCTTGAGCATATGGTTAATGCATGAGGTGAAGCATGGTGAAAATGAATTCTGATTATCATTATTAGAGCAACACATGTTTATTTAATTGCATTTGTGAATAATAAGGCTGTTCACAAATTGGTCTGCATATAAGTATATGCTAATTTCTAGAGAGGTAATATGAATAAACAGGTGCTTGAAAGACTTAATAGGAAGTGTCTGTGTGCGTGTGCCAGTGTGTGTGCGATGATACACCGAACAGCCATAAATATTATGAAGGCACAAAAACAGAGAGAAATGGGGAGGAAGAGTGTGAGGAAGCAAATACATTGCAATTCACCCATATTATGAAAGCACAGGTGTTCAAAGCTTCTAGTAACTATTTAATATAATATTTTTTTATCTTTTCAGTACTCAACATTTCTCTCAACTCGGTTTGCTACCGTCGCAATGCATTCTGGAATCATCTGGCCAAAATTACATTTCTTAGAAGGCAGAATAATGTTGCTGCCTACCTATTTAAGCATCCTTCTCATTACCTTAAAATAACGTCTAGGTAGGCAAATTCACTAGCTTTTGGAACAGAGCAGTATTCCCGCTAATTTAAAGAGCCAATCTAATTTAACTGCTGACCTACACTGAATTTTGCCGACAGAATGCCAATAAACGCCTCACACTAAAGCCAAAAAGACCATTTTGCACCAGATGGTATTTATCTGTCTTTACACTAATTTATCTGAGAAGACTTTTGTTAAACCTTTAAAATTTGTAGTTATTAGCCATCAAAAACAAACGCCTCCACGCTTTGCTGTCTTCAGTTGACAGCCTTCATTACATTAGCTTTCAATTCATATTCTGACAGGTTGTCAGAAATAAACTGAAAACAAAGAAAAAAAAATTAATGAGAGACAGATGAAACATTTTAGTGGCATGAGTGAGTACAGCTTGCAAAGACAAAAATGGGTATAGGTATTATGGGTATTTCCTATATGACACATTACTGAAATAGTGTGTTTGTGTGGGTCCATGCTAATGCTCTGTTATTTCTTTAAGCAAGTGAGGGCAAAAAGTTTAATTAACACACGATCGAATGTCACTGGTCTGACACCGCAATTATAAGCATGGATCCTCGATAATTGATTTAATGAAGAAAAAGACGGTGGGCTGTGTGAAGTGATCCATCTTCAATTAATCTTTTTTCAGAAAATTATGGGCTTTTCAGCCAATATTTTCTGTAGTATTTGCTTTTGACAAACATATAGGCTACACAAACATAAATACAAACAGAGATACAGGTCTAAAACTGCATTGTAAAAATAAAATTATATATAGAACGATAGATAAAATGAACAAAGGAACGAAAGAACTAACTAACAAAGAAACGAACGATCCAACGAACAAACAAACGATAGACAGATAGATAGAATAAAAGCTAGAACATTAGAACAATAGAACGATAGAGAACAAATGACAGATAGATAAAATGAACGAACGATAAACGAAAGAACGATTGATCGATAAAACGAATGCATGATAGATAGATATATAAAATGAACAAACGACAGATAGATAAAATGAAAGAACAATCGACAGATAAAAGAAGAATAGATAGATGAAACAAACTAATAATAGATAAATAGAATGAAAGCTAGAACAACTAACAAACAAACATTAGAATGATAGCTAGAGTGACAGAACAAATGAACAAACAATTGATAGATAAAACAAACAACAGATGATAGATAGATAGATAGATAGATAGATAGATAGATAGATAGATAGATAGATAGATAGATAGATAGATAGATAGAACAAATGAAAGAATGATAGATAAAATTAACAGAGGATAGATACAATAGATATAGATATACCTAGATAGATAGATTAGACAGATTGACATCTGCAATGTGCAGCTATCAAAAACATCAATAACTACGGTGGCCCAGTAGTGCACAACACAACGAAATTAAAAAAGCAAACATAAGTTCACAACACAACGAAATCAAGCCACAACACAATGGAATGAAGCCAAAACACAACGAAATCAAGCCTCAAATCATTCACAAGTATAAATATGAAGCTATTGTGGACATAGTTGATTTTTAATTAATATTTCATGTCGATATACAATCGATATACAATGTCTACCATACCAAGCTCTGAGAGCTCCTAAGTGGTCGGGAGCATTTCCGTTGTGTTGTGGCTTGATTTCGTTGTGTTGTGGCTTGTTTCCATTGTGTTGTGGCTTGATTTCATTGTGTTTTGACTTGTTTCCGTTGTGTTGTGGCTTGATTTCGTTGTGTTGTGTCTTGTTTCCGTTGTGTTGTGGCTTGTTTCCGTTGTGTTGTGGCTTGATTTCGTTGTGTTGTGGCTTGTTTCCGTTGTGTTGTGGCTTGTTTCCGTTGTGTTGTGGCTTGATTTCGTTGTGTTTTGACTTGTTTCCGTTGTGTTGTGGCTTGATTTCGTTGTGTTGTGGCTTGTTTCCATTGTGTTGTGGCTTGATTTCATTGTGTTTTGACTTGTTTCCGTTGTGTTGTGGCTTGATTTCGTTGTGTTGTGTCTTGTTTCCGTTGTGTTGTGGCTTGTTTCCGTTGTGTTGTGGCTTGATTTCGTTGTGTTGTGGCTTGTTTCCGTTGTGTTGTGGCTTGATTTCGTTGTGTTTTGACTTGTTTCCGTTGTGTTGTGGCTTGATTTCATTGTGTTGTGGCTTGTTTCCGTTGTGTTGTGGCTTGATTTCGTTGTGTTTTGACTTGTTTCCGTTGTGTTGTGGCTTGTTTCCGTTGTGTTGTGGCTTGATTTCGTTGTGTTGTGGCTTGTTTCCGTTGTGTTGTGGCTTGTTTCCGTTGTGTTGTGGCTTGATTTCGTTGTGTTTTGACTTGTTTCCGTTGTGTTGTGGCTTGTTTCCGTTGTGTTGTGGCTTGATTTCGTTGTGTTGTGTCTTGTTTCCGTTGTGTTGTGGCTTGATTTTGTTGTGTTGTGGCTTGTTTCCGTTGTGTTGTGGCTTGATTTCGTTGTATTGTGGCTTGATTTCGTTGTGTTGTGGCTTGATTTTGTTGTGTTGTGGCTTGATTCAGTTGTGTTGTGGCTTGATTCCGTTGTGTTGTGTCTTGTTTCCGTTGTGTTGTGGCTTGATTTCGTTGTGTTGTGGCTTGTTTCCGTTGTGTTGTGTCTTGTTTCCGTTGTGTTGTGGCTTGATTTCGTTGTGTTGTGGCTTGTTTCCGTTGTGTTGTGGCTTGATTTCGTTGTGTTGTGGCTTGATTTAGTTGTGTTGTGGCTTGATTTCGTTGTGTTGTGTCTTGTTTCCGTTGTGTTGTGGCTTGTTTCCGTTGTGTTGTGGCTTGATTTCGTTGTATTGTGGCTTGATTTCATTGTGTTGTGGCTTGATTTCGTTGTGTTGTGGCTTGTTTCCGTTGTGTTGTGGCTTATTTCAGTTGTGTTGTGGCTTGATTTTGTTGTGTTGTGGCTTGTTTCCGTTGTGTTGTGGCTTGTTTCCGTTGTGTTGTGGCTTGATTTCGTTGTGTTGTGGCTTGTTTCCGTTGTGTTGTGGCTTGATTTCGTTGTGTTGTGGCTTGTTTCCGTTGTGTTGTGGCTTGATTTCGTTGTGTTGTGGCTTGTTTCCGTTGTGTTGTGGCTTGTTTCCGTTGTGTTGTGGCTTGATTTCGTTGTGTTGTGGCTTGTTTCCGTTGTGTTGTGTCTTGTTTCCGTTGTGTTGTGGCTTGATTTCGTTGTGTTGTGGCTTGATTTCGTTGTGTTGTGGCTTGTTTCCGTTGTGTTGTGGCTTGATTTCTTTGTGTTGTGGCTTGTTTCCGTTGTGTTGTGGCTTGATTTCGTTGTGTTGTGGCTTGTTTCCGTTGTGTTGTGTCTTGTTTCCGTTGTGTTGTGGCTTGATTTCGTTGTGTTGTGTCTTGTTTCCGTTGTGTTGTGGCTTGATTTCATTGTGTTGTGGCTTGTTTCCGTTGTGTTGTGAACTTATGTTTGCTTTTTTGATTTTGTTGTGTTGTACACTACTGGGCCACCGTAAATAACCATTTCAACCTTTTGTGATATGTAATGTTAGATTTCTGTGTGCATGTTTATCTTCATACACAAGCTGGATGGAGGGATGGGTGAGTGTTTGGTTGTCTATCAGCCAAAGAGGCACTCACACCTGGTGCTGGGTCTAGTGCGTCTCTCTTTCTCTCTCTCTGCACTTTACACACACACACACACACACACACACACACACACACACACACAGTTCAGTTAATAAAAAGATGTTTTGAAATGGAACCAATGGACTGATTATTGCCATCTGAGACATCATCAAGATCTCAAAAACATGAATAAACATGCATGAGCTTCCACACATTAAAGAGCGACTCCAAAAGTACCTGTTTGGGCAAGATTGTCTTTGTCTGGCACATCATATAGAGAAGGCTTGGATGCTGAAATAATGTCAACGTGAAATAATGTTTGCAAATCATTTACTTCCATTTATTTAATATTATTTTCATTAAAAAAAAAGATATTAAACTAGAAAAAAGACTGCATAGTTACCCAAAATAATGCCTAAATAACTAATATTTGGCTACAGGATAACAATCTTTTACAGTCTAGGTAAGAAAATAACCCAAAAAGGAAAGTCATTTCAGATGCGTTATTGCATTTTGATGAAATTTTTTTTTTCCTCCTCCGGAAAAACATCCATTGAAGAATCATGCGCAATACACAGCAACATATATTTAGAAAGAAACAAGGCTCAATTCTGAGTTCATGATGACTTTAAACATAAGTCTTGCTGAGTGACAATTAAATGAAGTATACTGTAAATATATAGTCCTTTTTCTGCGCTCAGTGTCCTATACCCTTGAGAACATCACTCAAGTTATTAATTTAATTCATTTACTGAGTCGGCAGTTACAAAAGCAATAAATTAAGCAATAATTCAGTAAACAACAAACACACTTGATTTCAAAGGCTTATAGCTTTTGTGCCTGAAACTATAATGAGAGCAATACGTTTGTGTGTGTTTTCTTCCATTTTAAAAGGTCAGTTACAATCAAGGTGACCTATTTCTAGTGGTTATCTGACAAATTAAAAATGGTACCATCAAGCAACTAAGAAACAAGGTGATCTAGACTGCAATCTAGAGAAAACAGCATACTGAATGTGACCAATTTATTTATGAGCATAGGTGCAAACAGTCCAATTTAAATGTAACCTGTTCAATAAAATGACAAGTTTATAGCTGGATGTTTATGGTATTTCTCACAGCGTAAGTGCATTACATAATTCTTTGTATGACACATTTAAACATGTTGTTGATTGAATTTTAGGCTATATATGTGCTTCGCCCAACAGAGTTCTCCATGTATCATATGGGTGTTTATTAAAGAGGAAGGCTGGCTGTCACATGAGCCATTTTACAGGCTGTTACAAGATATGATTTCTTGAAAGAGCTAACAATATGGACATTAAACATATTTAAAGAGCTTTCTTGTCTACCCTGCTAATAATAATAAAATAAAAAAAAAACAGCATAGACCAGCATGAGTTTCCATGTTGGACCAGGCAAGTTTAAAGGGATAGCTCACCTAAAAATGAAAATTTGATGTAATTATTTACTCACCCTCATGCCGTTCCAAATCTGTAAGGCTTTTGTCCATCTTTGGAACACAAATGAAGATCTTTTTGATGAAATCTGAAAGCTTTCTGTCTCTCCAAGCTCTCAAAGTCAGCTACACAACTACCACTTTGACACTTCAAAAAGATCATAAAGAGATCGTAGAACTAATCCATATGATTTGAGTGGTTTAGTCCAAATTTTCTTAAGAGACACGATCACTTTATATGATGAACAGATTGAACTTAGGCTTTTATTCACATATAAACATTCATCAACTCACACATCAGTTGTGGTAAACAGAATCTCAAGCATATTTGCTTGACATGCGAGAACCAATGAGGTTCATTCTAGTGTGTTACGCAGCACGTTTGAGCTTCTGCAAGAGGTTTAAAAGCCTAAATTCAATCTGTTCATCATATAAAGCGATCGTGTCTCTTCAGAAATTTGGACTAAACCACTCAATTCATATGGATCAGTTTTACAATCTCTTTATGAAATTTTTGAAGTGTCAAAGTGTCAGTTGCATAGCTGTCTATGGAGGGACAAAAATCTCTCAGATTCCATCAAAAAGATCTTAATTTGTGTTCTGAAGATGAACGAAGGTCTTACGGGTTTAGAATGACATGAGGGTGAGTAATTAATTACATAATTATCATTTTTGGGTGACATGCTCTCATGACATGAGAGCAAGAAAATTATTATTTTTTGGTTGAAATAACCCTATAAAAAGTCTGGTAGCATACAACACAACATTAGCTAATGACCAGCTATTTAACATTAGCTAATGACCCTTTTCAGTTGGGTATAGCATACTATACAATGGTAACATTAAAATATCAACAACTATTTGGAAAAAATATCAGAAATAAAAGTCACGGTGCTCAGATGCGAGTTTGAATGTGTCTACAAATATTTAGGTAAGATTTATTCATTTAAAAGTAGCTTTTATGCAAAACAACTTACAAACAGTACTGTCATTTCAATATGTCACTGAAACAATGGCAAAAATGCCAAAACGGTGAAATATTACTACTTTAGACTACACCACTTTTCATTCAAGCAACATTTTCTTGTTTTAAAGGGTTAGTTCACCCAAAAACAAAAATTATGTCATTTATTACTCACCCTCATGTCGTTCCACACCCGTAAGACCTTCGTTCATCTTCGGAAAAAAAATAAGATATTTTTGATGAAATCAGATGGCTCAGTGAGGTGTCTATTGCCATCAATGTCACTGAACCTCTCAAGATCCAGAAAGGTACTAAACCACACCGAACCACTGATTCGAAACAAAAGATTAGTAAAGATTCATGAAGCAGTGTTTTGAAATCGCCCATCACTAGATATTGCTGAAAAGTCGTTATTTAGTTTTTTTGGTGCACAAAAAGTATTCTCGTCGCTTCTTAACATTAAGGTAGAACCGCTGTAGTCACAGTAACTGTTTTAAATATGTCTTTAGTAGCTTTCTGGATCTTGAGAGGTTCAGTGACATTGCTGGCAATAGAGGCCTCACTGAGCCATCGGATTTCATCAAAAATATCTTAACTTGGAACGACATTAGGGTGAGTAATTAATGACAGAATTTTCATTTTTGGGTGAACTAACCCTTTAAAATTGACCCGTCTTTATTGCAGGACATTTCATTGAGGCTGAATATAGGCAATTCACTGTGTACTAGAGAATGTTCCACAACATATAGCAAAAGCAAGGGGGTTTATGTGCAGGTCAGTCGGTTAATTTTTTAAGATCGATTTTCTGCTCTAATCCAACTAGTGACAATGGCATTTTTTCTAAACCAAGAATAGCAAAAACAAAAATGGCAAACTCGTCCAAAACAACTATCACTCTCAATCAATGTTTGAGAATTTCAACAAATTTAACTCAGTAAATGTCCTAAAAATGTATTAAAAAATAAACCCACAGCAATACAAAGTGAATACAAAGCGATTAAGCAGCTGAATTAATTACCTTATAATGACCCGACCCAGAAAACTCATTTTCAGAGGAATAATTTGTTTTCAGCGGATACCAATTAAGCATTGATTGTGCATATTAAGGTCTACGCTTCATCCATTACGCCAGTATCAGTCACCAGCAGACAGACACACAAAAACAAACACACAGAGCCATCAACTTTATTCCTTCTCATATAGTTTACTGAGAAAGCAAGCCTGTATTGAACCTACACAGTTTGCTACTGTTCAGAATAAGTGTCGTTATAAGATTGAAGCAGAAAAAAAGATTCTCCACCATAAAAGTGGTCCATACAACATTTCCGAGACTTCTAGAGTCAAATAATAGCTTTGCTTGATTAACAGATCAAAAGCCATTATTCACCGAAAACGATTGCTTTCAAATCTTCGTGCATGTGTTCAATTCAACACCTTGTTTTGTTCAACCGGCCAGGTTGATATGGGATTTAGAATGTAATTAGAGATTAAGTATTGCAATACTTTTTAGAGAGAGTAATTAGTATAGTACATCTAATTATACTGTTAAAGATGTAATTAGTAGCTATTAATTACTTTTTTAGACTAACTTACCCCAACACTACTTATAGTTACACTTATTATATTATAGTCCATTATATTAAACTGGGATATGAGGAAACTATTTACTGCTGAAAAAAATGGCACACAATGGGCCTCATTCATGAAATATTCATCTGTAAACTGTCATATTCAATTCAGTGCAACAATTTACGTAAAAATGGCTTCGTTCTGCTTGTGTTACACGAGGCCAAGTCGAGTGAAAGTTTACTTCTCAAAGTTTATTCATCAAAACAAACTTCTGTACTGGGGATTTTCATTCTAATCCTTTATTGTGGTTGGAGGTTTGTTAGATTTAAGTCTACACCATATAGTAAATAATATCACATTTCCATTCCAGTGACACACTGTTTACAGCAGCATTGTGTTCAGCCCTGTGCTTAGAATAAAGTGTGACTCATTGCTGAATATATTCACCATAGAGTAACAATGCTGATTTGAGGCTCCAATTTCTTGAATCTTCTCACTGCTGGCTGAAAAGTGGGCCAGCTTCCTTATAAACAACCACAGTGTTCAATCCAAAAACAACTATGAAAGATAACGGAGATTGATTGGCTTTGGAGTCATTCTCTTACTGACTTACTCCAAAGCACATGTTGCCCACAGCAGATCTTTGGCTGCAAGGTCATTTGTAAAAAATGTCACTCTCTCCCATTCGCTCTAGAAAATGTACGAATGACAAAAAGATGCCAAAATAGACCACCTCTGAAGTTCTGAAGCAATTTGTGTGGAGATGCGATTTAAAAAAAAAAAAAAAAAAAAAAAACTTTTTCCACTGCGAACAAACCATTTAGATCTTCCAACTGTTAGATGAAAGGCTGATCAATGCTGAGTAAAAAGATCCAATGAACTTTTTGATAAAATGGATGAAAAGGTAAACAAACCAGAGAAAATAAATGAATCTGTGCACACAAAACTTTCAAATAAAACCAGAATAAGTAAACAAATTCTGAAAACATTAAGGCAATCTTTTATGTAAAAACTCAAAGCTACTAAGGTGACAGATTGAAACTGTGCTCATCCATATGATAGTTACCGTACTATGATTTGATTAGATAAGCAATGTTTGAAGCCCTTGTAAAATAGCCAATACAGTATATGCACACTTAAGACCACATGTCAGTTGAGTTCGATATTAATGCATTTAAAGGTGCCCTAGAACTTTTTTTTTTAAATATGTAATATAAGTCTAAGGTGTCCCCTGAATGTGTCTGTGAAGTTTCAGCTCAAAATACCCCATAGATTTTTTTTAATTAATTTTTTTAACTGCCTATTTTGGGACATAATTAGAAATGAGCCAATTCAGGGTGTGTGGCCCTTAATATCCCGTGTTCCACGCCCCAAGAGCTCGCGCTTGCCTTAAACAACATAAAAAAAGTTAAAACAGCTAATATGACCCTCAAAATGGATCTTTACAAAGTGTTCGTCATGCAGCATGTCTAACCGCATAAGTACAGTGTTTATTTGAATGTTTACATTGATTCTGAATGAGTTTGAGGCTATGCTCCGTGGCTAACGGCTAATGCTACACTGTTGGAGAGATTTATAAAGAATGAAGTTGTGTTTATGCATTATACAGACTGCAAGTGTTTAAAAATGAAAATAAATGAAAAAGAAAATCTTGTCTCCATGAATACACTAAGAAACGATGGTAACTTTAACCTCATTTAACAGTACATTAGCAACATGCTAACGAAACATTTAGAAAGACAATTTACAAATATCACTAAAAATATCATGTTATCATGGATCATGTCAGTTATTATTGCTCCATCTGCCATTTTTTGCTATTGTCCTTGCTTGCTTTCCTAGTCTGATGATTCGGCTGTGCACAGATCCAGACATTCTGCCCTTGTCTAATGCCTTTCATAATGTTGGGAACATGGGCTGGCATATGCAAATATTGAGGGCGTACACCCCGACTGTTACGTAACAGTCGGTGTTATGTTGAGATTCGCCTGTTCTTCAGAGGTCTTTTAAACAAATGAGATTTATATAAGAAGGAGGAAACAATGGAGTTTGAGACTCACTGTATGTCTTTTCCATGTACTGAACTCTTGTTATTCAACTATGCCGAGGTAAATTCAATTTTTGAATCTAGGGCACCTTTAATACAAACTACAATTACAGTAATTATCTTAATATGTGAAAAAAATATACATTGTTTCTACTTTGTGTCATGCCTAGCCTTTGAGTCAAACCCCTTTCTTCATCTCACTATTCAAAAACACCTATCAGGTTGACTGGAAACATCTGTGATGTTTACAAAAGACTTCATGAAACTCTTGTTTCAAATTCAAGCTGTCCTGCAAAAAGTTCTAAAGAGAATGCGATTTCATTACCACTTTCTTGCAGATCCTCTTTTTTAGTTGATGATTATTAAGTTACTTCTTAACAAACTTATAAGGAATCATCAAATTTTAATTAATGTTCCTCAACCGTGGAAAAGTATGCATTTTTGACAAATCCTTACCACATGTTGGTTCATAAAAGCGTGAATGAACATATCCAATGAAACATGTAAAACAATATTTCAGACTAGTAAATTGGAGCTCACTAACACAGAGGAACCACCCTCCCTCCTCCTCTCCCTCATTTTCTGTCTTTCTTTATTTGTGTCATACACAGATGTAACCTGACACGGCACACTCAAGTGCTTCATTCGTTGCTGTACCCAGGTGTCTTTCTTACAGATTGTAGGGTTTGCTGTGAATACACAAGCTAGTGCCCTCGACAGAAATTTACCAAGACCTTTGATCTGTTCCAGCACCTAGCAAGCTGCCTACCTAGCATTTTAAGGCATAATATACGCTTTACTGTACCAGCATGAAGGTGGTTTCAAAATTTCAAAATTCAAAAAATTATTTTAAATATACTCACATTTCATTCAATAACAGAAAAATATTGCACATTTTTTTTATAGTTCTTATTTTTAGAGTGTGTTCACACTAGCACTTGTGGTGCACACCTGGGTTCCATTAGAGTTCAGTTTCATTTGGATGACCTGAACGCTGTTTTCTGAACTCAGGTGCACACCCTTGAACCATACGTAAAAACTCATGTTTAGACAAGGCAATTGAACTAAGTGTGAAAGCACCCTTAAAAACTCTTCTAAGACTATTTTAACCAAAATCCTTGATTTTCATTAAAACCTAGAATGTTGCATGGTTACTAAGTCTATGGTTTTCCCACAATTTCTTATTGCACGGTTTGAGGGTTTAACATATCGCACAATTTTGATCTAAGGGTGTGTTCACACTTGCCAGGTTTGGTTCAATTGACCCTTCACAAAGACCCGCCCCCCTTAGTTACTGTTGCTTTGTCCGACAAGCCATGGCGCTGTCACGCCACATGCAGTGAAAAATACATCGCGGAGCAAAGAGGACACTGACAACACGTCGACAGACAAGACAGAGCAGGTTACTTATGATATTAAACAATGTCCCAGCTTTCAAATTGTATTTTTTTTTTTTTAAGAAATTCGAACAATAAAAACCGTTTTGTGGCTCTTTAATGTGTTGTGACAGATTGCTGTAGCGTCTCAGCTCAAGCGACCCGTGAACTGATCATCTCTTCCTACTAGTTAATTTATAGCATCAAATGAACATGATTGAACATGAGAAGGAATGTTGTTTAAAATGCGGAAAGACGTAAATACCATTTTTCAAGTTCAAGTCCACTGAGGTTAATCTTCTAACTCCTGACTGCTTTGTCAGACAAAATGGCGATTTAAGCATTATGATTGGTTAGATCGCTTGTCAATCAAACTCCCGGCGAAGGGTCAATTAAAACGAACTCCGGTGCGAGTGCTCTGTTAGTGCAGTTCATTTGATTAAGTATGAACGCTGCAATTTGAAAGTGGACTGAGACTCCTGAAAAGTTGGGTGTCGGTCCACTCCCAAACGAACTCTGGTGCGGTCTGACATAAATATGAACGCAACATGGACCAAAGACATCTAAACGAAACAAAAACAGAATGTGATGTCACCAGGTGAAACCATAAAAAGGACAGAATGCTCAAGCATATCTGTTTTTTTTCTTGTCATTGGAGCTACGTTGCCCATTACGGTTTGGTACAGGCATCAGAAACTCATTCTCCTTGCAGCAGATCTATTTAAAAAACCTTCAAAATAATGTATGATTCGTTGGAATCCAGCAAAAAATGACTGAGCTACACTTGTTTGAAGTTGATAGAGTCAGCAAAGTCAATTTTGAGAAAAATCGAGTTAAAGTTTTCTGAAGATTCCAAAACAAAATCACCTAGCAAACATACCTTTAAATCCCTGTTAATAACACCTAATTTGGCACACACCTCATCAAGACCAAATATCTATAGGAAAATATATATATATATATATATTCCACTTTTTTTCAATATTTTACTTCAATATTTTGAAGTTACTGTAATTCAATGTACATCGTGATTGCGCGCTGTCTGTGGCGACTCTGTGCGAGCGCTACAGATCTGTCAGTTAGTGTAAGATCGATTTGTTTGTATCAGCATGAGTTTGAAAATCACATTTAATTGTTTAGACTCATGCCATCAAAAATTCACTATGAATATTCACAAAGTTGGAATGATGCATTTTAAAACGATACCAAACTTGGACTAATGAGGAAGTTGCGGAGAGGAAGCGCGAGTGGTGAAGCGAGCAGAGAAAAACAGCATTCAATTGGACAAAAGAAAGGTATTCCTCTCAGAAAACATACAAATAAAGATACTTTTAGATGTTTAATTGCTATTTGAAGCATTTGGATCCCTAGATGAGGGCTTAATGAGCTCATTTTTGTGAAAACCTCAAATACGACCAAAATCAACATTTTTGGCTTGTTTTGCCTGTAGCTTGTAATCAGCCCGTGTGCATTCTGACTCATTTTGCCAGCATGGGTCACATATAAGGAGCGCATTTAGCACAGCAAAAAAGCATTGTTCTGGATGTTCCTTTTTTTGTGTGTGTGTCTTTAGATTTGGACTTAAAAATTACAGTGTGAATGCTAAGCGAACCAGATCCGGACCAAAACAACCAAGAGAACCGAACTACAAGTGTGAACACACCCTAAATGAACAGGCAATATGGATTATAATTTGCATGTAAACAGACAAGCCAACAAGTGAAATAGTATTGTAATGAGAAATGATTGCATGATACGGTATCATGCTGCTTTTACTTTTTATGCAGGTCTATTACTCATAGTAACAAAATGCAATACATTTCAGCTAAGCCAGAATGGGCTTTAGGGGGTTGCTTGGATAATATAAATGCATGTTCTCTGTATGCATTCATATAATCCAAGCAACCCCCTAATGTCTGACATGTCTCCACTGCAAATGTATTGCATTTTGTTGCTTTGTAAATATTACAATACATATTTCAATGATGTTGACTTTTTTTCTGGCTCTTTTTTTTCAGTGTTTAAAAAACTTGATTTTTAAACTTTGTACATTCAATGCAGCTACCTACAGTGTACAGTAGACCTACAGTACAAATGAAATCTTAAATGCAATATATGAGTTTTGGCACTGGATTGGTTTACAGCATACATTTAATATATTCATAGCAAAAATCAACTATATATAATACTATAAAACTATAAAAATCAACTATATAAAATATTTCAGCTTAATATTTGAGAAACAAAAATCCCTTAGGAGAAACCTTATCCCAAATCCCAAAACCTTAGGAGAAACATCTATTTATGAATTTCTGAAGAAAAAAAAAACATTGTGCCTAATATAATCAAAAGCAATATGCTTAACAGTCAAAGTATTCTCATACGTGATTTTTCATGTTTCAATAAATGTTTAAATCCTAAATAACCAATCCTACGTAGGCAGTTTTCTAACAAAGCTTATGTGCGTGTCTTGATGTAAGCTCTTAACTCTAGCAGTAAGTAAAAGACATGGGTGTTTGATTTCATTTTTCATTAAATGAGCACAACTCCAATGAACCACCATGCAGAGATGTTAAAACACTGCAGTCAGATGTCCACGAGTGATTTTCTTAGCTCTGACTGCTTGAGGGAGATTATGAGGTTGTGGAAGGTGGTTATTGTTGTCAGACAAACTAGTGGTTGTCTGTTGTTTGTTCCGGGGTTGTAAGTGCATTTCTCTGGGTGAAAGCACCCGCTAAATGACTTAATGTAAATATAAATTTCACTTGAATGAGAGACGGGAGTGTGGAAGTGGTGGGGTGTTTATTGTAATGCTTTTAGTCCCACGCTAGCAATGTTGGCTGTAGCGCACGTTCAATGGAGCAAAATGAAGATAAACAGCCTCCATTTCGAAGCTTTCTCTAAGCCATCGGGGCCTCTAATGCATCCCTAATGTGTGTAATGTGTGCTTGTGTTTTTGTGTGTTTTTGCATGAGAGAAAAACTGTGGCTTTCTACTTAAAATGTAAAAAAAAACATGTTGAAAAATATGTTTTTTCCGCTTATTCTTCTGCTTTGGACTAATATTTGGAGAAAAATCAATCATTAGAATATGATATTTCTGAAAACATTTGGCAGTTGAATGTGCAAATATTCTTGTCTTTCTACTCTTGGTTGCCAGATGGTGTTCTTTAAGTTAAACACTAACAGTCTTTCTCTCCTTCTCACACACACACAAACACAAAATCTAAGCAAACATCACAAATCAGCTGATTTTGAACAAATTAGACCACTTATTTCTGAACAACTGCATTTTACAGACACAATGTAGAAAATCTAACTCTAAATCTAAATCTAAAATGTTGGGATGAACTCTGTGTAACTCTAAATTCCCATTACACAATTAATTACCCTTCCCTGTCCTCTACAACCATCATGCAATCAAGTATTAATAGGCTTTATAGCATATTTATGGTTTGTTTGTACCCAGTGAATGATGAAAATTATGACTAAATTCATTCTTGAATACAAATACTCTCCAGTGTCACATGATATGAAGGCTGACTTTGGGGCCTGCAGCAGCAGTTCTAGGACAATTAAATGATGAGTTCAGTAGAACAGATACAATCTCTGATTAAAGTTTATACAGCAAACCTGACATCAGTCTGTCTAACCTTTTCTCATTTTTTTATTAATTAAAAAAAAGTAAGAAAGGCTTTCAAACTCTTTCCAGACATCTCTTAAAGGCGTTGTTCATTCAAAAACTTCTGTCATTTACTCACCCTCAAGTGATTGAATTTCTTTATTTTATTCAACACAAAATACATTTCTGGAGCAAGTTAACACCACTCCTTTCCATAAAATGAAGCATGCGGTGACTTTTTGTTCCAACAAAAACACCATAAAATAACACAAAAGTAGTCCATACAACACTACATTGTAAAGTTGTGATAGGAACAGAAAAAGGTTTTTCCTTATATTAAAAATTGGTACATCACAATCAGTTACGGGACAAACATGAACCTTTGTGCTTGGTCTCATTAACATCAAACTTTGCACAATCTGGCATTCAGAATGTGGAGATGTTTGACAACAGTTAATTAACTCTTTCCCTGCTAGCATTTTTTAAAAATGTTGCCAGTCACCGGCAGCGTTTTTTTTATCATTTTCACAAAAATGTCATGGCCCCTAGAATATTTTGTTGTATGAATATCTGAACATGCAATATATCAAAAGAAAGAAGAGACCCTATGCTTTTAAACAAAAAAACTTTTTTATTTTAGCTTCATGCATTCTTTTTTTTATCAACACTTGGTTTCATAAAAAAGCAACATTTTGAGCAAAAAGCTGAGAAAAATCATGTTTTTGTCAAAGACTAAATCTGGATCGGATTCAGAACGATGATGAAAACATAGATGGAGTAAATCGAGTTTATCAACATGCTTGCAAACCTATAGCTCATCCTGGGTCGATATTTCATTCAGTAACATTAGGCAGTTTTGATTTATATGCTGTTTAATGTTGGTGATCGCGTAATTTTACATATGCATATGATTCCGATTATGATATTGCTTGTTTCTGCTACTTTTTCGCATGTGCTTTGATAAGGAGATTCAGTACTCTTTCAGATGTGTCATAGCGCATAACAATTTCAATGTTTGGTGGGGAAGCATTTTCTCAAAAATAACAGAAGAGTCCATGTTTGGCGGGGAAAGAGTTGAGCTACATACATACAACCATTACTAAATTGAACATTTTTACCAGAAGTTATTATAAGAAATTGAAAAAATAAAAATGTGTATAAAGTGAGAAATGATTATTATAATTAAAGATTAGATTTAATTAGATTTCATTGAATAATGAAAATAACTGATAAAAAGTTATTAATAATTGATCAAATATTAAAGCTACACTATGTACTTTTTGGCCCTCTAGCGCTTAAAGGAGCAATGTCTAAAATCTGGGAGGATCTATTGACAGAAAAGCAATATAATATACATAATTATGTTTTCAGTGGTGCCTAAAGACCTTACATAATGACCCGTTATGTTTTTATTACCATAGAATGAGCCATTTCTATCTCCTACACCGCGGGTCCCCCATCCCTGATGCGCCAGCATGTTTCTACAGCAGCCCTGAACGGACAAACACTACAGAGCGTGTTTAGTCACTATGTTGTTCTTCTTCTAAATCATTCATGTTTTTAGAGGCAGCTTACATCAACACTATGTTGAATATGCACAAAGTAGTAGTAGTATTAATAGTAGTAGTACTCGTCTGGTTTATTAGAAGCAGAGACCGTTCTTTGTTAGAAGTAAGAAATCTCATTGCTTCACACAGACTCTCTGCTGTCTCAGACGGCGTGTTGGCCAGACGGCCACCGTAGCTTCTCTGAATGGGAGGGGTTCAAGGGGGGTGCGCCTTTAGTTGCAGTCGCAACCATGCCGCTAAAATTCACACACTTCCCTTTAAACAAAACTGCATGCATTTTGCAGAAGAACATTTTAGATGGAAAGGATTTAAAGCCCCCCACCCCCATTGACTACCGTAGTAGGAAAAAAATACTATAGTAGACAATGGGATTGTCTACCACAGGTTTGAAACACCTTGAGAGAGAGTAAATGATGACAGAATTTTCATTTTTGGGTGAACCATCCCTTATGCATTATTTTACCCATTATTATAGGTATTTTAGGCATATTTAAGTATCACGCTGTTAACTTAACATCTTGTTAATGTCAAACTATTTAAATCAATTAAATCAATCAAGTCGAGTCAATTTGTGTGATTAGAGTTTTTTAAATCGTTCACTTTTAAGGGTTTCATGACAGTTACTTTATGATGCTGACTTAGAACTGTACCGTAGGCCATAAACAGTAAGTTATGGGTCAGAGCTTTGGCTTCCACGTGCCCAATTACTAAGAAAACAACTGCCTTACACTGTGACTAAAGCAGCTGACGCCTGTAATAAGAATTGTAACCACAGAAATATTGATCAGAATTGCACTGACTTGTTTTTAATCATAAAAGGATGCATTTATCTTTGGGTACTTTGTTATTGGCTATGTCGGTCGTGTCATGTGGTGGCACTGTAAACACTTTCATCTGTGAGCAACTGTGAAATCATGAATCTCTTTCAATTAAGCGAGTAAACTTTGATGCTGGTTATGGCATCGTACGTCCGCGGCTTTAAAAAGCCCGAGCCAAACTCATCTTTTAGAAATGAGCACAGGTCACATTTCATCATAGTCAAATAAAGCAACAGTTTCATTTCTTCATATTTGGAGCAAATATTTACAGGCCTCTCCTATCCCAATCATCAGAGGCCTTGACTCTGAGAAAAGAGACAATAAAAAACACTTCGTTTGCTCATCAGCTTTTAGCTGACTGTGTAAATCGACATGTCAGTTTGCCCTAAATTTCTTTTTAATTAATTTTTAATTAATGAGTTTCCAGTTCAAGTAGTGCATGGCAGTGAAATAATTCCCATTCAGATAATAAACTACAGTAGATCTCACGGACTAATCCTGCATAACTGATAAACGCACTCAATGACAAGCAGAAATTGAAAAGATGTTAATGTGGCACTTGTACAATCCCGCATAATATGAAACGCGGCCTTCTGGGCTTCCAGAAACCGATGAATGGTGCGTACGCGCACATTGCCGAGGTACCACTTCTATTCAAAGGCAAAGTAGGCACTTGTACATGTAATATTTGATAACAAAGATGTGCTAATCTCATCATTTATGAACGCTGAAGAAAAAATCTTTTGGTGTGAAAGCTGATTAGTAACGACGGAAAGGCCTCTGTCAAAATGCCCATTTTTTTACTCAAGTCAATGCTACAGGCATAAACAAGTAAAAAAGGAGAGAAAACGAAAGAAAGAAGAAACAGCTGAAACCAATTTCAGAGTGGAGGAATAGAACAATGAGGGAATTAAAGAAAGGGTTTCACATGTAAATTCAAATCAAAATTGCTCCGTGTGAAAATGTTCTTATGTCTTTCTGGCTTTGATCTTATCCCAAATAAGCTTCATTATTGTCATGCCGACAAATGTGCTAACTTTCATTTGAAGAGAGAGCGAGGAGGTGGAAAGACAGGATGTCGAGCATGTCTTGTACATGTAATGATCGCCTGATAATACTTAAGTGCGGAAGGCAGATGTGTTCAGACAGGCAGAGCAAATTAAATCTAAGTGTTTATTGCCAAGCATTTCCTCAAAGCTCTTTAATTCATCGCAGCGAATGTGAGCAGTTATACTGTTGTTCGTAATAGACCACCTGTCGGCTAACTATCAAAGTTATTTTTTTCTAATCATTCAAGATGATTACTATAATAAAACATTGTTAGCAATAAACTAATTAAGTCACTCGTTTACCACTGAAATTAAGAGGTTTATTCTCATTTGGCCACTTTAAAATAAAAGAGTCACAAAGGCTTTGGTTAATGACACAGTCTGGGTCACGACTGGGGGAGGGTCGGGTCTACAACCGGACAATACAAGCGAACAATGAAGGCACAACGGCTTTTGGGGCCCGATACTAACGTTGCACTCATGCGTAAACACACACACAGTGGCACAACAAGGCACCTCGAAATACTTAAAGGCTGTCAACGTGAGAAACACGGTAAAAGAAGGTAAATGAGCAGAGGAACAATGCAGGGAAGAGGACCAAGACAGACTAGATGGAAATTAGGATATAAGCATATGCACTTATAATATATACAGAAAATTCCACATAATTTCCATTGTAGGAAGTCATTTACTTGTGCAGTATAGCTTATATATATTGATGGCCATTTAAAGGTGGACTAAGTTCATTTTTTCACTAGTGGTTTGTCACAAAAAGTAGTGATGGGCCGCAAATTATTTTTTTTACTGAAGCTCTAATTAAAGTTTTCATTTAGCCGAAAAGCAAAATCAAATAAAACGATTCATTACTAAATTAAAGGAATACATATCATATTAATTACCTTTTTTATACAATCCTGCCTCCCTTTTAATTGATTCATTTATTATTTTATTTACTTATTTAATATTATTAGTAACTGATGTTTAAATAATATTATTTGAACTAATTATTAGGAATTAGGTGTCATTATAGGTTTGATATAAATATGTGATTGTTTACATTTTTCATACTTTGTTTGTCAATTGATTGTATTAATTTGTGAAGTGACCTTTGGTTCTTGAAAAGCGCTATAAAAAAATAAACATTATTATTATTATTATTTTAATTTGTATATAATTTTTTCTTTTTTTTCCTTTTCATATGTAAGTGTTTAATTATGTATTTATTGGTTATTGTTCTAATTTTTCTTGTTCTAATTTTTTTTTTACTATATGGGTGGGTATTACCACAAAAGGAAAAAAGGAAAAAAGTGAAAGGAAGAGAAAGTAAGGAATATGTCTTTAAAAGAAAAGTTTATTTGCATAATTTTATTAAATGTGTTTGAATTGAAAGACATAATAAAGTATATAAAAAAAACTGGTTAATTAAAATCTTTATGATTTTCAGTGTGCCATGTTCACAGGTGATAAATTAAACCAGTCATAGTTAAGTTCTTTGGCAACAAGCCACCTCTTCATATTTCAGCTGAACAAATTTTACTTATTGCCACTCAATCATAATTTTTGGTCACAGTGAAGTGCATCCATTATACTGCTGACATGTATATCTATTTTGCTCCATCCACATTATGCGCATGAAATGGACAGTAAAAACAAGTTATTGGAAAACAGGTGTCCTGACATTGCATCCTACCCATCAGACTGTCGTACCAGGGCTTACCGTGCATGCGCGCATCTTTTTTTTGTTATTATTTTAAAAATATTTGCGTTGTTTTAAGTGTAGGTTTAGGGTAGGAGTAAGTATTGATATTAATAAAGCCTCAAACCACATGAATATGATGCTGGTAGCACAATCTGATAGGTAGCATTTTTTGCTGTCGAATGTGCTACCTACTGTTTTAATGGGAGGCAGCAAAATCTGACAAGGCAGGACAAATCGACAAAACACCGGCAATTAAATGTCAGTGTTTTGGATAATGATTTTCGATCCTCTAAATCTATTTTGAGCCAAAACCATTCTGTTTTTTTCCGTTTCAGCCAAATATTTCCAGTTGCCAAAATTTCGCATCACTAACCTAAAGAAATGAACAGGATTTTTGACAAATGTTTAAAAGTAGTCTTATATGAGATGAAGACTCCATGCAAATCATGGTGGCCTCCATTTTAAGGTCACATGTTTTGAATGTTCTTGTTTTCTTTGTTTTTAATATCTGAGGTAAATTACCATCGTCAATTTCATTATGGCTATAGTGTCACGTAAAAATGATATTTAAACTCAGATAAAACAATTTTAATATTGTACTTAAAACATAAATATCTGAGATAATCATTGAGCTGTCAGCTACAACATTGCAAAAATAGAAACCATTCTAAAAAAACATAATCTCCTGTTGCTCGATGCATATCATTGTCACGGCTGGTTAGGACAAACTCTGATTAAAATGGAAAAGCAACCTATCGTGTCATGGCATCACATCCCATCTGGTCTGGTAAGGACACCGCTTCAGAGTCATCCTAGCTACTGAAGATTTTTACATTTTCTGAAGAAAATGCCCTTCCTTAAAGGATTAGTTCACTTCAGAATTAAAATTTCTTGATAATTTACTCACCCCCATGTCATCCAAGATGTTTATGTCTTTCTTTCTTCAGTCAAAAAGAAATTAAGGTTTTTGAGGAAAACATTCCAGGATTTTTCTCCATATAGTCGACTTCAACAGGGTTCAACAGGTTGAAGGTCCAAACTGCAGTTTCAGTGCAGCTTCAAAGGGCTCTAAACAATCCCAGCCAAGGAATAATGGTCTTATCTAGCAAAATGAACTGTCATTTTCGAAAAGAAATAAAAAATTATATACTTTTTAACAACAAATACTCGTCTTGCACTGCTATGCGATGCACCGTGCATTACGTAATCACATTGGAAAGGTCATGCGTGACGTAGGCGGAAGTACCAAGCAAGTGTGAAAAAAGCGAATGTGAAAAAACTAAAGTCAAATGGTCTTTACGAAAAAAAAGTAACACAACGATGTCAGACGATTTTGAAGTTGGAGGAGAAAATGAGATGGAGTTTTTCACCCTACCACGGTTAAAAAGTTTTTTTTTTTTTTTTTTTTTGAAAATGACCGATTGTTTCGCTAGAGAAGACCCTTAATCCCCGGCTGGGATCGTGTAGAGCCCTTTGAAGCTGCACTGAAACTGCAACCTTCAACTTGTTTAACCCCCTTTGGAAGTCCACTATATGGAGAAAAATCCTGGAATGTGTTCCTCAAAAACCTTAATTTTCGAAAGAAAGACATAAAGAAAGACATAAGCATCTTGGATGACATGGGGGTGAGTAAATTATCAGGAAATTTTAATTCTGAAGTGAACTAATCCTTTAAAAAGAAAGTTTATGGGAAATTTACACCCACAATATCTAATGCTAAACACAATCTCCTAAACAAGTCACATGACTTGAAGTATCGCTCATATCCAAAGCATGAACCGAGCAGAATGAGCTGCATGTCAAAATTCAAAACTTTTGTTTGAGTAACAACAATAATGAGCATAATGAGTCTTGATTTACATTGACTTGATAAACCAACTGCCTGGCCGTAGAGTGAAGGTGAGGATTTGTTTGAATATTTATGGTAACTGGAGAGTTGGAAGGCAGTATGGGGTTTTAGTGTGCCAGTGGAAGCATGGCAGGGGATTGTGGGAAAAGCGCAATACGTACTGGAGTGTGGCACTGGGTGTAATTCTGAGCAGTTCTTATTCAGCCCCTGCAGGAGTTTGTCATCCGGGATCAAAAGCCCATCTGACCAGAGCGGCACAGAGAGAGGCTTCAGACACAAGGAGCAGTTTTCATGCCGTGCCGTCCCTGCCAGGGCCCGCGCACACGGACGCGCACGCACACAGACAAGCAATCACATCAATCTCGATTTCTTCCATCATGCCTACACTCTCTCTCTCTCTCTCTCTCTCTCTCTCTCGGTTTCTCTGCGTTTTGCCTACCTCCATCATTATGTTCTCCCCCACTCCACTTTTTTCCCCCTCTCTTCCTCTGCTTTAGCTAACGCACAGGCTTTTCTTTCCTTTATGATTTGATAGACATCCCAGTGACCCTGAAACTGTCTCTTGTGATGGATGTAGAGGAAGAACATGGTAAAGAGATGCCAGTGCTCTCCTCCGTAGAGATCTACCCATCCAAAACTACCATCCCATCCATCCTTCCCCTTTCTTCTTTCTGCACTGCTTCCTCCTTTTCACGCTCCACTCCTCTTTAACATCTGCACTCTTTCTGCTTGTTTCAGCCCACATCCCTTCTCTCATCCCATCTCTCTTGCACCTCTCTTCTTCATTTGATTCTCCGAGGGACCTCAGTGGCGCATCAAGATGTCAGAGCGTTCGAATGCAAACATTCATCACTGAGAGCGTTGAGAGCGTACACACAGAAAGCCACTCAGCGACTGACATGCCTGGCAAGAGTCATAAATACAGAGAGCGCAGCAAAACAACTTGGGACGGTGTGTGACAGTTCTCAAAAGTTTCAGCTTTTGGGACTGAAGCATTTTAAAAATCTGTTTAGGATTAAAGGAAAACCCACAAAGACACTTTTTGATGCATGTTGTATGTTCAGCAGCTCTCTTCATTCACTATGAATTTAATATTAGTCTTTTGTAAAAGGAAGATGGAAGAAAATAACATGGCCTATCTCATATTATTAACAGCTTCACGACAGGGCAACTAAAAGGAAAAGTGATTAGGCTCGAATTGCATTGCATAGAACAGCAAGTGTCCCACATGATTTCCACAACTTTTGATCAATGAATTTTCAAGATTTTGTGTCTCATTAGTTAATACTTGGGATTATGGCATCCTTTACTGATAATAAGGCAATTTATTACAGATTAAATGGTTCAAATCTTTTCATGACACTTATAGCCTGTAATAATATGAAATGTATAATCCATTTTGTTTTCCATTACTGTCAGAATTCTGATCTCAGATCAAAAGATCTCAACTTATATTAATGTTTATTTGAAAAAATAAAGGTAACACTTAAGGTCTTTGCACAAAATTCACGTCCAAAATGTTTGCATGTTAAAAAATAAATACGACCTCATGTTGTGTCAATCGCATTTACACACTGCCTCAGAAACTTTCGTCCATCACCAAAAAAAATTCAGGTCGAGTTCAAGTTTCTGCATTTTTTGCATCCGTAGTAAACATTTTGAGAGGTGTTTTGACCATTCAGAGCCACCATACAAGCGAACGCCAAAATCCAGAATGGCATCCACTTCGTCTCGCAGGACAAAGCACTGACTAACAAAGTGCAGAATACATATATATTGGTGGTCTTCTTTTTAATATGTGGCTCCAGTATCACTAGCAAAGCATCAAACTGAGCCACTGACATCCTGAAGTAAACTTTCAAGCGCTCTGGATAATCCCGCAGCTCCTTGAAAAGGAGGTGGAACTCTCCTTCCTCTCGACGCAACCTCAGGATTGGATGGACCCAATATTTCCTCTTTCTTTTTCTCTTTTTAAGAAGAGAGAGGACAACAAAGTCATCCTCACTGCTTGAAGACTCCAATTTGTATTGTTTTGCGAATTTCTTTTTTAATTAATATGCATCAGACTCAGTGTGCAAGGCTTCTGTACATGACGAATTTTTAGGATGACGAATACAAAAAAAGTGTATGAAAATTTAAGACTCGGTGTGCAAAGACTTTTACGGTTCAGTTCTCACTATTAACTAGTTGCTTATTAGCATGCATATTACTAGGCTTTTGACTGTTTAAGCAGTATTATTAAGCAGTAATTAGGAGTTTATTGAGGCAAAAGTCGTAGTTAACAGTTAGTTAATAGTGAGAAATGGAATAATCCTAAAGTGTGACCAAAATAAACATTAACCTTCAAACTAGTGTTATTACATGCTGAAATGTTTCACACTTGCTGCGAATATCATATTAACGGTTTCCAATTTAGTCTATAATAGGCTCTAAATTCTTTCCATGAGCAGACCTTGACAGTGATTTAGAAGTTGAGCACGCATTGGACTTTTTCTTGCAAGTGGCCTGCTTCTAAATATAACTTCTGAATAACAAATGTTCAATTTCTTCCAAACTGAAGCTTTGAATGATGAGAGACACAAATTCTTGAGGGATTTCAGGTTTAAAAAGAATAAACTTGATTAGAGAAAACTGATGGTTGCAATGGAATAAAACTAATATGATGCTTAAAGCAGGATGACTCTGTTTCTGCCATTCTCTGATGGGATGTGATCAATAACCTTCTGACCTCCTTAAGGTTGGGGTTTGGGCCACATCCAAAGCCATAGCGAGACCTTGACATTAACACGGGGAGAAAGCTGAGTCTGCAAGCACGCAGAGAAAGTGAGAGAGGAAAAAGTGCCAGCCACCAATGCTGAAGTCACAGAAGTGGGTGTTCTTGTAACTGTTTTGAGTCGAATGCATTCATGCGTTTGCATTAATGCAACCTTCAAAAGGAAGACAGATGAATTTCACAGCCCCAACACTGAAAAGCCGACGGCATCTCCATGCCAAATGCGTTTAATGTGGTGAGGCGTTGCTTGCAATACAATCATACTTTTGAATCTTTTAATCTTGCTGCCATTTTAAAGACTGAGATGCTCCCACGCGTGGCACGCAAAATCTGTGCTCTGCTTTAAAACATCCTAATTCAATCAGTAACACACCGCCCCCCTTTGAAAAACAGCCTGCCGGGTACCAGAGCGACCCAGCTGGCACCGTATGCAGTCTACAGCCTGATGAAGCCGATTCCAGTCAAGGCTTAACTGAATTCTGCTCTGAATCATAATTCTGAATCTCAGTGGGTCAGTGTCCTTTCCTTCACACCCTTTTCTTTTTCACACGCCTGCACTTCGTAAATTCATGCATCCTGCTCCCTCTACTTGTCAGTTTGACGTTCAGTCAATACGACGTGTGTGTGACCTGAGAAAATGTGCGTGTTGACAGCATATGACCTTTACCGCTTTTGTTGAGACACATACAGGCACGTCACCCACCCCTCTCTCTCCATGTCCCTCATTCTGTTCATCTCTTTCCGTGTCCCCCTTTTTCTTTCTCTCGTTATATGTCCCTCTTTTCCTTTCTATCCATCTCCCCCATCTCCTTCTGTCTAGCCTATGCCCCCCTTTTTTCGCTCTGCCCCTCATTCTCACTCTTTCTAGTTCTCGGATACCCTACAATGCCCTTAATGTTTAAATGTACTTACCCCATCCATAACAATCAGCACAATTTTAGATTTTTATACATGCATTTTATACATTCAATGACATCATTACAATCAACTTTTTAAAAAACATGGAATTTCAAAGGTCTTAGTAGAATCTTTTACTTGTCAAAATAACATTTCAAACCCTGAGCAAAAAAAAAAAAAAAAAAAAAAAAAAAAAGGTGAAGTTATGATATACAACTCCTAAACTTACCTTGTGCGCGCAACATGTGGGTATTCCAGAGGAACACAAGGGCAAAAATCCAACCCCACATCCCGCACCTCGCTTTCCCAGTCATCACCTTCCTTGTATTTCCTTGGCGGTGAATAATCCCTTTAACTTTGCCCTTGGTAAGAGGGCTCTGACCCCCGGAGAAGCTGTAATCTGTAACCTCGGCAGATGTGGAGGTTTGTGAGAAAAGAGGAAAGTGCGCGCTTCGCTTCACCGCATTTACGAGGCGATTCTCATTCATCCCACACGCCGGAGAGTTCAGCTCCGAGTCCGCGACTTTCCCGGTCGCTTTACTTTCATGTCTCATGGCTTTCTGAAAGCCCTCACCCGCGTATTCAGCACTGAATAAAACGACACCTTCAAACCAAAAAGACCAAGTCTCCGTACACTGCTCCAAAATGAACGAACCCTTCGCTAAGCGCGAGCCGCTCTTCTGTGTCCCGAGACGGCTCATGATGTTTCAGTATTGATTCCAGTTAAGTATTAATACGTTTGAGTGTACCGGATTTAATTTATCCGCTTAGAGCGCCAATATCTCCTGTAAACCCACGTTGTTTTGACGTATTCGCAGTTCGGATTATCTACCCGATCATTTCGAGCATTTTCACGGCATTCAGCGACTCTTGAAGAATCCCTTACAATCCATATCGGTGCTCATTAGATGTGCCTTTATCCATTTGGAACAGACCGCTGCAAATATTGCCTGTTTAAACTGGTTAAGTGTAATGTTACCCAGAATACTTTATGTATCCAACAGGTTAACCATGCAGGACGCAAAAAGAATCACATAAGTCAAGAACGTCCAGTACAAATTCCTCGTAAACGAATAAACACCTGTGAAGAGAAAAAGCAGACGTCATGAGTATGCAAATTACAAACGGTGTAATATGGCTTAAATTATAAACCTTCCGAGTAGCTAACACATTAGATATATCCTACATTTCTTGGAAAAGGTGTTTACTGAGATGTTTTATTTACTTTTCACAAACAAATACAAAGAAAACAACAATTAAAGTGTTGTATAATAGTTTGTTCATACAGTCAGCTAGACTAAGTCGAAAATAATAACTTGCGGTTCAGTAAATTAGACGAATTAATTCAGTAACCGATTGATTCACAAGTGTTTTGATTCACTAAAAAGAACCAGCAAAAAATCATTTGATCACAATAGTCGCGCTGCACAATTTTATTCACTAAAAAGAACCGACACTTAAGAGTCACTCCTTTGGGAGTCGGATTACACTGGTCGCGCTCTGTGTTTTTGATTCACTAAAAAGAGCCGACTCATAAGAGTCATTTGTTGGAGGTCCACTCCAAACCCGGGCATTTGTAAAAAATATTAGACAACAGATACACTCACCTTCATCGTCTTTCCCAGCAGTTACTGCTTAAAGTTTGGGTACACACTGAAACTTAACTTTGGAAGTTGAAACTCCTCATCTAATGCTCTTGCGGTCTGGTTTGGGTGAATGAATGCATCGAGCGAAGATAACTGAGCTCTGAGGCGGTCACTGAACACCTGCTGCCTGGACCGAAGATAAAAACTTGCAATAAAGCTCCTGTCAGGAAATTGAAAGTTTAGTCGGATGCTAGTAAAATCAACACTTCTTTAAAAGGATCTGAAAGAGCCGTTCAAGTTTCTCTCCTCAGGAATAGTAATTTGCACAGGGCTGAATTTGAAGTTGAATTCGGCATCCCAGCCGCTCCGCCCTGCTCAGCGCTGATTGGTCCGCCCTCAGCACACTACAGCCTATATTATTTTTCATGGAGAGCACGTGGAAAAGGGAAAGCTACTGAAACATGGTGCCATGCGCCCCCAATCAGACAGAAACATTTATGCTCGGAAAGAAAATGTAGTTTACAGATCTCTTTCAAAAAAAAGAGTTCAAGTTTCAGAAAGTGTTTTTGTCATTACGGAGTTTTACATTGTTGAAGACAGTCTTAAAGTCTTTCTTAACACAAGAAAAATTCAAACTTGAATGACTTTCTTTCTTATATGCTATCGATTTTTTTGCACAATGTCCTGACAGCTCATAAAAAAAGTCCACACAACTTCAACTATATTCCAAGACTTCTGAATGATACGCCTGAAGAACAGAATGAAATGTGGTTATTTACTGAAATAGTTCACATTGCCTAGGCTATATACAAATATGAAAGACACATCAAGCCAGGTTCGATGTTATATCTGTCTTGATAGGGAATACTTGTGCTGATTTGAAAGCTATGATTTAAATTTAGGCCTGTTCCTCATGCAGGGTAATTAAATTTAGAAGACTTGGTATAACAAACCTTGCATGGGCCAGTTTTGTGATAGCCTTTTCTACTCCTTTTCTTCTCTTTCTTAAGTTAGCAACATTAGTAACATTAAGAGTAAAAGAGGAAAGAATAATACGTGAACTATTCCTCTAATTTCTGCAGATAAAATGCTTGGTAACCAGTAAATGAAGAAGTGAATGAATGAATGAATGAATGAATGAATGAATGAATATCCATATGCAGAGCATATTCAGAGCAGTTAGAGTATCAAGGTCAACGCAGCATACATTTTTTTATTAAGAATATTGTGTTTTCATTAAATGACACATTGATCATTAAAACTATCTAAATGATCTTAGATTTTACTGGGACTATAAATCATCTGGACATAGCACTGACACCAGAATATTGGAATTGTGGCATTGATCTTTTTTTTAAATAAATTTACTTTAAGATGGTTTGACAATAATATTCAGAGTTGTTTAATGGCATTTGATGTGTTTTTTATATACAATTTATTTTCCCTGGAAAGACACAGGGGGAAACAGAGAGCTTATAAGATGTCTGAGACATTTTTAATCAATAATGCTATAATTTTAGACAACTCAACTCCATTAAGCACTTAAAAAAAGACATGAAGGGCTGCGTCCGAAATCACATACTCTCTTGAGTAGGTATACTTATATTGAATAAGTAATTACTTCACGACTGCTAAAAAGTATGTTCTATATAATATGAATGTGTGTAGTATGCTGTCATTATCATGTGACCTACCAGAGTCAGTTACGTCACTTCACTGCCATTAATAAATCCTCTTCCGTGGCCTCATGATATAGTAAAGTGGCCATCATATGCACACTTCAGAATCTTGCTGGAAGTAGTAGGTCATTTGGGTACTTCTTGCCTACTCTTTTATGAGTTCTGTGAATTCGGACATACTTAATCACATACTGTTTTTCGCCTACTATACAGTGGGGAAGTATGCGATTTCGGATGCAGCCCACGTTTGTTAGCTTCTAAAAACAGTGCCATTTCTGCCCACAATGTTACAGTAACTCTCCAAAATCATTCTCTTCTGAACATAAGGCCTTAAACTCTACAGAAGTTGCTTTTGTTGAAAAGCTAATGAAAGTCAGATGGTGGCCATGGTAATTGACCAGTGGTGGCGGGTTGTGGTTGCTCCCGTCACTGAAAGCAGTTCCTTCATTTCTCAGTGGCAAAATGTGTTAATACTCTGGCCTCTGCCTGTGCTGGTCATTCCTCGGTTTCTATTAAGTATGTAATTGGAACAACTAATTCCAAAACCAATTTGATTTGCAATTACGTCCATCCCCATTCCAGGGCACTATTCATTTAAAGCTTGTCTCAGACAGCGATAGTGGACTGACATGAGGACACAGGTGCACGCACACACACAGATTCCAATCTTCTGCTCTGCCTTGAATTAAATGTTCCACAAGCCACATCTCTTAATGTGTTTTTTTTTTTGTCAATGTGTAAATGGTTTCCACTCACTTCATGTCAGAGGTACTTGTTACATCCAGAAAAAAAAAAAAAATGAGTTTAACCAACCACAACCTGTTAAAGGAACAGTTCACTCAAAAGTGAAAATACTGCCATTATTTAGTCACTCTCGTGTTAGTCCAAATGTGTATGACTTTCTTCTGAGGAACACAAATTCAAAATGGATGCATTGTATGGTATATTCTACCAGAAAGACTCGGGAGGCAAGATAACGTAACAATGATATTTATTAACAATAAGCATGCATGATATTGTAAAATAAAGTTCTTTGACGTATAGGCTGCATCCATAGCTCACATCCTGAGGGTTACGGACTCTGCATTTCCTGCCTGAAGATGAAGGCAGGGGCATAGCCGACCCCCTGGGAGGTATGGGCAGGGACCATCCTGGTGGTGGTGGGGAGGATGGAGGTGAAGGTTGGCATCAGCATCTGCAAACTCAGACATGTGCAAGTACCAATCTTTTATACTCCAAGTGTTAGATAATGTTTGGTTAGATCGAAACTAATAAGTGATGTAACATTTGAGTCTTCCCAGCAGAACTTACGCTAGAGCTTTCATTTCCAAGTCTTAAGTCCGGGACACACCAAGCCGATGGTCAGCCGTTGGGCAATGCTGGGCCATTTTTGAGTATCGGTCAGCTTAGTTTTTTCGGTGTGTTCTGAACCGTTGGCTTTAGTCGGATACTGTCTGGGTTTTTTGCCCTGATTCAGCATGTTGAATCAGCGTCGGGCTGTGAGAGAGAGAACTCTGATTGGCTGTTCAGCTTAAGGCAGGAACACACCAAGCCGACACTGACGAACTAGTGGCGACGAAAGCAGACTGCAGGGTTGGCTCATGTCGGCAGAGTCTGGATCCAAAGTTGGCCTGACACACCAAACCGACGCTCGACAGACAGTTCTGCGCCTGTGTAAGATGAATTGCCTTTCCATACCAGCAGGTGGCAGTAGCTGAACAGCCAATCAGAATGATCAGATGGCCCGACGGACCAACGAGCTCCGACGCCGATTCAACATGTCGAATCGGCTGAAAAAAAGCCAACAAGGACCAACTTCAGCCGACGGTGCGGAAAACATTGAGAAAACTTTTTTCTGAACAAAAACTGCCCGACGGCCGACCGTCAGCTTGGTGTGTTCCTGCCTTTAGTAAACGAGGCAGTGCACGAGAATAAAAGTGAAATTTATGAAAGCGAGCTAGAAGTCAAGACAGACAGAAGGCTTTTATAATAATTTTACTTCATCTTACTGAAGCATTCAAATGCACAAATATTTTCATAATAACATGAGCTGACTGGAATGAAGAAAGTGAACAGCGTGATTGCATAGATGTAAACTCCCAATCCTGGCTTCGCCGCATGCAACACTCCTGGGATAAGTATCGATATGTAAAGCTTGGGACTGTTAATAAACCTGACATGGCTGACTTGTGATTTTCACTTTTTCGTTATTTCCACTTAATCGAACATACTTATTATTCCAAATACAATTTGTATAACGCTAATAACATTGCCATTTTGCCAACGAATACAACTTTAGTTGAACTCTACTATACTATATTGTCGTAACGTAATGAAACAGTTTGCTTTTACACACACGAGATGTTCTGTGCAATTTCATAATGACAGGGTTTGAAATGAAGACCTGTAAAATGCAGGTAAAAGCCAACTGTGAAGGGTAACGATGTCAAATCAATACGCTAGTACGCAATTTGTTTCACAGATTATGTTCACTCAATATGCTGGCGAAGTTTATGTAATCTTTGCAGCGTTAGCGCATACACTCAACTCATAATTCAAATATTAAATATAGCTATAATATAAATAGTTTTTTTTGGGGGGGGGGGGGGTAATGGGATATCTCGCATCTTTCTCACCTGATGTGTTTTCATCCCTGTGATTTATATTTAAAAATGGTACGGTTGGTATATCTGCCTTCCCAGTTTCGGTTTCCCTTTTTGAATGACGAAAACAGACTATTGATATCTGCTGAAATAGACAGATTTTACTGACAGGCAGGCGCAGAACGCACATGCTAATTGACAGTCGCCTTTAGTCCTTTTGGTGTGTTCAAGCGCAGCCTTTTGGCTGAGACGCAACTGATGAGAGGCGACAACACAGTCTGCTTTTGTTGCCGCTAGTTCTTTGACGTCGGCTTGGTGTGTCCCAGGCTTTAAGATGAACAGACTGTACTCTGTTACAAACTCTGACACTTTCATTGAGGCAGGCTCTGGCTCTCCGTCTGCGGAGGGCTCTGGCATCTTGTCCGTGCAGCAGGGTGATGGCTGGCTGGGCTCTGGGTATGAAGTGGTGCTGGCGATGTCCAGAAAAGTGGTGAATATCCCCCAAAGACCAACACCGGGCAGGCATGCTGTTGCGCGCTCGTTAAGGCTTGCAAGAATGCGCACAATGAGCGATCCGGGAAGTTGGTTAAGAATGCCAGTTGTAAAAATCCACAGGTGTGGTCCACTAAATTGCTGCTTCAGCTCTAGGCAAAAAACCTGAACAGCCAATAAATCCATATTTGTAATGTACTGTATTCTGTCAGGTGTGGTTGCAGTAGTGTGCACGATGAAGAAGATAAGTAACAAATATAGTCTTTATTATTATCCACACAGAACAGATCGTAGGAGAAAAACAAACACAACCATGTAGAACTAAGATGATACCAGACAAACGAACGAACAAATGAACTGAAACTCAGGGCTTAAATACATGGAGAGAGTAATCAAGGTCAAACAGAACAGGTATGGGAACTAATTAACAACTAGAGAAAACAGACACAGGAAAAACTACGGAGCCCCGAACATGACATGCAGGAAAAAAATTGTAGGCTAAATCGTGCACATGATTTACTAATTCGTTCCCTCGATTTACTAAAACGTGCGCACGATTTCCTATTTCGTTCCCTTGAATTATAATTCATGCACACGATTTAATAAATCGATGGAGCGAATTACTAAATCGTGCACACAAATGAGTAAATCGAGGGAACGAATTAGTAAATCGAGGGAACGAATTAGTAAATCGTGTGCACGATTTAATTTTTTTTTCTCCGTAAAAAACAGAACCGACTACAAGTGACATACAGTGAATTTAAATCATTATTTAGACTTGTTTTGTGAACCAGATCAACTGATTAATTGAAAAGAACAGTTAATCAATCAGACTCATTTACTACTTCTCTCATTGCCAAAGAGAGCTAGGGAGAAAAAAGAAATACAAATAATAAATTAAAAAAATTTAATTAGCTATTTTTAGAATTTCATTAATAATTGTTTTAAAATATAACTAATACTAAATAATTAATAATAACTGAAAACTTTAATTTAGTTTGAGTTACCTTATGACAGGGGTGGGGAACGTTGATCCTGGAGGGCCATTGTCCTGCAGAGTTTAGCTCCAATCCTAATTAAACACACCTGAAGTTGATCAAAATCTTCAGGATTACTAAGGTTACAGGCAGGTGAGTGTTTTTTCAGGACTGGAGTGAAGCTCGACAATGGCCCTCCAGGATCAATGTTCCCCACCCCTGCTGCCTTATGGCTTCAGAAGACTTGGAATATAATGCACAAGTCATATATACAATTTTTATGATACTTTTATGAGCTTTGTGTTCAAATTTTGTCCTCTTTTCTGTCAGCTATGCTCAGATTCAGAGAAAGTTGAGTGTGAAAACTGATATCAAAGCAATCAAAATTCAATCAAAAAACTTTTCCCAGTTTTCATGTTGACAGAGTTTCTGTTTTAGGCTTTTGCAAGACAATATTGCTTATTTTAGCTCATCTGATAAAAGTTTACAGTAGAGATTATTACATTTGATATGAATGTTGTTCCAGGAACAAATACTACTGGAAAAAATCATGGCCACTGACAAACAAATACTTAGTCTACAAATAGCACCACCTAATATAACATCTAATGAAACCCAACCTGGAATGTATTCAGTTGCTAGTCTTTGAACTCCTATGCTTCTGTCAATCATATTTACGAGCATGCATGAAGATGCCCTATTCAAGACATTCTTAAGTCGACATGCTCTTTGAAACGCCGGTCAGTTTTGCGTTTCAAGGGATCAGATCACTATGTGGAGAGTAAGAGTTTACCAGATGGAGTAGGCATGCATGTTTGTGTATGTAAGGTGCGCCTGCATATCTTTAAGCAATTCCATGATCCCACTGAAGGATTGTCAATCAAACCAAAGTACTCATGGGAAATGCTTTATCAAACAGGCTAAATCAATAGCTGGTTAGAATAAGGTCAAACACTCTTTTGATGAGCTCTGATTTAAGTAAAAGCCTACTGGCCGGATACATTAGGGCAATTTTTACAACCTGAAATGCATAAATGTTCCCCTACAAGACATGTTTTCCCAAAGGAAATATGATATGTATGAAGCATACAAATTAAATAGCGAATTTAAAAGCCATAATGGTATTAGTATACCTATTTGTCCACAGTTGTTCCATTAGCAACTAACGTCTGTGAATAATAGTTCAGATGAGGGCAAAAACATTTAGGAAGTTTGATTCCTGGGCTTTGAGGGAGCCTGTGTTTCTCATGCCTTGAGGCGAAGTCTCTATTGCATTACAAAAGAGAAATCTGATCCTTTACCACCACCCATTAGCAAAAGAAAGATGTTCTTACTCTTCAGTTACTATCACTGGAGTAAAGGAAAACGAAAGGGCTGAAAGTGTATGTGTGTTGCAAACCAATACAGTGGGCAAATCTTGAAAGAGAACGGGAGAATGAGAGATGACCGTAGAGATATAGGCCACAGATGGACTGTCAATGACAAAACAGAGGAGAGAGAAAGTAGGTGGGTGAGAGAAAAGACACTTGCAAGGAGAGGAGACACTGAAAGTAGAAAAGAGAGTACATGGCCTGTTCTAGGCATAGGTGAACTAAGCGGTTACCTACGGTGCACCAGCTGGAGGGGGCGCCAGTGAGCGCCTCGATGACCCCGTTAAAATGTTAAAGTCACAAAATTTTGTTTTTTATGGAATGTTGCAGTATTTATTATAAACAATATGTTTGTGCACATTATTATTTTTTTGTGTAATGTAGCTGTCTGTGAATGTAAAAGATCTCCAAAGTTGTGAAGCCGAAATGCACAATAAATAAAGTTATTGTCTCTCAAATTAAGGAATAGACTCTGAACCACCTAAACGAGTCGTCAGGAACTCGAATCCAACTTAACACATTTGCCTAATGCCTGCCTATGTTGTACCTTGTCCGCCAGCGAAAAACTGTAGCCGTAGCTTTTTCGTCTGGTTAACATCATGTTAAGAAGACAGTGTCCTACACTGTGAGGGTAAATTTGTTTTATTTTCACTTCCGAATGATGAGGCTGCTTAGAATCAGGTTAAAATTCATGTTTTTCAACAATACCACAGCAGAACAATCACAATCTTTTGTTGAGTTCCTGTCATTTTACTGACGACTGCTTCTCAACGTAGGATTTGCAAAACGCTTGCTCTTGAAAGATGGGTCAGCATAGACTGTATAAAACAATGGACGTAGATGTCACCACAAGGTTTCTGAACAGCATTTTTGAAGCCCAAAGTTGGCGGAGCCGGCCGTCGCCATCTTGGCAGCGCATCACCGTGCATCACTCCCGGATAACCGAAAATGGACAAATAGGCAGGATGTGGGTGGAGCTGAGGTTCCTGGTTGCCGAAACCACACCCACCTAGCTCGACGTGATCAAGTAAGCTCAGGCTCATTCTGTTCCGTTGCACTGTCTATTCTTGAGTAATTACAGGCCTATTTCCTACACATATTTTTGAGGACATCAACAATTAAAACAAATACTTCCAATATAGTCAGTGTTAGTAAATGTTATGCTATTTATGAAATGCAGGCATAACATTATATGACAATGTTTCAGACTATTTTATACAGTCTATGGTTTCACCCTACAGCTAATCACAGTCTGTTGGATTCTGGAGTGTAGTAAAGTTTTAAATACAATTATAAATAGTAAATAAATTATTTTAAATAAATTAAATTAATTAATAAATAAAATTATATTAGAATTTCACTCACCAGAAAAAAATGGAGCCCAGACTTCTTGGACGGTCTGTTAGTACAATTAACCGCACAACAAGCCATATTATTTGATAATTGTATGAAATAATCCTAAAAAAAAGCACAAACACGGCAGAGATGCCAAGTTCAGCGGGTGGAATTAGCTGAGGTGACGTGACGGCCAACAGACAGCAGACAAACGGCTAGTAGTGACAGCAGCGGCAATCCACCTGTCACTCAAGTGGCCACGCCCTTAATTATGCAGAACTTTTAAGGCTTAATATAATTTAAATGGATGAGTTATAAAAAAAATTCACCCCTCTCAAAGTTGTAATGAAGGGCAAAATTAGCTATATAGACCAAAACCACTTTTTGTACCAGGATGTAAACTTTTTTTTTTTTTTTTTCTGCTGTAAAGTTGGGCATTTTAACATGGGGAGGTCTATGGGATTGATTCCCTTTTGGAGCCTGTCTCTAGCGGCCAGTCGATGAATTGCACTTCTGTGTTGCCATTTGGTCAGTACCCAGTTTATTTGGACCAGCTTGCTTCTCTGAATCTCAACCTGTAACAATGATGCTGCTATCACATCTTATACCACAAACTAAGTTGACACTTACCACTGAGAAACGTCCTGCGATTGAGTTTCTGGTTGATCAACTACTTCAGATGTTTCATCGTCGGGCTCGAATTGTCCATACATTGTATACAATCTTTTGATAACTGAAAACCTCTGATGATGTGTTTACTGCCGTGAGGGCGGGAAGAGCTGTCACTCAAATGACATCACAGCAATAGCAAACAACAGCAATCCAATCAATTCCCGACGAACAAAATCAAGTCCCGCCCTACATTTTTTTTCTTGTTTGAATAGCTGTTTCACTCAGATCACAGTCGGGAACAAAAGACTATTGCAACTTCCAATTCATGTTGACTTCAAACACTAAATAATGATGTGCACTGATAAATTATTTATAATAAATACTACATTATTCTATTAAAAAAAAAGAATTGTCAGTTTTGATTTCTTGGTGACTTTAAGCTGCAAGGGGGGAAAGGGGGAAGGGGGGCACCAATAGGGATCTTGCCTAGGGCGCCTGATGGATAGGCACAGGTGGGGAGATAAGAGAGGTCTGTAGGTGGTACAGGTATATAATATCCATGCATTACCACCCATGAGCTTTTTCTGTGGGGTGTCTGTAGCCTCAGGATAACAGAGATATAGTGTGACTAAAGGATGGAGAAAGTTTGAGAGTGCTGTTGTTAAAAGAGTAAGAAAAGAGTAACGACATTTATAAATGTTTATGGCAGAATCTTTTATTCCAATGCAACTTATATTACATTCAAGGTATATATTTTTATCAGTTCATATGGAAATCAAACCTGTGATGTTGGTATTGCTAGCACCATGTTTGGGTTACAGGAAAGCATATATGTTTTAATTATTGTAGTCTGTCAAGTAAAAGAGCTCATTGATGAAATTTAATCTGCTAATTTATTCTAACCATTATATTTTATTCTACTTTTGGTTGGAGTGTTCCAGAAAATGTTTGTTTATTCTGCATGTGAGGTTACATTTCAATGTCAAGTTTAATGGTATAACGCTCAAATATTTGGTAGAGGGTAAAATGTAACTTAGTGCCGATTTATGCTACAAAAAGGCAAAGTTTTAAATTACACACATCTGGTGCAACCGGCGCCTGAATATCAGAGACTTGATTTTGGATTAAGGTGTCATTAAAATATAGAAATGTCAATGAAACCATATAGCAACATACTAAAATCAGATCAGATTACCTCAGCGATGACAAAAGTAAAAGTCTAGTTTCGCATGGGTTTGTACGTTCTCGTGTGATTAACTAACCCCTGCATATGTTTTGTGTGTATGAGTAGATGATAGCCTTGGGTAATATGAAAAGCCATGCAGTTGATATCCATGATCACAGGATTTTGAAGCTCCAGTGCTCACGGCCACAGGTTAGTGTGTGTTTATACCCAAACCCAGAGGCTCAAAGCAGGGGTAAGCTCAGGTGAGATGCTGTTTCCTGAAACCTTATCTGGAGCACTCATGCTCCCTCGCTATAAATCACCAAACACTGAAGACACACCCTGAAAAGAACACAAAGAGGATGTGAAAAGAGTGAAATGACACAAAGGACAGAATAAAAAGAAGAAAACAGGTAAATTAGATTTGGAAAACAGGTTCTTATTGTCTGAAAGTGTGTGAATAAGATTTGTAAATATATATCTGCTCAAGGTAAATGAAAACATGAATTTATATGCCTACTTTCATCACTCATACCTACTATTAAACTTTTGAACAATAGTATTATATATACAGTGGCTTGCGCAAGTATTCAAACCCCTTCATTTTTTTTTTCACATTTTGTTATGTTGCTGCCTTATATTAAACTACTTTAAATTACTTTTTTCACAGTAATCTACACTCCATACACCATAATGACAAAGCAGATTTGTGATAACTTTGCAAATAACTACATAAGTATCCATACCCTTTTCTGAGACACTTAAAGCATTTCAATTTGGCTTGTAGATATTACTACACTTGGAGTTGTGGAGTTAACCTGTGGCAAATTCAACTCAATGGGTATGATTTGGAAAGGTGCACACCTCTCAATAAAAGGTCTAACAGCTGAAAATGCATATCAGAGCAAAAACCAAGCCATGAGGTCAAAGGAATTGCCTGTAGAGCTTAGAGATAGGATTGTATCAAGACACAGATCTGGGTAAGACTAAAAAAAAAAAAATTCTGCTGCGTTAAAGGTTCACAGCATGTAGCCATAATCCTTAAATGGAAGAGGTTTGGAACAACCAGGACTTTTCTAGAGCTGGCCTCCTTGCTAAATAAGGCAATCGATGGAGAAGTGCCTTGGTTAGAGTGGTGACGAAGAAGCTGATGGTCGCTCTGGTTGAGCTCCATGATCATATATGGAGATGGGAGAAATTTACAGAAGGACAAACATCAATGCAACATTCAATTTATCTGGGCTTTATGGCAGAGTGGCCAGACTCAAGATTCTCCTCGTAAAGTTCCAAGCATCAGTTCCAAGCATCATGTATGGAGGAAACCTAGCACTGCTCATCGCCCGCACAATACCATCCCAACAGTAAAGTGTGGTGGTGGCAGGATCATGCTGTGGGGTTGTTTTTCAGTGGCAGGGACTGAGGGATTCATCAGGGTAGAAGGAAAGCTCAATGCAGCAAAATATTAGCCTTAATGAAAACCTGGTCCAGAGCATCCAGAACTTCGGACCTTGTGGGCAATGACCATAAGCACACAGCTAAGACAATGCAAGAGTGGCTTATGGACAACTCTGTGAATGTCCTTGAGTGGCCCAGCCAGAGCCTGGCCTTGAACCCAATTGAACATCTCTGAAGAAACCTGAAAATGTCTGTCCACCGACAGTCCCCATACAACCTGACAGAGCTTGAGAGGATCTGAGGAGAAGAATGGCAGAAAATCCCAAATGCAGATGTGCAAAGCTTGTCACATCATACCCAAAAATACTTCAGGCTGTAAAGGTGCTTTAACAAAGTACTGAGTTATGGTTTGAATACTTCTGCAATGTACTTATTTCTGTTTTTCCTTTTTAATACATTTGCAAAGTTGCCACACACAGACAAAAAAGTAATTTAAAGTAATTTAACATAAGGCAGCAACATAACAAAATGTGGAAAAAATGAAGGGGTTTGAATATTTTCAACAGATTACTGTATATATATATATATATATATATATATATATATATATATATATATATAGTCAAATTTACATACCCTTGATTCTTATTACTGTACGTCATTACCTTGATGATTCACGGCTGTTTTTTGTTTGGTTTTGTGATGGTTGTTCTTGAGTCCCTTTTTTGTCCTAAGCAGTTAAACTGAGCTCTGTTCTTCAGGAAAATCCTTCAGTTCCTGCAAATTCTTTGATTTTCCAGCATCTTTTGCATATTTGAACCCTTTCCAGCAATGTCAAGCAACAGAAGATACTTACATGTTTCCCGGAAGACAAATTAAGAACAATTATGAAGATAAATAAAATATAACTAAATAAAATATAACATGCATTTTGTATGATCTCTCTTATTTTGTTAAAATAATTAAAATTTTGCGAGCAAGGGTATGTAAATATATATATATATATATATATATATATATATATATATATATATATATATAGCCATGCATATCATTACTCCAGTCTTCAGTGTCACATGATCCTTCAGAAATCATTCTAACATGCTGATTTGCTGCACCCACAACACCTATAGCATCACGGTGGCAAGTTTTTCATGGGCAAGCGGCATTCATATTATCTTGAGAAAATGTCTAGTTGACACCACCTGGAAGCAGCTCCACACCAGGTGGTACCGTGATTCAGTGTCCATTGTTGGACTGGACAGCACTAACACCTGGACCCTAAAGAACCCCTGAAGTGCATGAAAAATTGCCAAGGCTACTAAATCTGATGTTCGTTCTCCTCACTAACAAACACCTACGAGTTCACATTTACTTCAGAGTGGCGAATAGCCTCATGTATCTTAACTTGCCCTGTTTAAACCCTCTCATCCCCCACACTGGAGGTGCTTAGGTAATGTAATCCTGTCTCACTCCATCTCCTGTAATAGATGAACTCTGTTCACGTCAGCTCCTAGTGTGACCAATACATCACAGGTGTCTAGCGTTCTCCCCCTAACACACACACTCTCAGAGGGAAATAAATTTGAGCAATAAATAATGAAACGTCCCGCTGTCTCAAACAGATGTATCAAAGAGACCATCCCTCGCCAAACGCACAAGAGAGTGGCAATGAGAATGAGGCAGTAAGAATCAGGCGTGGTGAGATTCAAATGAGGTTTTGTTGATAATACATTTACATAACAGAGAAAAGCTCATGTTTAATTGATTTAGTCTGTATTTATTCGGCAAAGCCCTAAGCCTGAAAGAGCAGCGCTGGGTAGATGCGACACAGCAAAGCGCCCTCAGACAACACATTGCAACTGCAAGATTGGGGCATTAGTCTTGTGCTCCTTTTTTATCTTTCTCAAATGAATGTCATTCACTGAAATATGCATTTTAACAGGTTGACTGTCATGTTATTTACTTCTTTGCTTGGGGCAAGGCATCTGAAACGCTCAAACAAAGGGATGGATTGACCAGTCTGCAGATATGTTTAAGCATCTCATCCAAGATGTCCGAAGAAAAACACAGCTTTCCTAGCAGAGTTACAATAACATATATGCATTCGGCAGACGCTTTTATCCAAAGCAACTTACATTGCATTGAAGGTATACATTTTATTCATGCGTTAACTGGGAATCGAACCCATGACTTTGGCGCTTCTATACTGCCATTCTCTACGGCAGGGGTTCTCAACTCTCGGCCCTTGAGGTTCGCTCTACTGCAGAATTTAGTTCCAAACTTGACTAAACTCACCTGCTTATAACCATTTTGTAATCCAGAAGACCTTGATTACCTTGCTCAGGCGTTTGATTAGTGTTGGAGCTAATCTCCGCAGGAAAGTAGACCTCAAGAGCCAGAGTTGAGAATCCCTGCTCTACAAGAGTTAAAAATTACAATAACATCTCAAAGTCAATTGAGGATCACATTTCACAGTGTAAACTGTAAAGTCAACGTGAAGCAGAATACACCACCCATTCAATATAATGTGGTATATTTCCAAAATGAAACACTACTGGCATTTTTTTTCCTTTTTTTTTTTTCTGACCAGGACAAGATAGCTCATTTTTGCTTCTTTTTCAAATCTTCACACAAAAAATGAAAATTCTGTCATTAATTACTCACCCTCACGTCGTTCCACACCTGTAAGACCTTCGTTCATCTTCGGAACACAAATTAAGATATTTTTGATAAAATCTGATGACTCAGTGAGGCCTCCATTGCCAGAAAGAACACTCCCTTTTTTCAATGCCCAGAAAGCTACTAAAAACATATTTAAAACAGTTCATGTGACTACAGTGGTTCAACCTTAATGTTATGAAGCAACGAGAATACTTTTTGTGTGCCAAAAAAACTAAATAACGACTTTATTCAACAATATCTAGTGATTTCAAAACACTGCTTCATGAAGCTTCGAAGCTTTACGAATCTTTTGTTTCGAATCAGTGGTTCGGAGCATGAAAGTCATATGATTTCAGTAAACGAGGCTTCGTTACGTTATAAGTGTTCTGAAATTTCAATGGTTCGCAGTTTGATTCACACTCCGAACCACTGAAACAAAAGATTCACAATATGTACAGTTTTTGGATTAAAATATCAACAACAAAAAAAAAAAACACTACAACAATGTTATATATTTTGTTGACTTGTATACTTACATTATGTTTCCAAGATTGTTTAAATCCAAAGAAATAAGCAATTTTAACCAGGACACGCACTGTGCGTCACCTATCAAAACACAATTTTGTCAAATCAGCTTTATTTTTAGTAACAGTAATACAGCATTTTCGCCATCATACAATATGTTTTAAAAATAAATGCAATTTATCATCAACACAAGGCATCCAGCATTTATTAATATGTGATTCTAATATTGATCTAGCTTACTGGAGTATGCAACAAGTGTCTTATAGCAGCCACCGAGTGAACGCACAGAGTAACGTTATAACATCATTTTCAACACTCAAATGTATCTAATATGATAAAACAGCGCTGCATACCCCACATATGCATGACCGGAAGAAGCGGAAGTGGTCGTCTGCTGCATAATAAAGGTCCCGCTGCTCTTGAGGCGTGTGTCGCGCTCGTCTCTCATTAACAATATCTCCAGCGGCCTCGTTCAGCTCCAACATCACTTGGCCCTTCTCTGCTTCATACGACAGTAACGTTAATAATATCATCCATGAACATGATTCCTGCTCGAGTCCCATCAAGATTCTTTTCCACCAGCTGTGAGGTGAAGACGACATCTCCAAAGATTCCACACTCAATCTCAGCACTACCAAGCTAAGCCTTTGTTTTGAATAGGCGACCTCTAGCGGCAAAACTTTACATATTGTGCCTGCATTATTTTAACAGTTGTCTAAATCAGTGCCTAAATAGTTATTTGGCTATGCATTTTCCCCCACCATACCTATGTGATGTGCATTTTTCCCCCTTTGAATTATGTGCAGAGATTAATCATGCATAATAAGACCAAAAACATGTATTAAAAAAGTAAAAAAGGGTCAATTTTGATTTTAAGTTCAAAATGAAATTTCACCATAGCACAAATGTTCTATATACTTCATATCCTCTTTGTGAAACGACCTATTTAACCACTTTTCAGAAACTAATTTATATATACCTAATTGCCTCCAGTGTAAAATTCAATCACTGACAGTTAATTCGGCAAGAATGTGCTGGTGTGTGTCGACAGAGAGAGAGAGAGAGAGAGAGAAAGAGTAGAGCATTGCTTCCCTTAAGAGCAATAATTCTGATAAAGAAAAAGACTTCAAAAAGGGTAGCAGTGTGTTGGAGTAGTGCTTAACCAAAAGTCTCCTCTGTGTGTGTGTGTTTTTGTGCACGATACGTAACTTTTTTCTCCTAAATAATTGGTTTCAGTCAGTCTAAGCTGCTCCAGCATTAATATGTCAAACTGACACTAAGCGTCAGGACCCGAGGTTAACCACTGCCACCGACCAACTGAGCTTTATACCCTTCAACCCTTTGGTCAGTGTTGCCATGTCCACTTTTTAAAAGCTACTTTGGTCTTGTTTGTTCATAAAGTTAGCCCAAGCTGCATTTTGTGGGCTTATTTCCAGAATACACTATGAACTGATCTGCATTTTAGTCAGCTAAGCTCAACTGGCAGCTAAATTCTCCACCTGTTGAAGCCACACTCTATATTGTGTCATCATTATTGTTGCTCATTTTCCCCTTTTTTGGTCAGATCAGGTTGGGATCTGGCAACATAGCCCCAGTCTGTCCTACTGTTCTCTCTATTCTCGTTTTACCCCACCGAAATGCTTCATCATTCTGTTCCCTAAGCCCAAACAACAGGAATATTTCCTGCTAAATCATGTCGTACAACAACAGGGAGTTTAAAATGTCAAACTACTCATTCCTGTCACATCATGCAAATGTCTAATTTGTGGACCTGCAGTTCTGTGCTCTCTTTATGCAGAACACATACAAGCTTCATGTCAGCATCTTCACAACCATCATAATAAGAAAAGAAATTAATTATTTTTTTCACCTTGAAAGGGCACTGAGGTGTGTTCTGAATTACAACTGTTTAACTGTTTTTCTTCTGTCAAATTCTGTCTTTAAAACTTTTTATTTGGTCTTAGAAACTAGTGAGGCGAGGCTGATCCAACTTTTGCTATGCTTAATAAATAGAATCCAAAATGGGTTTTGGCTGCTTGTTTAATTTAGTTAATTTAAATCAGCTAATGCATTGTCAAAAGTTTAGTCCATTTCAATTTGTAAAATAAGTTTAATATGTGTGTGTTGGGAATGGGATGCATAATAATTTTCATTGGCCATAACCAGATGTATGTGTGTGTATGTGTGTGTGTGTATATATATATATATATATATATATATATATATATATATATATATATATATATATATATATATATATATATATATATATATATATATATATATATATATATATATATATATATATATATATATATGTATATGTATTTATTATGTTATATATATTATTTTTTATCTATCGTTTAAAAAATGATAATAAAATATGACAAGATCTCAGAGTTAAACTGTGTCAGAAAAAAATAATCTTCATTATGTCAGATAACACTTAAGCAAAAGATGGTCAGGTCAAAGTGTCTGAATAATTTTTGGTTTTAAATTTTTATCAATTTTAGTGGTCGTCCACTGTATGAATAATTTTTGGGTATAATATGTCACAGTTTACTTTATTTTGCTATCCTCACTTACATAAATGAACTATAGTGTCCTGCACCCACTAGTAAAAATATATATCAAATATATCTGAATAATTTTTGGTTTGAATGTGTGTGTGTGTGTGTGTATATATATATATATATTATTGGTGGTGACTTCTGGCTATTGCTCTTAAGGGAAAAATAAATAAAATAAAAATAAAATAAAATAAAATACCACAATTTTTGAATGGTAGAGTCAAATCTCTCAAATCCCTCTGCAGTTTTCATCTTGGTTATACATTAACAAGAAAAACATTCAGATGTAAGACAAATGTCAAAGGTCTTGAGTTATTATGTTCAAATGCATGTTTGCTTGTCTATGTTCCCTCTGAATTAAATGGTATGGTTTCATTCAAGGGCTATTATTCAAATATGTATTAATATAGGCATTCCAGTTCATACACATTTGTGACCTGGCATGAATGGTTGTCTGTATTCACTAATTTTGCAACACCATGCAATTTCTGGACTAATGTGTCTGTGAATAGTGAGTTGATCAGGCTGCTGCAGGTAAGCAGGTCGCAGCTGTTTGTTCTGAATCTAATGCGATCTAATCATGTCAGCTACACTCAGCCACACACCCTCATCCTCTCTCTCTCTCTCTCTCTCTCTCTCTCTCTTTCTCTTGCTCATCCACCCTCTGGTCTCTCTCACTCTCTTTCTCTCTGGTGAACAAGCCCCTACTCACTCGTTCTCAGATGAAGAGATACACAGCTGATCTATTCTAGCCGATGCAATGTACGGGAAAGCTATACTGTTTATAATCTATCAATGTTCAAAAGCCAGAATGGATTAATATTTCATTACAAGAATTATTTCATTACGCTCTTTTTATCCAAAGTGACTTGCAAATGATGAACATCGCAAGCAATTTATCATAAGAGCTAATAATATCTGCAATGTACAATGTCAAGTTTCAAGTACTGTATAAGCTGTACACAAGCTTGAGCAGAAGTGAAATGCAGAAAAGAAAAGGAAAAAACTATTATTATTTTTATGGATTTGTTAAGTGATTGTGGAGATAAATACAAATTAAATAATTAATACACATTAAACACAAATTAATAGTTAAATACAAAGCAAAAAATAAAGAAACTTAACACTGCATTCTCCAAGGTCAGTCACTGATTGATTACAGAGAACAAACGTCAGCTTTAAAGAGATGAGACCTCATCCAATCAGAAATCTAGTTATAATGTAACTATTCTAGCAGACTGAATGAAAGTATTTGGGTATGAGAGACATTAGGAATAATAACAGAAAGAAATCAGGTGAATTACTTATTGTCTATTGTTTGATAAACATTTATAATGAATTGTATTGTATTTTTACATTGTCATTACAAAACAATGATCATAATATTTAAATACTTTAACATTTTAATAAAACATTTTTTTTTTTGCAATACAGTACAGAAAATTATTAAATATTATAATTTTATAATAGTATAACTATGATAATATTATAAATATAAGTTTTACTTGTGATTTTTTGATTAAACATTACCCATGCATTTTTTGTGGAATTTGTCCAATAATGGAATTGATACTTCAGATCGGTCTTACTGTGATGTATTCAGAGCTTTGTAATTGTTCTGGGCTCTTTCACATTAATTCAACAGAAACTAATGTAGACATTTTAGAGTTTCCTACTACAACAGTCTTTTCTCTTTCTTAAAAATACATTCACATTAAAGTATTGCTTTGTTGCTCGCTTCTAGGCGGGCAGTTCACTAGTATTTAATAATAATAAATTTTATTTATAATGTGCCTTTCTCATACTTAAAGGCTACAACATGGTACAGAATGTAAAAATAACAAATAATAAATAATATATGCACAGTGACGAATCAAAACGCCTCTGATTGGACTTTGCATTCCTAACCTCAACAGAAACGTGTGTGACTGGTTATAATGCTCAACACTGCAAACTATGCATAAAAGAAAATGACTATAAATATGATGTAACATGAACAAATCTATTGTAAATGTAATGCAGCAATCTTCATATTTATAGGTAACTTCATTACAGGTAGACTAGTTTCTTTGACCCCCGCAACATCTTATTTTGATGTCCTTCAGGAGGGATCAAGCCTTCATTAGGGGGTCAGAACCCCCCCACCCCCCGTAATTCGCACCCTGAATGTAGTTGAAGAAGCACAGGGTTAATGTGTTGACGCGAAAATGACACAAACAGATGAATTTGTATAGGCCTATATTGCAAGAATTTGCCAGTAGACCTGCAAAAGGTGAATTACAGTAATCAAGCCTAGATGTAATAAAGGAGTAGGACCTGATACTGACCCCTGAGGGACACCCATGGCACAGTCTGAGATCTGCTAGTACCCAGTTGGGGAACATTCAGAGTTTTTTTAAGCAAGCAGAGGAATAATTCATTGCAACTGTAGCCGCGTTTCCATTACCCATTAAATTGCGATTGGAAAATACGCTCAATGGAAACCTTTTTTTCGCATTTTGGTCACCTGCCGTATGTAAAAGTCGATCATTCTTTAAAGAGGGCACAGTATGTTTGGACAGAAGACGAACATTCTTCATTAAACTCATAAAAGACAAAAGTATTACGGGACTACTGGATTCTAAACAACAAAAAAATGCCACAATTTCAATTTATCTAGACCTCGAAGCAGATAGGAGGGAAAAACACCCAGAAACACCTCATACGTTGCCAGTCCCAAGTATAAGGGGCTTTCCTTGCCATAAATGCTTATATAAGCTATGTCTCCTTTGATTAAAAATAATGGCTAGTGCAGTGGCTGGGATATAGGTAAAAACATCCGTTGCCATGACTTATCATGAGAGGAAAAAAGACCGCATAACATCGGTTAATGGAAATGTCATCATTTCAAAATAGCTTTTTATCGATATTTAGAAAATATCGCAAAAGTTTGCGCAAACCTGTAATGGAAATGTGGCTTGTGAAATTAGCCCACAGGACTCATATCTCTACAATTCACTTGTGAAAGCAGCATGAATTCAAATAAAATCATACTTATTTCCTATGTAACAGCAATAATATTTAATGTACTTTTAATATTTAATGCACTTTTGAGCAAAATCTTCCACAGCGCTTTCCCCACGTTATTCTGTACAGTTTGTATTTTCTAGGTTCTCTTGTACATACATTCAGTGAGGCCTCCAAGTTTCTCATTTTATTCCCTTTCTTCATTTATATTCCACCCAGCCTCGGTTCTTCAGGCAGAACCACTTTCTTTTTTACCAAACGCACACGTGTCCCACCTTTCTCCTCTAGAGCAGAACTGCTCTGAATTTTTCCCTCTGAACATGAAAAACCTACCACAAGATGTTATAAAAGAAACAAGTAGTTACCAAGTCAACTATAAGCCCCGTCTGGGAGCTTGTTAGTAAATCCGAAACAAATGAGTCTCACTGTAGACTTGTGTGTTTTTGTGAAATTCTTACCATTTGCTTATTCTAGCTCAATCTAATGATTCCTCGGTGGCTCCCTCGCGTGCTGTAGTGGAGGGAAGAGACTTGTTGCTCTCATTTGCAAACGCGCAGATGCACGGCTTGTGTTGTTTTATCTGCAGGGAGAGGAACACTTCTCATAATTGAAGAAGCAGTGAATTCATTTTCAAAGACGTGTTAAGAATTGCTCGAGATCAAAGCAGTTCTGCTATCTGTCTTCCCCACCTGCTCTCTGTGATTTCTTTCTTGCAGTTTTTCCATAAAAGGAATGCATGAATTGGAGAGCAAAGGATTAGCAATTTTGGGGTGATCTTTAAGCTTCTTTCCCATACGTGATTCTATACAGTTTCCAAGAAGCAGCATGTTTAGATATTGTAATGGATTCACATGATAAAAATGCTCAATCATAACACTGACAACATGATACTTACTAAATGTTCATTGTGGCAAAGTTTACTACATTTTATTACAGATGCCTGGAATACTTGATTCTGATCAATTATGGCACTCTGCAGTCAGATATTTGTATATAATGAGCACTAAATTCTGACTTTTGACCATTGTTTCAGGCTAACAAAGTTCTTACATAGCTGAGCTTGTTGTATTACTCTAATAAAAAATTAGAAACTCTAATCAATATTTAATGACCATTTGGCAAGTATCCATGTAAAAGGCAGGATAATGTATGGTCAGGTTGATCAGGACCACAGACAGTGGATTAGTTTAAAGATTCTGCTAAGAAAATTGGATCATTGCAACATACATATGCATATATTTTATATGTATATAATGTATTTTATATATATATTGTCACATTTGGCTGTAGTGCACACGATGAAAGAGTATCCTAAAACTTAACACACTTTATTAACGAACAGACTATGAACACGCAGGAGATCGCAGGAGTAATAATAATCAACGTAGATGACACAATGAACAGATAAAACCAAAGGTTTAAATGCACAGGGAGAGTAATCAAGGTAAAACAGAACAGGTGCAGGAACTAATTAAAGGGTTAGTTCACCCAAAAATTAAAATAATGTCATTTATTACTCACCCTCATGCTGTTCCACACCTGTAAGACCTTTCATTTTAGTTTACCCAAAAATGAAAATTTGATGTTTATCTGCTTACCCCCAGCGCATCCAAGATGTAGGTGTCTTTGTTTCTTCAGTAGAACACAAATGATGATTTTTAACTGCAACCGCTGCCGTCTGTCAGTGGTATAATGCAAGTCAGCGGGAACTTGGACTATAAGAGTAAATAAAACACGACAGACAAATCCAAATTAAACCCTGCGGCTCGTGACGACACATTGATGTCCTAAGACACGAAACGATCGGTTTGTGCGAGAAACCGAACAGTATTTATATCATTTTTTACCTCTAATACACCACTATGTCCAACTGCATTCATCACTCGATTCGTTTGGTCTGATCGCGCTCTGACAGCGGCAGTGATGTCACGCGCATATACTTCAATGAGAGCGAGACATCACTGCCGTTGTCAGAGCGCGATCAGACCAAACGAATCGAGTGATAAATACTGATCGGTTTCGTGTCTAAGGACATCAATGTGTCGTCACGAGCCGCAGGGTTTAATTTGGATTTGTCTGTCATGTTTTATTTACTCTTATAGTCCAAGTTCCCGCTGACTTGCATTATACCACTGACAGACGGCAGCAGTTGCAGTTAAAAATCATCATTTGTGTTCTACTGAAGAAACAAAGACACCTACATCTTGGATGCTCTGGGGGTAAGCAGATAAACATCAAATTTTCATTTTTGGGTGAACTATCCCTTTAATGTCCTAAAAACATATTTAAATCAGTTAATGTGAGTCCAGTGGTTCAATATTAATATTATAAAGCGACGAGAATATTTTTGGTGCACCGAAAAACAAAATAACGACTTATTTAGTGATGGCCGATTTCAAAACACTGCTTCATGAAGCTTTGGAATCTTTGAAGTTCTTTGATGGTGGTGGGTTCTGGCCAGTTGATGATGGATTCCACCTTCCTCTCGTCCATCCGGATGCCACTGTGGTCGATGATGTAACCAAGGAAGTGTACTGATGGCTGATGGAATGAGCATATTTCGGCTTTCAGGAAGAGATGGAACTGTCAAAGACGGGTGAGGACCTCCGCAACGTGTTGGCGATGTTCGGCCAGGCTCCGGGAGTATATGAGGATGTCGTCGATGTACACCAGTACGAATCGGTTGAGGAACTCCCGGAGCACCTCATGGATGAAGTCCTGGAATACGGAGGGGGCGTTGACCAGACCATACGGCATGACGAGGTACTCGTAGTGGCCGGTGGGCGTGATGAAGGCGGTCTTCCACTAGTCCCCCTCGAGTATCCGGATGAGGTTATACGCGCTGCAGAGGTCCAGTTTCATGAACACAGTGGCACCACGGAGATGTTCCAGGGCCGCCGGGACGAGAGGAAGGGGATAACGGAATTTCACTGTGATTTTATTGAGGGAGCGGTAATCTATGCAGGGCCTCAAGCCTCCGTCCTTTTTGGCCATGAAGAAGAAGCTGGAAGCAGCAGGGGACGTAGATGGACGAATATATCCTTGGTCGAGGGCCTCTTTGATGTACTCCTTGATGTATATAATATATTTTATATATATATTGTCACATTTGGCTGTAGTGCACACGATGAAGGAGTATCCGAAACATAACACACTTTATTAACGAACAGACTATGAACACGCAGGAGATCGCAGGAGTAATAATAATCAACGTAGATGACACAATGAACAGATAAAACCAAAGGTTTAAATGCACAGGGAGAGTAATCAAGGTAAAACAGAACAGGTGCAGGAACTAATTAAAGGATTAGTTCACCCAAAAATGAAAATAATGTCATTTATTACTCACCCTCATGCTGTTCCACACCTGTAAGACCTTTGTTAATCTTCGGAACGCAGATTAAGATATTTTTATTGAAATCCGATGGTTTAGTGAGGCCTGCATAGCCAGCAATGACATTTCCTCTCTCAAGATCCATTAATGTACTAAAAACATATTTAAATCAGTTAATGTGAGTACAGTGGTTCAACATTAATATTATAAAGCGACGAGAATATTTTTGGTGCACCGAAAAACAAAATAACGACTTATTTAGTGATGGCCGATTTCAAAACACTGCTTCATGAAGCTTTGGAGGGTTATGATTCGTTTGTGTCGAATCATGATTCGGATTGCGTGTCAAACCGCCAAACTGCTGAAATCACGTGACTTTGGCGCTCCGAACCACTGATTCGACACACTGATTCATAACGCTTCGAAGCTTACTGAAGCAGTGTTTTGAAATCGGCCATCACTATATATTTTTTTGGCGCACCAAAAATATTCTTGTCGCTTTATAATATTAATATTGAACCACTGTACTCACATGAACCGAATTAAATATGTTTTTAGTACATTAATGGATCTTGAAGATGATGGCTATGCAGGCCAAACTGAGCCATCAGATTTCAACCAAAAATCTTAATTTGCATTCCGAAGGTTAATGAAGGTCTTACAGGTGTGGAACGACATGAGGGTGAGTAATAAATGACATTATTTTCATTTTTGGGTGAACTAACCCTTTAACAACCAGGGAAATGAACTAGGGAACAGAACTCAGGCAAAGCAGAACAGGGAACAGAATGAAAACGAAACTATGGGGCTGTTTACACTACATTGTTTTTAACTAAAAACAGAACACTTTTTAAGCATTTGGGACGTTCATTTACACGCAACTGCATTTTGGTGGCCTGAAAACGCAAACTTTTGAAAAAAGTGGTAGTTTTTGAAAATTATACCGTTTCATCTCCGTGTAAACTGCAAAAATGTGAATCTGTTAAAGTGCCGACAAAGTGACATCGCCAACTACTTGTCTGGCATGCGTAATACAGCGTTTTTAGTTATTTGCTGGGATCCATGTGAACAGAGATATAGGCATAGGCACTATAGGCACAGGGCTCTCAAGTGTCACGCATTGAGCGTGACAGTCACTCATTTCGGTCTTTTGTCACGCAACACGTTGCATTTCTCACGCAGAAAAACTATTTATTATATTTAATATGCCGCAGCGCCCAAAATGTATCTGGCCGCGCCGCTCTCTCTGGAACCGGGAAGGAATCAAGCGCGTCTCGAACCTGCCACTTATCAGCCAATCAAAAAAAAAGAAAGAGGCTACACAATAGCCAATCAGAAAATAGCACTATTGTATCTGGGTAAGATTTAAAGCAACAACCAATGAAAAAAAAGCATATCCTGGAATTGTTCACCATCATCCTCGTTCACCCACAGAGGGAACCACTGGAGCTCTGAGCATCACTTTGAGCACAGAGTAAGTCATGATCTCCTGTTTTAATGTTACAACAAATTCACAACTTGTTTGACACAAACAATGACAACTTGACTGCTGTTAGATAATCAGACAATCAGCTGAATTATATACTCACCTAGTTTACTTATTTATTTATTGGTCAGCTTATGATTATATATTTTTATTCATTTGTTATTTTTATCTATAATGAAGTGGTGTGTTTAGTGCATTCTGGATTGGTTAACAAATCAAAGAGTGACCATTAGTTCCACAAATACAGACACAGGCTCCCACAAATAAATTAATTCAACAAAGGTAACCTCTTTTGCTACATATTTATAATGGTTTAAATGTGTACCCTACATGTTTGACCACTTACGAACTCTCATTTAGCCTACTATATGTTATGTACATGACTAATGTGCCCAACCATCAGCAATAAATAAATTACTTTTAGAGCACAAAATTGTTTACAAGATAACAAATTTCTTCATTGATCTAGTCACTTAATTTTGCTATTAGAATGCACTAGATTCATGCATTTAAATTTAAAATGTACAAAATTTTCCTCCGGGGGGGCATGCCCCCGGACCCTCCTAGATGTCCACCCGCTACAGTCTCACAAAATCCTGTGGGAAACACTGTGGATGCATTAATCATTGCATCTGTCTTTCAAAGATGTCAGGTAAAAGGCAACTAATAAGCATCATCTCATTCACCCTGAGGCCAGTTACAGGATGCTGGCCCAGAGAATTTTTTTTTTTTTATGGGGGGGGGGGGGGGGGGCATAGCCTGTCTCCAAAACTTGAGAGCCCTGTAGGCATCATACAACTTCATAAATGTTTGTGAGGAAAATCTCAGCTTAAATGATGATATGATTTTATATGAATTCATGCTGCATAAATGTTTGAGGATCCACACTATTAGATTTTCAAGTCATTCCAAAAACCAACTCATGCAAATATATGTGTTTCATTGCTAGGAGAAGAAAACAATATGTGTTCTAAAATTGGCTTAAAATATCAAACATGTTTGATCTCCTCCAAAGGAATTATAGTCTGAACCTATCATACACTATGCGTACAAAATCGGTCAACTTCAACTACCCAAAACCTGCAGACTGGCTCTGACTTTGGCCAACTAGCGGAGACTCATCTAGACTGCAAATTGGGGCAAAAATCTGAACAAAAGTTGTGTATAGTGTATTTCAGCCTTTCGGTAATTATACAAACATATTTGACAAGCACAATGCCACAAGTCGACTAATCAAAATCAAGTTTTCCAAACAACCAATAAAAAGTCAAATAAAATCTATAAAAATATATATGTTTTGTACAGCTATAGGCTATGTTTCCACGACAACAATGTACTAAAAACGGAAAGTTTTTCCTTCGCGTTTTTCGCGTACAATGTTTGACAACATTGTCAAAACGATCCCCATTCACACAGATCCATGAAAGCAGTTAAAAATGCTGTAATATGCATGCCAGGCCAGTAGTTGGCGATGTTCACCTAGACTGAACATGTAATAAGCATGGGGATGATGTCACCGTTTTCACAAATTCACCTTTTTGTAGTTTACATGGAGATAATAATGTTATCCTTTTCAAAATCTTGCACTTTGAAACCAGTTTTCAAAAGTTTGCATTTTCAGGCCCCCAAAATGAATAAACGGCCAAAACGCATAAAAAGTTTTCCCCTTTTAGTTGAAAACGGTGTTGTGTAAACATCCCCTTTGATCTTTAAATTAAGTAAATATTTCTACTGAGACAAAACATAGACTTCAGACAAACCATTTTACAAATGGACTTTTGGAGGACATATTTCATAGTGGGACAACTGCTGGAGCTCATCAAAAGGACTCCAGTCACATTTGACATTGCAAAGGTACATATTCTAGCTGTCTCCTCATACCAAACACACCCTTTACACAATCTCTTCTGAAGAAGGGCGGAGAATGAACTTAAGTTCAGATCATTAGTGTGCGTGCCATGACATAAACCATTGTAATTCTGTTTGATAAATCAATTGTCCTCTGGGTAATGCGATAGCCCCGCAGCACGTCCTTCCCGTCGACCGGCTGTTCATCAGGAAATTAGGTGACGCTGAAATGAAAAGATGGCCTCATATCAGAAACAGGTCTGGGCTGTAGGAGAGAAGCTGAAGGACAAGCACATATTAGACTTTAATTGATTAATATGCAAATGTAATTTCTGGTTAGTTGTACTTCCTAGCGCCACGTATGACGTCTTTTTTGAACGATGTCCTGGCTGTGGTATTAAAACAAATGGTTTAATTTAGAAAATCCCTACGCTATACAACCTATTTAACAATAAAGGTAATTACTCCGCTATCACCCGACTACGGGAATAAGAACTCAGGCGGGGAGATTACTGTACTTAATTAGCATTAAGTGTTTTCAATCCAATCAATTCTCATTGTGGCAGGAGTTTCACAACTTCATAAAACTGCAGTCAAAAGGCAGCCTTGCACAGCTAATATTGAATAAACCAGTTTCAGCCTGTAAAATGACAAACCCAATTTCAAATTAGAACTGCAGGGGACCTTTTCTGTGAAACTGTGACAACACCACTGCTATCCTGTTAATGTAACTGACATTAGCTTGACTAAAGGACAGTAGTTTCCTAAGGCACACTGCGCAGTGCTCTTTAGTACACTGTCTAATAATAACATATGCAATGACTAAAAATTATTAGATTGAACTTAATTTAATCCCAAGACAATGGTTCAATATATACAAACAGACTAATAATACAGTGGCCTCACAACATGTTTGGATGCTTAAGCCACATTGAAAAATGTCAATGCACATTTAACACTAGAAGTTTGTTCGGCTTTATATTATACATCATAGATATTCTGTTCAAAATTAAGACGCATGAAAATACTGTATTTAGACACTTGGTTGACACCCTAGTGTTGTCTCTTGTGGAAGACCACAGTTTAAGTTTAGTAAACTCTGACTTGTGAATTCTTAAAAAAGATGGTTTGTGATTGTGAGGCCACTGTAGTGCAATAAGTATGCTGTAGTTATATAATGCACTTTATTTCAACCTTGCTAAAGTGTTGGCACTTTAGAGACTTAACAAGAGACTTCTTTAAAATAGTAATGTTTCCAAACTTTTGACCGGTACTGTGTATATACACCGATCAGGCAACATTATAATATTGTGTTGATCCCCTTTTTGCTGCCAAAACAGCTCTGACCCATCGAGGCATAGACTCCACTAGACCCCTGAAGGTGTGCTTGTGGTATCTGGCACCAAGATGTTAGCAGCAGATCCTTTAAGTCCTGTAAGTTGCGAGGTGGGGCCTCCATGGATCGGATTTGTTTGTTCAGCACATCCCACAGATGCTAGGAGAAGAAAACAATATGTGTTCTAAAATTGGCTTAAAATATCAAACATGTTTGATATTTTCCTACAGATGCTCGATTGGATTGAGATCTGGGGAATTTGGAGGCCAAGTCAACACCTCAAACTCATGCTCCTCAAACCATTCCTGAACCATTTTTTCTTTGTGGCAGAGCACATTATCCTGCTGAAAGAGGCCACAGACACCAGGGAATCTTGTTTCCATGAAAGGATGTACATGGTCTGCAACAATGCTTAGGTAGGTACGTGTCAAAGTAACATCCACATGGATGGCAGGACCCAAGGTTTCCAAGCAGAACATTGCCCAAAGCATCACACTGCCTTAAGGCTTGCCTTATATTCCCATAGTGCATCCTGGTGCCATGTGTTCCTCAGGTAAGCGACACACACGCACCCGGCCATCCACGTGATTCATCAGAACCAGGCCAGGTCTTCTTCCATTGCTCGGTGGTCCGGTTCTGATGCTCGCATGCCCACTGTTGGCGCTTTCGGCGGTGGACAGGGGTCAGCATGGGCACCTTGATTGGTCTGCGGCTATGCAGCTCCATACGCAACAAACTGCGATGCACTGTGTATTCTGACACCTTTCTATCAGAACCAGCATTAACTTCTTGAGCAATTTGAGTAACAGTAGCTTCGTCTGTTGGATCGGACCACACGGGCCAGCCTTCGCTCCCCACGTGCATCAGTGAGCCTTGGCCGCCCATGACCCTCTTGCCAATTCACCACTTTTCCTTCCTTGGACCACTTCTGATAGATACTGACCACTGCAGACCGGGAACACCCCACAAGAGCTGCAGTTTTGGAGATGCTCTGACTCAGTTGTCTAGCCATCACAATGTGGCCCTTGTCAAACTCGCTCAAATCCTTACGCTTGCCCATTTTTTTTGTGTATTTTTGAACAATTAAACGCAGCCTTGGTGTGACTTATTTCAAAGACATAAAATAAATCTTACCCATCCCAGACTTTTGAAATGCAGTAATAATAATAAAAAAAAATCTATGTTAATCTCTAGAATCTCTTTTGACATAGCTTTAGTCTGTTGACAGCAGAGAAAATGACAGACTTCAAGACTGCTTTTCTTTTTCTGCTCAGAGGCACGTGGCTAATGAAGTTTCAGCCTAATGAATTTCATTGCTTAAAACTGTTTTCACGGTCATGGCAATAGTATGAAAGTAATCCCCTCTGCTATAATTCCTGGGTAAAACAATGAGCTGTGTATAATAGTGTAATTCATGCTGAGGGATTAGAGATTACTATTATTATTGTTAATAATAATCTATGTGTGACAGGTTGAGTTCAGATCCAGACGTCTCTGACCTTAATCCTTTTGTTTTTTGTTGTTTCTTTCCTCATCCACACTGTGAAAAATTCCACACAATCTCCCCACACCCGGTCGGTCTCGCACACTATAGTCTTTCTCTCTCACGCACACACAACGTCCCTCTCTCTCCTTATATCCCATTTTACGTACCTCCCGTGCTGCCGACTTGTATCTTATTCGCTAACTTTGCTCTAGGCAGTGACTATGATGTTCAAACACTTCCCCTCTGTGTTGTTGAATTAGCGAAATGTCAAAGGTCCTCCTCGCTCCCTCCCTCAGTGGATTCTCCTAGTATCTCTGTTCCACTCATCCCTCAGGTGCAATAAGAACAAAACAAAAGCCAATGACAAATGATGCTGAGGATTGTGATGTAAAAGATGAAAGAAATGTCACGCACACACACACACACACAATAACTTCTGCACATACAGCCTGCAGGTAAACATTGCTCGTTTTGGAAGTCATATTATGCTGAAGAAGAGGGGTTCTCCAATTAAAATGGCCTTTTTTGACTTCTCCTCTTATAATCAAAAGGAAAGGGTTTTTTTCAGCTATTCATGTTACACAGATCTGAGTGTGCATGAAAATACTGTTTCTTAGGGATTTCTGTTGGATGTCTAAGATGAAACTTGGAGGTATTCAATTTGCACATGGTCTCAGGAAGGAAAGGGCCAGAGAGAGTAACATTTTATGTGAAGTCTTCATTTTCTGATTTTTTTTTTACATTTCTATCTTCACAATTGGCTGTTATACATATGGCTTTTCATGTTTAAAATTAATAACACAGGACAATAATGGCAACATCTGCTCAGACCAAAGTAATAAATTATCAGGAATATACTCTTTATGTTCACTTGAGATATTGTGATAAAAGAAAAAAATTCTGCAAAAAATATTTTTTTTTTTTTTTTTCATTACAAAATTCTGTAATGTACTAATGAATATGATAGAAATGTAATAAATTTAATAATGTGTGTGCTTGTAAATTTGTGTTCATGGTTACATGGGTTGGTATGTGTGAAGGAGAAGGTGAAAGAAGGACGAACAGAACATTACGACATCTTATATGAAAGACCTTGACTAGATGTATGTCCCATCCCGCAATGACAAGAAGCCCCTGTCAAGCTTTTAGTAGTTCCATTTAAGAAGAGCTCAATGACTTCCCTTCTGCTCTGCTTCCACCTTAATAAAAAATAATATGGCGAGATATTTTATTGTCTAACCAAATCAATCCTGAAAGTTGAGAAACGCTCTGTCTTTCAAAAGTATTGAAATTCAAAAAGCATTGTCTTACTTTGGGCATTCAGAATATGTCCTTTCAAGGTTGAATATATCTTGCTGCAATGAAGTTAAAGGGATGAAGCAGTGGAGTTAACAATAATCTCAGCCTCAGAGGGTACGCCCACAGACCTCACTCAATGCGCTTACTGAGCATCTGATGCATACTGCATACCAAACTGGAAAGTATTTATGAAAACTCAATTCAGATTGCCTCAATTGGAAAATTGATTGAAGGGACAGTTCAACCAAAAAAAGAAATATATATGCCTCATAATATATGCCATTCCAAACCTTTAAAAAATTGCAGTCTTATAACCAAGGAGTTTCATTATAACAATATTGTTATAAGCATGTAATTTCATAATTTTGTCCTATACAAAACTTAGGACAGAGCATAAATAATGACATTACTAATTTTGCCACCACAATTATTTTGCTCATTCATAAAATAATTCTGTAAAAATGCAAATAAATTGTATAAATGTATTTATAAAACAAATTTAAAAAATAGTCAATATGTAATGTGTGAATATTAAATAAATAAATAAATTCTGCAACCACAATTATTTTATAACTTTAGAAAATATATTAAAAATGCAAATAAATTTTGTAATTTATAAAAATTAATTCAGTCAATAGAATCAATAGAATGACTGAATCAATCAATAGAATGAATGAACGAATGAACAAATCAATCAATAGAATAAATTAATAAATCAATAGAATAAATCAATCAATAGAATGAATGAATGAATCAATCAATCAATCAATCAATAGAATGAATTAATTAATAGAATCATCAAAATGAATGAATCAATCAATAGAATGAATCAATTAATTAACAGAATGAATGAATGAATGAATGAATGAAACAGTAAGTCAATCAATCAATCAACTGAATTAATTAATTAATAGAATCAACAATGAATTAATTAACCGAATTAATGGTTTAATAGAATGAATCAATAGAATGAATGTATGAATGAATGAATGAATGAAATGTATGTATATGTATGTAGTAAACTTTCTGGGAAATGCAGTGATCTTCCACCATTGTCCATAAAATGAAAATTATTAAATATGGTGAAATTTATATAAATTCAACAAAAATGTTTAGAATTATGCACCATTATTTTAATAATTTAATCATCACCATCATTATTAAATTATTTTATATTTTCATAAAAGTATATTAAAAAAGCAAATACATTTTGGAAATTAGTTTATGAAAGCAAATGTATAAAACAAATAAAATAACATCAAAAACAATAGTGAATAATAAATAAGAGTTTGGTCCACCATATAATACAGGTATAGTAATTCCATCAATTACAAATATAATGGGGGGGAAATACAGCTTCAGCACATATGAACTTTCACAACTGGAACTGGAATTTGCTGATCCAATTCAAACTCTGGGGTTTAATTGGATTGTAAAGGCATTCTCAATAGTGGAGAACCCCCCACCACACACACACAGTCACACAGTCACACACTCAATTACACACTCACCCCGCAGGCGACAGTTACAGAGAGTCATAGTGGACAGCATCCATCTTTGGGTTGATGAGGTGTTTGGAGGACACTGTTGTGCGGTGAGGTGACAGTGACATAACACACACCTTCAGCCAGCAATGACTCAACCAGATCCTGTCCATTCAACTGAAGAAATCATTTTCCACCCTCTCTCTCTCACAAACACACACACACATATATTTCTATCATGTCATCTACAAAGGTGACTGAGGAGATTATTAGCGGAGTGGCAGGAATGAAATTTGTCCCAGGAATATAACTACTTTTGTCCCTTGAGACTCGGATCCGCCATTTCATTTGGAATCACGTCCTTATCTGATGTGGGGAAGACATGATCATGGTGTTCACACACAAAAGTATCTATAATGCTGAAAAGGAAATGTCATCACACAATGACCATTGAAGCAACACCTTTCAAACAGGAAATACCTCCATCACTGAAGAAAAAGCACCTGTAATAGAACTGTCAGTGAGTAATAGGACTTCGCTCAAGGGCCCTTTAGGATGCGGTTCTTTCTAACCTTATCAGTCAATCAGTGGTTATATAAAGGAACGTGTGGAAATTCAAGCATGTTTTCAAAGACACCTTTTTAGTATATGCACAAAGGCCTATTTAGACCACAATGTGAATCACAGGAGAAAATAGAAAACAAAACCATGAAAAAATACAATGAACAAAGCTTCCATACCTGGACAAAAAGCCAAAGCAACTGAGAATACACGTTTTTAATGTAAAATACAACCATCGCTAAAATATAACTGGCAATTGTGACTCCTTAGCCTGACGTGGTCATACTCAATTCTAGTTTGAATATGAGTCTGATACTGCTCCATTGAGCTTTGATTATGGGGGCGTATTTCAACCGATCCAGGAAAGACCTCAATTGGATAGACCTACAACCAATCAGAGCTACAGAGTAAGTGACGTATGTTGAGCGACGCATAGTTGTCAACAGAACTCTTCTTAGCGACCATCGGGGCCAGCTGATAAATCAAACTTTTGCTGAATCCCGTAGGAAGGACGGCAAAGACATCTTTCCCATCGACAAATGCCTTGATCGCGGTCCTCTGTTCCTTTTTTTAAATTAATGCGCTGTCGATATCTTCTATAACGGACGCGATGGCGGAATCTACACATCTCAGTTCTTCAACAGCCATCATTGTTGTAAACTAATTGACCTTTCGCAAAGACCCGCCCCCCTTAGTTACTGTTGCTTTGTCCGACAATCCGTGGGGCTGTCACGCCACACAGAGTGGAAAATACATCGCGGAGCAAAGAGGAAACTGACAACACATCGACAGACGAGACAGAGCAGGTTACTTATGATATTAAACAAAGTCCCAGCTTTCAAACTGTGTAGTTATTAAAAAAAATCAAACAATAAAAACCATTTTGTGGCTCTTTAATGGGTTGTGACCATGATGATCGTGACAGATTGCTGTAGCGTCTCAGCTCAAGAGGCTCGTGAACCGATCATCTCTTCCTACTAGTCCATTTATAGCATCAAATAAACATGAATGAACATGAGAATGAATGTTGTTTCAAACGCGGAAAGACGTCAATATGCACAATTTTTCAAGTTTAACTCCACCGAGGTTAATCTTCTAACTCCTGACTGCTTTGTCGGACAAAATGGCGGATGCGGCGTTCTGATTGGTTAGATCACTTGTGAATCAAACTCCCCAAGCGCTCTTTGATGACGTGGCTGATTACGTTTCTGGTGATAATCTGTCAATCATCGCCCTGACAATGTGATTGGTCCGAACAGTTTCTGTTCGGGCATAATTACTCCTCTACGGATCGAGTCCAGACCGAACTCCCCGACCTCAAAATGTTGTGGGCGGGGCTAAGTTCGGCTGGCATCCAGGCTTGTGACTCCTTTGAAATGCAATAAAAGTAAAATAGTATGTTTCAAGAGTAAATCTTTATTTCCCTATTGTCACCAGTTTCCATTTCATTAAGCTTGATGTCTGGAATGTCTGTCTCAGACACATAATTGTGCTTATTTGGTGAGTGTTTCTGCCAAACAAACAATAATTTTTTTTTTTTAAATCTACCTACACTGAAAAATCAATTATTTCATTAACGGTGTGAATTTTTGCACTCGATTTGAAGTTGTAGCCTACATAATATGGTGGGCCATAGCTGCGCATCACAATGAAAAGACCACAACACAATGGAAAAACTCCCAACCAGTAGAAGCAGTTGTTCCTAGACATCTAGCTGTGCCATAGACATTTTTATTATTATACAGAACTTCCTTAAAATATTTAAAACTTCACAATACACAAATATCTAATCCAAAAAGCATTTACTTCACTTACTCATATAAAGCCTACAGCATATAAAGCATATAGAGCCTGTTGTCTTCTTCTTGATTGCATAGGCTTTTGGTGCATTACTGTCACCAATAGTGATGGTCGATTTCGAAATAATACTTCATGAAACTCCGAAGCTTTATGAATCTTTTGTTTCTAATCAGTGATTCGGAGCATGTATCAAACTGGCAAAGTCACGTGATTTCAGTAAACAAGGCTTTGTTATGTCATAACTATTTCGAAACGTTTCAAAACAGTTCACTGGTAGAGGGCGATGATAAAGTGAACCCATGATGAATCATGCAGATTCACTGAGAAATGTCTGTGAGTTTACCCTATGGTTTTACCAGATCTCTGATCAGTTTTATACATTTGTAGATGTTTTAATTAGACATTAGAATAATTAAAATGAATAATGGTAGTTATTAATCTCTTATTGGCCTGTTTAGCTTGAGCCACAGAACAAACAAAACAAGCCTTGAAAATTGATAACAGAACACATATTATACAGACACTCTATATTTAATCTTATTAGGTGATTAGTTAAAGGGATAGTTCACCCAAAAATGAAAATTTGATGTTTATCTGCTTACCCCCAGAGCATCCAAGATGTAGGTGACTTTGTTTCTTCAGTAGAACACAAATGATGATTTTTAACTGCAACCGTTGCCGTCTGTCAGTCTTATAATGCGAGTGAATGGGAACTTCTACTATAACAGTAAATAAAACTTGCTTAGACAAGTCCAAATTAAACCCTGCGGCTCGTGACGACACATTGATGTCCTAAGACAAGAAACGATCGGTTTGTGCGAGAAACCGAACAGTATTTATATCATTTTTTACCTACACCACTATGTCCAACTGCATTCATCACTCGATTCGTTTGGTCTGCGCTCTGACAACGGCAGTGATGTCTTGCTCTCATTGAAGTGTAGGCGCGAGACATCACTGCTGTCGTCAGAGCGCGATCAGACCAAACGAATCGAGTGATGAATGCAGTTGGACATAGTGGTGTATTAGAGGTAAAAAATGATATAAATACTGTTGGGTTTCTCGCACAAACCGATCGTTTCTTGTCTTAGGACATCAATGTGTCGTCACGAGCCGCAGGGTTTAATTTGGATTTGTCTGTAGTGTTTTATTTACTCTTATAGTCCAAGTTCCCGCTGACTTGCATTATACCACTGACAGACGGCAACGGTTGCAGTTAAAAATCATCATTTGTGTTCTACTGTAGAAACAAAGACACCTACATCTTGGATGCGCTGGGGGTAAGCAGATAAATATCAAATTTTCATTTTTGGGTGAACTATCCCTTTAATTGCATTTAATAGATTTGTAAAAAGTGTTTTTATGCATGTTTGGCCTGAGTTTTGTTGCATTTACACTGTTCTGACCACTAGGGGTCACAGTGGAGGCGGGTATCAGATTGTTTCGAAGCCTCGACACATTACGTCACATTTGCTTCAACTGCCTTCAGTGGCCCTGTACCAAATGGCACCCTAAACCCTCACGGTCTTCCTCTGAGTCCACACTTTCATGACGTAATGCCGCTTTGACTCCCGGGTAAAGTCCTCTGTGTAGCTCACAGTCTTGCGGGCTCAGCAGAAGTGCGCATCGAGGGCGCATAGCAGCCGCAAAGGGGGCGCTCACGAGCTCCCTTCTTTGAGCTTAAATGACGAATGAGACACCCTACGGTCTTGTGGACTTAACGGACACGTGCACGCAGCGGCCATTGTAAGTCCACAAGTCCGAAAGTGCACATGAAGTGTGCCATCGCGAAGCCTCGATCTGCACATCACTAGCCACCAGCTGAACTGGAGAGTGGAAAAAGTATTGTGAAAGGATATCGGCTACTTTATTAGGTACACCTGTTAAACTGCTTGTTAACGCAAATATCTAATTAGGCAATGGCACATGGCAGAAACTCAATGCATTTAGGCACGTAGACATTGTGTTGTGTCCCGATTTGCATACTATCCATTAGGGCTGGGCGCCATCCCCTGCTTTCAAATGGAGCGGCATTAAATAGACAGAGCCGTAGTTCACTAACAAGCCACGCAATATCGCGTTCATTATCGAAGGCGATTCATCTGCGATATGAACGCGATATTGCGTGGCTTGTCAGTGAACTACGGCTCTGGCTATTAAATGCCGCTCCATTTGAAAGCAGGTGATGGCGATTTAGTGGTAATCAGGGAACCGGCTTTACTGACGAAATGCGCGTGACAATCGCATGCGATATATCGCCCAGCCCTACTATCCATCCTAAATAGAATTCTAAATTAGTGTGACCTAAATCATAGGCTGAATCCCAAATGGCACACTTCTATGCACTTGTGGACTTACAATGGCTGCCATGTGCGCGTGTCCATTAAGTCCACGAGACCGTAGGGTGTCCCATTTGTCAATTTTAAGCGGGTGCTCGCGAGCGTTGCCTTTGCGGCCGATGTGTGCCCTCGATGTGCACCTTTGCTGAGTCCACAGTGGTGCGAGCTCTGCGGCAGACTTCTTCCCGACAGTCAAAACGGCGTTACGTCATGAAAGCGCGGACTCGTAGGAAGACCGCAAGTGTTTAGGGTGCCATTTGGGATTCAGCCATAGTATGTTTAAAGTATTCCAAAGATACCCTGATGGTCTACTTTTTCAAGTTAGATTCTGATGTGCAGATCCGTGCACACTCTAACGGATAATATTGCCCACAACCCATTGCACATTGGACAAAGATTCAATTAGAACTACAAACACAAATAAAAAGTGTTAAAAAAACTACAAACATGGCGGATGTGCCAGACCAGCGGTTAGGAGAGGTTTAGATAAAGGGGTATGAGTGATTAATAATCAGTATCTAACCTGAAGAAAATACATTTATTCAAAGTTATCCACATTATATTTCATCTGCAACAGCATTGCGAACTTTTATAAAGATATGTTTGGTCATTAACTTTTAAATGCATGCAAACACATAAGGAGAGTTCTTTGCATGAAATAACCATGACTGGTAGATCAACATGCTACTACATTTCTCTCCAATACGGTAGGAAAATTACATTAAATGTGGAGGATTTTAACTGTCAAGATGATTGACAGGGCAGTTTAAATAGTGACCGGATGCACGTAACTAGCGTCAGAGCTGTCTGTTAAAGATGCAATTATGACAAATATGTCCCAAAGCTTGCCTACTATTCTGCTGCACACTAAAATGTATGTACTTTCCTTCATAAAAATAGTACATACTTTTAGGGCATAGTATAAGTAGGCGAAATGGGATGCAGCAAAGATCAATATAATCTGCTGAAGTGCAATTTGAGTATCAGAATGGGGAAGAAAGGTATATGTAGTAAAGGTTTATGTAACTTTGAATGTGGCATGGTTGTTGGTTTGTAGCAAATTATGTTGCAAAAAAAAAAAAAAAAAAAAAAATCACACTTAAAAGTCCTTAAAGAACACAATCTGGGGCTTCTTTTTACAGACTTTTAGATCATTTAGGTAATAATAATTTATAGTTATGCAGTTTTATCTTGTTTTAATCGAAAGTGCATTCAAGACATTTTATCAGTTTGAATTTAATTTATTACTAGAATTACAGAAAAAATGCTAGATTGTCTTATAGATAGTCACATCCAAATGCAGAAACCTTAAGGAAAGGAAACTGTTTAGAAATGCACTTATTCTGCTTTAATAACAAACACAGCAAAGCAAAACTACTTTGTTTACACATTATAAAAAATAATGGACATTTATATATCATAAAGTTGGCCATAATATACACATTATTAGTAAGTGTTTGCTGAAACTAGCCTACATACATTTAATCACAGGGCACAGGCCAGTCACAACAAAAACAACAGGTAAGCAATGAACAGCACCGGCTGCATACTGAGCTGAGGATCCGTAGCAAAACATTTCCATGCAAATCATCCCATTCATCACTCTCCGTGTCACACGCGTGCACATGCACACGCACGCAAACACATAATACACATACGGCCTCACACAAACATGCTCGCCTTTCTGTTTACTGAACTGAAGCCTGCTGCCTGTATGATGAATGGGGTTTTTTAAGAAAGCTCTCCAGCAGCCTCTCCTCCGCCCTGTTCTTCTCTGTCTTTCCCACTCGTCCCTGCAGCTCAAGTCTGTCTGCCTCTGCTTTTGTATTTTGAAAGTCTCCCTGCTCATTAGTATTTCACAAGTCTCTCCAGGGGTCTTCGTTCTATGCTCTCGACAGACTGTCTGAGAAGCACGCTGCCGTCCACTCATTTATCACAAACCTGTGAAATATCAGAGTACGGCTTGACTCGATCATGGGGCTGACGTGTGAAAAGTGCTCATTTAAAAAGTGCACATACCGAGGTAGGACAACAGAAACTTGCTTTTATAATAGAAAGGGGTCTGTTTATTCAAATAAAACAGAAAAGTAAAATGATTTAAGGCTGTTTGTTTCAAAACTTTAACTGAACTAATTACATGCTTTGTATGAATCAATCAAATGAATTAATTGTATATAATCAATATCGACTGAGAATAAACCTCAAATGAAGACAAGGCATTACATTATTTTGGCAGACTGGTAAATCATATAAAAAGTGGTTCTAGAAGTCAATACATTCATATATTTGTTTTATTTCCATGTAATTGAAGACAATAAGTTCACAGAAACCTATTTTACAAACAAGCTTGTCAAACTGTCCCAAGTAGATGTCATTATAATTAAGCAATTCCTTCAAATTAGCTGTGTAACCGGTCCTATATGACCTGCTCCTAGCGGGATTCGACCCGCGTCTCTGACATGGGAGATGGACGCACTAACAAGGACACTAAAGACCGCAGTCTCTACCGTCAGTCGCCAGCGCATCTCTTGAGGCCAGGGGAGTGAGGTTTACATGCACAGCTCATGTTAGCTTGCCTCCGTTACACTCACCCCTAAACCTCACTCCCATCCGGGTCGCGGCACCAAATGTAACTGGTCCTACTCGACCCACTCCAAGCGGGATTCGAACTGGTCTCCGACATGGGAGATGGGCATGCTAACAAGGACACTAAAGACCACAGTCTCTAGCGTCAGTCACCAGCGCATCTCTTGAGGCCAGGGGAGTGAGGTTTACATGCACAGCTCATGCTAGCTTGCCTCCGTTACACTCACCCCTAAACCTCACTCTCATCCGGGTCATGGCACCAAATGTAACTGGTCTTACTCGACCCACTCCAAGCGGGATTCGACCTGGTCTCCGACATGGGAGATGGGCATGCTAACAAGGACACTAAAGACCACAGTCTCTAGTGTCAGTTGACAGCACATCTCTTGAGGCCATGGGAGTGAGGTTTACATGCACAGCTCATGCTAGCTTGCCTCCGTTACACTCACTCCCTAAACCTCACTCCCATCAGAGTCATGGCACCAAATGTAACTGGTCCTACTCGACCCACTCCAAGCGAGATTCGAACTGGTGTCTCCGACATGGGAGACAGGCGTGCTAACAAGGACACTAAAGACCACAGTCTCTAGCGTCAGTCACCAGCGCATCTCTTGAGGCCAGGGGAGTGAGGTTTACATGCACAGCTCATGTTAGCTTGCCTCCGTTACACTCACCCCTAAACCTCACTCCCATCCAGGTCACGGCACCAAATGTAACTGGTCCTACTCGACCCACTCCAAGCAGGATTCGAACTGGTCTCTGACATGGGAGATGGGCATGCTAACAAGGACACTAGAGACCACAATCTCTAGTGTCAGTTGACAGCGCATCTCTTGAGGCCAGGGGAGTGAGGTTTACATGCACAGCTCATGCTAGCTTGCCTCCGTTACACTCACCCCTAAACCTCACTCTCATCCGAGTCATGGCACCAAATGTAACTGGTCCTACTCGACCCACTCCAAGCGGGATTTGAACCGTTGTCTCCGACATGGGAGACGGGCGTGCTAACAAGGACACTAAAAACCATAGTCTCTAGCGTCAGTCACCAGCACATCGCTTGAGGCCAGGGGAGTGAGGTTTACATGCACTGTAAAAAAAAATCCTGCTGTTTCTACGGAAAAATACCGGCAGCTGTGGTTACCAGAACAATACTGTAAAAATGACATCAAACCGTAAACATACTTACGGAGTTACATGTGAATTTTACATTTTAAATCTGTTAAATTACGGTAAAATAACATATTTCATTAACTGATATAATGTTAATTTACTAACCTAATGAAGTACTAATATCTGTTTTGTACCTTTATAATACACTGACAGTCACCAAACACAGTGGTGATGAGAGTCACATGATGAATTCATTCAAAGTTCATCACAAGCAGCTTTTCCACAAGCTGAGAAGCACAATACTAATATATAGAAGGTGCACACAGTGTCATTCACACACACACTAAACACCATCATGGTAACATGCATGAAATTTTAAAAATGCAATAAACATTAATTTAACAACATTAGATGTAACATAAAACCCTAATGTACATAACTGATTAGAAAAAAATGAGAAAAACTAAGAAGAAACAGAGTTATTTCAACGAAAATATATCAAATGTGAAGTATCACACAGGGAATTGTGGGAATGTCAATATACGTTTTTTCACTGTAAATTTTACAATGAATTGTTATTTTTCACTTCCAAAAACTGTGAATTTAATGGTATTTTACTGTAAAATTACATTAAATGTACCATTAGATCTATTACAGTTATTCACCGTATATAGTACGGAAACTTTCTGTAAACCAATCAACAGTTTTTCACCGCAGCATTTTTACAGTCTTTTACTGTTAAAATCACGGTCATTTTTTACAGTGTGCACAGCTCATGCTAGCTTGCCTCCGTTATACTCACCCCCTAAACCGCACTCCCATCCGGGTCACGGAACCAAATGTAACGGTCCTACTCGATCTGCTCCAAGTGGGATTCGACTGGCGTCTCTGGCATGGGAGGTGGGTGCACTAACAAGGACACTAAAGACCACAGTCTCTAGCGTCAGTCACCAGCGCATCTCTTGAGGCCAGGGGAGTGAGGTTTACATGCACAGCTCATGTTAGCTTGCCTCCATTACACTCAGCCCTAAACCTCACTCCCATCCGGGTCACGGCACCAAATGTAACTGGTCCTACTCGACCCACTCCAAGCGGGATTTGAACCGGTGTCTCCGACATGGGAGATGGGTGTGCTAACAAGGACGCTAAAAACCACAGTCTCTAGCGTCAGTCACCAGCACATCGCTTGAGGCCAGGGGAGTGAGGTTTACATGCACAGCTCATGCTAGCTTGCCTCCGTTATACTCACCCCCTAAACCGCACTCCCATCCGCGTCACGGAACCAAATGTAACGGTCCTACTCAATCTGCTCCACGTGGGATTCAAACCGACGTCTCTGGCATGGGAGGTGGGCGCACTAACAAAGACACTAAAGACCACAGTCTCTAGTGTGCCTCTTGAGGTCAGGGGATTAAGGTTTACACGGACAGCTCTTACTAGCTTGCCTCTGTTATACTCACCCCCAAAACCGCAGTCCCACCCGGGTCACGGCACCAAATGTAACCGGCCCTACTCGACCCACTCCAAACGAGATTCGAACCGGCGTCTCTGGTATGGGAGGCGGGCGTGCTAGCAAGGACACTAAAGACACTAGTCGCCACCGCGCCTCTTGAGGTCAGGGGTTTACACGCACAGCTCATACTCGCTTGCCTCAGTTACAACTGCATTAATTTAACGTTAAAATATAAGCCCTAAAAAGTATACGAACTATTTTCTGATCTGCTCTATGAAAAGGACAGTTTGAGAAAGTTAAAACAATGGTCCTTTCCCAATTCATACACTTAATGTGAACTTGAGGTCGTATGGCCTTTACTCTTGTGCTCTAGTCCACAAAACCGTTGGGTCTCATTTGTCATTTTATGATTCAGTAAGTGCTCATAAAAGCCCCTTTTACTGCTATGATTCGCCCTTGATGCTCCATTTTGTGAAGTCTGCACAGTGGACAACTACCCGAGAGCTCATGAGGCTAAGTGAGGACTTGAGGCCAAGGAGGACCACATGGGCTGAGAGCAGCATTTGGAAATCAGATAAGAGTATAAGGGCACATACAAAACGGACACCAACTATTCCATTTCAAGGATATCGTCTTTCAAACAAGCGGTATGTTTAACACTAACACTGCAGCTGTATATAGAAAATAAAGTAATTTCTGGGTTACTACATTGACTATTTCTTTTAATAATGACCATAAAAGATCCAAAATTGAAATGGTAACATCGAAACGGTAATGAATTTACACAGAAGCAAGTGTAGATTTAAACTGCTGTAAATCATCAGGATTCCCTTGCTTGCTGTTTGCATGACTGTCACTGCATCTTTCTTCAAAAAATGGGTGAGTAGTTTGCTATAGTACTATATACTGGTTTATAAAAACCTATGTTCTTATAATTTGTTGTTAAATAGGTCTATAGTGCAACATATCAATGTTTTTGTTGAGTTCAGTGGTCTCAGCTCCTAAATTTTTCTTGGAACTATGCTACACTTTTAAAAAATAAAGTTTCCAAAAGGGTTTTTTTGCAGCGTTGACACAGAAGAACCAATTTAGGTTCTTCAAAGAACGTTTCAGTGATTATTTCTTAAAATAACCATTTTTTTCTTTATGTGAACATTTTAATAATCTGAAAAGCTGTTTTCCACTATAAAGAACCTTTTGCGCAAAACCATAAATGCCAATAAAGAACCTTTATTTTTTATTTAGAGTATACTGGTACGTGTGCAGCATGTAACCTGTTAACTCTTTCCCCACCAGCGTTTTTTTTTTTTTTTTTTTTTTTTTAAAGTTGCCAGTCAGCGGCAGCATTTTTGATCATTTTCGCAAAACATTCATGGCCCCCAGAATATTTTGTTTTATGAATATCCAAACATACAATATATCAAAAGAAAGAAAAAAAAAAATGTTCATAAAAATTAATTAAAAACAAAAGCAACCCAACAAAAAGCTAAGAAAATTACATTTTTTTTTTAGTAGACTATATCCGGATCAGATTCAGAACGATCAAAACATAGAATGAGTAGATCAAGTGCATCAACACCCCCAAAGCTTCACAGTCGAAACCACGAAGAGGTATAGGACATTTCTTTCAGTTGATTTATATGCTGTTTAATGTTTGATGATTACGTTATTTTACATGTGCACAGGGGCGTAGTTTGTGGGGGGGATGGGGGAGGAGGTAACCCCCCTAATATTCAAAGCCATCAGTTACAACCCCCCAATACAATACAACAAAACCATACCAACGTTCAACCCCCCCAAAGTTGAAACCAAATCTACGCCCTTGCATGTGCATAAGCAATCTTCTATCACTTGTTTTTGCTTCTTCTTCGCCTGTTTTGATCCGGAGATTTTGTACTCTTTCAGAATATGGGGTGCTATCAAATCAAATAGGGCTGGGCGATATATCGCATGCGATTGTCACGCGCATTTCGTCAGTAAAGCCGGTTGCCTGATTGCCGCTAAATCGCCATCACCTGCTTTCAGATGGAGCGGCATTTAATAGACAGAGCCGTAGATCACTGATAAGCCACGCAATATCGCGTTCATTATCGAAGGCGATTCATCTGCGATATGAATGCGATATTGCGTGGCTTATCAGTGATCTACGGCTCTGTCTATTAAATGCCGCTCCATCTGAAAGCAGGTGATGGCGATTTAGCGGCAATCAGGGAACCGGCTTTACTGACGAAATGCGCGTGACAATCGCATGAGATATATCACCCAGCCCTAAAATCAAATAAATGTTGATTTGATACTCTTTCAGAAGATCTGTAATAGCACCCCTTACCATATAACAGTGAAAACATGGATTGCCGGAAAAACTCACCAATGGCGGGGAAAGAGTCAATATACAAAATATGAGCTGCTTACTTTTTGCAGTGTTGCTGGTAAACACACGACAATGAAGATAAAGTTCAAATGCAGAGTTTAATGATAGTCCAACAGGCAAATAACAGAAGCTAGTAGCAACACGCTTTCACAAACGAGACCGGACAAACAATGAGTGAAGGTGAGGAACCTAAATACACATGATGAACTAAATGACAAACAGCTGAGAAGATTAGTGTCTATGGAAACTGATGAGTGGCGGGAAACTCAAACAAAGGAACACATGTGACTAATGAAAACACTAAAAGTTCATGAAAACGAAACTAAAGGTGCGTTCACGCGGCCTCATAATTCATGTAGTTACGAGATTCTAGCTCCTAAAAAGCATTCACGTCATCGTAGAGATCGTAATTACAACTTGTGCGCTGGGAGTTTTCTGAAAGCTCCCAGATGTACCACGTGGCCGCTGTACCACCTGACCGCTGTAGATTCACAGACGTTGATAGTGATGCCATGGAAACGCATAATTCCCAGTCCAAGGACGTGAACAGCTCCGAATATAACATCACATGTTATCATCTCAAGATTGTGGAAAATACTAGGTGGCGTGAACGCAGCATAAGATCCAACACAATTAAGTGTAACAGAACACCCCCTCCTGAAAGGTGCAACCTCGTGGCGTGGAGAGGAGAAGGAGGAGGCTTAAGAGGTGGATGGCAAAGGGATGGTGATAGGAGGCAGATAAAACCATGGAGTAGATGAAGGTGGGAGGATGTGGGAGGAGCCAGGGAGAAGCCTAGAGCAGGGGAAGCCAGGTGGAATCCCATAGCGGCCATGGCAACGATCGATGGCCGCGACAAAGCTGCAGTGAAGACCCCCCGAGGTGGAACCCATGTACCGGAGGGCATAGGCGGGCATAGGGCGCAGTATGACCAAACAGCATGTGGCACTGTAATTCTGCTACAGATATGCACTAAAAACGGAGAAGAAGACTTGGAGTATGCGAGTCGAGGGGTCGAGACATGAGGTGATGATATCATCGTTTCACAAAATATATGGATTGGTTGTACACACGAAAACGCAAGGGCGTAATTTTCAAATTTATCCACTCTGGGACCCGGTTTCAAAAAATAGCAAATTCAGGCCCCCAAAACGCAGATTTTTTACAAAACATTTTTTGTAAAACATTTTTACATATACAGCTAAACGGGTCTCCATGTAGATGGGCTCTAACAGTTCATGAAAACGAAACTAAGAACCAAGACAACTGAATAAGTTGCTATGCCGTTTTTGCAGACAATATGAAACAAGCTTTAATCATGCACACACTTCAGAAATGAGTTATAGATGTTATATCCCTGTGAATCTACAAATTGCTAGATATATAAACTTTTTAGCAATTGATGTCCAACTAAAGTCAATCCAAAACATGTGGTATGATTTTCATTTTAGCATATTTAACTAAGTGGATTTTTTTTTAAACAACTGAACCTCATTCCAACTACAACATGCTGCATGTATCATGGTTTGCAGAAATAATAAATGGTAGAAGCCAATTACACTGTAGAATGTCAGTGCATCTCTATGAACTGAAGCCTAATAAAATGTGTGTGAGGCCACATAGCAACGATCCCGTACGCATAGATATTTCAATAAAGAAAGTGAGTATGGCATCAATGCACTTTATACAGAGATAACCAACTTCACAAGAAGGTCAATTTACATTTTTGTTTAATCTAATAGGGATGTATAATTCCAGAAGGTCATCAACTCCATCTTCATCGCTTCTGACAAAGACCACATTATTAGAAAAGTTTAATTTTAAAAGTTTCTCACAGCATAAGCGGTAAGCAGCAAATCACACAACAGCTGCAACGTTTTGCTGCAACCTATTTTTTTCCCCAAACCGTTTCCTGCCCCCTCGACTGGGATGCTTTCCTTTTTTTAAAGATTCAAAGGAGCAGAGACTTGCAAAATTATTTGTCTTTGAATGAAGGCATAAATCCAAACTGCACTCATCAGCAGCATCTCAAGCCCCTTAAATATTCTTTTGATTTCTGACATAGTTCCAAAATCATATGCCTGTATGAATCCAGATGAGGCTCTGTGGGTGTGTGTGCTGAAGATGATCAAACAGCAGAGGGAGATGTATAGAACAACATCCTGGATCCTCACACAACTACAATACCTTGTTTTTGTTGGGGAAAAAAATGAAAAATGCCATTTTTCTAAGTAGGAAAGGCTTCAAGGCATATTTGATTTCAATATTTGCCTATGGTCTTATCCAGTGTTGTGTGTGTAGGTGTGTGTGTGAATCAGCAATTGGTTGAAAAAATTACATTTATAAAAGACCATTTAAGATTTCATTTTTACTAAGAAATAAGAATTTTAATCTTTAAATATTTGCAGACACGGCCCTTTAAATCACCCCTTTTCATATTAAGTGTTTTGAGAGTAATTTTTTATTGATTTTAAATTAAAGTAAAATTATCAACAATCACAATAAATTGGCTAATCTTGGACCTTCTCAACAGTACAGTAAAGGGGAAGTTCTTTTTCGTTCTTTGTTCAGTAGTAAACAGAAGTTTGAAATAGCACAGCAACCATAGCGTAAAGTTTTCTCCGAAAGTTCACAGTGGCGCGATGTTTCAAACCACTGAGATGAACTCCAAATGACTTTCACTTTGGCCAAATTTTGTTCAAAATGACATGGCAATCCTGTCTGAAATATATCAGGCCTTTTTGGGGATTTGTCTTTTATAAAAGTTCATTATGTAATTTTCCTAAAGGGTGGCTGTTGTCCCAATTTTATATGTAACAATCTTCTTTGCTATCACAATTCAAGAGATATCAGTAGATCAATGGTACAGCAACAACACACAAGCTGTCAAACATAACACTGCCTGTGTTTCCATTTCACTTGGGTTTTTTCAACATTCCAGAGAATGCTGGATCGTGGTATTCCTCTAAATATTTACACTTCACTCCAAAAAGAAGAGGTTAACATTCCCCGTTGAATACATCGGATCACATCTATAATTCAGAATGCTATCACAGCAGAAAGCCTGAATAAAGAGTTTTCTATAAATAAGCATTCACTTGACGTGGTTTGCAACTTAGAAGGAAAAGTTGCGGTGGGCCTCTTGTTTTCCCATTCTTTCCTCTGCGGCTGATCAGCGATTCTGTAAGAAGCTGTTTTGAAGATGCTTACTCAGGCGAGGGGTTTTGTTGTCCCGTGTTCATTGAGGTAATCATCAGCACTCATTGCGGGAATTTGGTGATTGACATGTTTGCAAAAGCTTTGCAAATCTAGAGTGACAGATACAGTGTCATGAGAGGCTATATTGCTCTGAAATATACATTTTTAAAAAACAGTTTTGGAGTTGGGTGTCACTGTAAGAAAATTGTTTGTTTTTTAATTAAATGTATTTTTAATTTTACTTTGTAAAACTGAATGAAATGCAATAAGGATATTTTTGGCATTTTCTTGATGATTACAATATATTATTATTTAGGGTGAATTCAGGTTTATTGGAACACTTTTTGCTATTGAGATAACAGAAAATTTCCACATTCAAGGTCCAGAAAAGTAGTAAAGACATTGTTAAAATAGTCAACGTAACTACAGTGATTTAACCTTAATGTTGCAACGAGAATACTTTTTGTGCACAAAAACAAAACAAAAATAACGACTTTATTCATATTTTCTCTACCCTGTCATTCTCCTATGCAGTTCAATACATTGAAGGCACTGCAAAGCTTCCAGGTTCTACGTCAGAATGCTGGCAGCATTACTCTCTAATTAACCTTTGGTCAAACACATCCGCCATGTTTGTAGTTTTTTAACAGGTAGGTTTTATTTGTGTTTCTCCGGAGCCCTGCACATGACATGCAAGACAAAAAATTAAATTGTGTGCACGATTTACTATTTCGTTCCCTCGATTTATAAATCATGGCATTTATAAATCACGTGCATGACTTATAAATCGAGGGATCGAAATAGTAAATCGTGCGCACGTTTTAGTAAATCGAGAAAACAAATTAGTAAATCGTGCGCACAATTTAGCCTACTATATTCCTGCATGTCATGTCCAGGGCTCCTTGTGTTTCTGAACCAAATCCTCCTCCAATGCGCAATGGGTTGTGGCCAATATTAGCCGCGAATGGATCAACACTCCAAAATCTATCGGAAATAGTAGACCATCCGGGGACTTTTTGCATACTCTTCCCAACATAGCTTTGGAACACACTTATGCTGACAAATTCCACTACTCCAACCATATCTTTCTATGCCAGAAATAGATTAGAGGAGCGCGGGGCACAAACTAATGTAGGGTTAGTTGTAACACACGTGGTTTAAATACTTCCACACATGCTAGCATGAAGAAACTTAGCATATTTACTAGTTGCCATATCAACAATATATAGAGAAACAATTGTTCCAAAATTCAAAAATCTTTGGAAGATATCACTGAACATTTAACAATAGCAAAAGTAAATTTCTTACTTAAGCTAGTTTTGCATCTATATTTTTTGTTTTTATTTAAAATTAGACAAATCTTATAATATTTTAATCTCCAATCTGTTGTTTAGCAGTTTGGGTAATTCTTTAATGCATAATTCGTAAAGAATTTGTTCTCGTAAATTAACGACTTTTTTCTCATAATTTAATGAGTTTATTCTCAACATTTTATCTCGACCTTTTTCTCGAAATTTAACGAGTTTTTTCTCGTAATTTAACAAGTTTATTCTCAACATTTTATTTCGACTTTTTTCTCGAAATTTAACGAGTTTTTTCTCGAAATTTAACAACTTTAATCTCGAGATGGTTTTATTTTTTTATTATTGCTTGGCCCTAATCCTCTTCCGTAGCCCCGCTATTAGAACTATAATATTCCATACAGTTACGATACAACTGGCATAATCAACTTTTATGAATTTCTGTTAAGAAACCATGGAAAAAAGGTGAATAAAGACTGAGAGGAAGAACCTGAACATCCAGAAAATATTATTTCAAGAAATGTTCAGCATTTGTAATTTGTACTGTCTCTGTACTGTACTTACTGAGTTCAGCTCTGTCTTTTTCTGAATGTCTGAATAGGTTTCTTCATCTGTTTGGGTGTATTGTTTTGACCAGTGCTGTATAGCTGTGTTTTGCAGAGTGTTCATTGTCAAACTACAAAATTATTTAAAGGTGCCCTAGAATTAAAAATTGAATTTACCTTGGCATAGTTAAATAACAAGAGTTCAGTACATGGAAATGACATACAGTGAGTCTCAAACACCATTGTTTCCTCCTTCTTATGAAAATCTCATTTGTTTAAAAGACCTCTGAAGAACAGGCGAATCTCAACATAACACCGACTGTTACGTAACAGTCGGGATCATTAATATGTACGCCCCCAATATTTGCATATGCCAGCTCATGTTCAAGGCATTACACAAGGGCAAAACGTCTGGATGTGCACAGCTGAATCATCAGACTAGGTAAGCAAGCAAGGACAATAGCGAAAAATGGCAGATGGAGCAATAATAACTGACATGATCCATGATATCATGATATTTTTATTGATATTTGTAAATTGTCTTTCTAAATGTTTCGTTAGCATGTTGCTAATGTACTGTTAAATGTGGTTAAAGTTACCATCGTTTCTTACTGTATTCACGGAGACAAGACTGTCATTATTTTCATTTTTAAACACTTGCAGAATGTATAATTCATAAACACAACTTCATTCTTTATAAATCTCTCCAACAGTGTGTAATGTTAGCTTTAGCCACGGAGCATAGCCTCAAACTCATTCAGAATCAAATGTAAACATCCAAATAAATACCATAGTTACGCGATTAGACATGCTGCATGACGAACACTTTGTAAAGATCCATTTTGAGGGTTATATTAGTTGTGTGAACTTTGTTTATGCTGTTTAAGACAAGCACGAGCTCTGGGGGCGGGGAGCACGAGAATTTAAAGGGGTTGCAGCCTGAATTGGCGCATATTTAATGATGCTCCAAAATAGGCAGTTAAAAAATGAATTTAAAAAAATCTATGGGGTATTTGGAGCTGAAACTTCACAGACACATTCAGGGGACACCTTAGACTTATATTACATCTTTTGAAAACACGTTCTACGGCACCTTTAAATTGGAATTTCTGAAAAAATGCTATTATTTTATATGAAAAATATTATTATTGTCTTTTATTGACAAAATATTTTATTTTGTCATATATATATATATATTTTTTTTTTAATTAAATCAGATAACATTTTTAGCTGTCATGGTCATGTTACAATGTGCCCCACCTACGGGGCATGTTGTCACATTTCACTTCCCTTCTTTCGGGGTAAATAAAGAAAAAAGTATACACTGTATTAATGAAACAAAGCCACATATTTGCACCAGACATGTGTGAAATTAATATGGAACAATGAAATTCTCGGAACTCTATGTAGATTTACACAAACTGAGAAAGTCAAAAAGCGTTAGGTTGTGCCCCGCTCTCCCCTATGCTATGCGTTTCCGAATTAGCATTATTCTAATTTCATCTTTAAAAAAAAAAAAAAACCTTTGTACATTTATAACATTATATTTAGTATTATATTACCAACTATGACGACTTCCGCTTCTGAGAATGTACCATGATATTTATTTAGTTGCCTGCTACAAGGTAGCCTGGTAATACCAGACTCTGCTACTTCACTTTGCTTCGTAGACAGAGTCTGGAATGGCATAATAGAGAAGTGTTTTCTCTCTCGCTAGGGGACGCTTGTCTGAAGTTTAAAATCATTGGTTACCCGTAAGCCAATCAGATACGTTTAGTTATGACGTATGTCATGGGCCTGTACAGCCGCATCGAAGCACAGACATCATGCATCTAACTCAAATCTATGATTGAACTTCCACTGTAAACCTGTTGTAAACACATGATGATGTGAGCGAAATACCGGAGTGAACATGGCTGTAAACGACTTTCGCAGATTATGCGAAGTTAATGCATCCCGAAGTTTGCATCCCGTGTCTCGTTTCCCATTTCCGCGGTCGTTTCGGTTTTCGATTTCTCTAACCTACAATGTAAAACTCGGCGCTTAGCATCTACGTCACGGCTCTCAGCCCGCCCTCTGTTCGTTGATTGGCCCGGCTGTTTCCAGACCGGTGGCAAACACAAAGCTCTGACGCTGTATCAGACTGAGTACAGAAGCGAAATGAAATTGAGCGGAAGTAGGAAGTCTGACGTAGTCAGGCTAGCTACAAGGTAAATGTAAAAAAAAAAAAAAAATCATAGTAATGGCATAGTATGTTAGTATTTTCGTGTACCGTCATGACAAAACTCGCAAAATGTCTTTACCTGCGGTGCAGATTCGTTCACAAACTTCACAGGTGTTGACTTCATCGCTGGCAAACAATAGAACTCGTTTAAGTTGATTTTAGGTAATTGACTTCATCCATTTGGTTTTCTGTATTCTAAAGTGTCTCACTACTGGTTTGCCATTTCAAATACATTCCTGTTAGATAAAAGAAAGTCCAGTCCCACCATTTTTATTGAATATCATTATGATCTATCTGATTAGCTATGGTAATAAATTATATAATATATAAAGATATAAACTCAAAGTCTCAATTATACGTAGATAAAATCAAACATTTTAGATGATCGAATCAAGCTCAGAAATGTCTTTTCAAGAAAGACCATGAAGATCTATTCATTTCAATTTTAGCTTTCTATTTGTATTCTTTAAGCATAATGAAATGCCTGCCTACTGAAGGGAAAAGCACATTGATGGATCTGGTGAAGGATTTAGTTTGGAGAGGAAACTGATTACCTTTGTGGAGGTGAATGACTGTTCTCTTTTTCTTAAGAATGATGTAAGAGTCCCTGATCTGTTTATCACAAGTGCTAATACAAGCATATAGTGACAGATCATTGCCTGGCCTAGACATTTATGAGTTGTCGTGCTTAAAATGCTTCTGTTAGATTCAACAGCTGCATCCCAATCTTCCTGCAGTTGCTGTTTGGGAGCTGTTGTCATGGTGATGCTCACTGGGTTCCTCCTCACCTGGGAGAACCAAGTATGAAATCAGATATTTAAGGCTCTGCTCTGAAAACAGATGGATAAGGCTTGCTATAGTTCTTTAGAAAAAAATACTGCATTTTATCCAAAATTATGCAGTGATTAAGGAGCAACTTTTTATAAGTTTGAGCCTCTAATTTTTACATCCTTTATCCTAAATTTATTTGTTGTCTGGGATGCATCAGGATTAGAGTTTACACTAAATGTTACTGTATGTGATCACATGTGTTGACAAGTGCACAGCACTAAATACACTCTAAAAATAATGTGTTGGCTCAACAACAAAAAATGAACGTTACAGTTTGCATTGATTTATTTGTTAGAACAACTTTGAGTGAATTTAAGTTCAAACAACAAGCTTACTTCATTGAGTTAGAGGAACTTAATAATTTGTAGCATAAACACAAATTTTTAAGTTGATTACTCAAAAAATGAAGTCACTCCAACTACTAGAGTTGTAGACCTGGAACCAATTAATTTTATCTATTTCAGTTAAAATCAACAGCTATCATAGCACATGCTAAGGAATAATTGACTCCAGGCTGTTGAATTCTTAGAAAATAATGCACACCTGAGGTAGAACCGGAGTGGCCATTCGCACACGTGAAGCGGAGTGGCCGTTACACCTCGGGTGTGCATTATTTTCTGAGAATTCCACGGCCCGGAGTGAATTATTCCGCTTATACTACGGTTACCACACCTCAAGACACTGTTCCGATGTTGTATTTCAAGACATTTGTCAGGTTTTTGTTCATTAAAACACTCTTGTGTGTGGGACTAATTCCTTACGCATCTCATCCCTGAGCCTTGATAGCAGAATAATACAGATAATACAGTTATTAACGCAGTTGAGAGAGAGAGAGAGAATAAGCATATATGAATTCGTCAGTGCATCTCTCATGGCAGCAGTGTTTCTACTAATAGCGAAACTATACGTTTATCTACCTCAAGAACCGCAGTTATTACCTTGCTGGTGAGAAATGTCATGTGTCTTTTAAGTTGCTAAACTATTTTATAATTTAATTAGTCAGAGCAGCCCTGACAAAACATTTCTATGCGAGTGTGTGTCCGTACTATACAGTACATGACGTGTGTACATCTGAAAGAGCGGTTTCTTTTGTGGTTGTAGGCTGTAGGACCTATTGAAATAACTGAAATCATTTGGCGTAGTGATATGGAACTACAAGAACTACTTTAGCTGTGTGTTTCCCTGAAAATAATTGCACACCTTAGAACGTTGGTCAACCAATCAGATTCGAGCAGTCAACAGCCCTGTAGTATAACATAGCTTATTTAACATGTATATTCAACGAACAAGTAAGACATTACTTGTCACTGGCATTGGTGCAGTCATTGCTTATGGAGTCAATGTAGTGTTTACCTTCATACTCTTCAGCACAATGGTAATCACAAAAACTTCAACATTACAGAAACTCTTTTAAATGTCAGACACAACAGCATAAAACACTAACAGGTCTTTCCTTCACTAAAAAACAATAAATTAACATTTAATTTCATAATTTATTCTCCTTATCCAGTCCTATGCAAAGCATGCTGGAAACTAGAAATCCACTGCCTAATTTCCGAAGTTATCAAGACAATTGAATTAAGTTACTACAACCTAATTAAAAAAAAAAAAAAAAAGTCAATTAATGCAAAAAAAAAAGCATTTGGATGCTTGTAGCATTTGGAGTGTAAAAAAATGATGCTTCCTGTCACCTGGCAGTCATCTACTGTACTAAAACAAGAGTTTTAAACTTTTTTTGGTTACATTCAACATGCAATAACAGATATCATGTGAAGCATGCAGATCCAAAGTAAATTTAACAAAGTAATTAAAACAGCAACATATATATTAGGAACAATAGAATGGACGACTCTGCCTCAGAGTAAAAAATAAAGGAGATGCATTTGAGATGCAGTGTAAACAGGAAATATATCTACTGTATGTCCTTTTTCAATTTGTCTACACCCAATTCTTTCATTATGTCTCTTCCTTTAGCCCAAGAAGACTAGCTGTGCTAATTAGATGACAGAGAAAATGTAAAAAAACACAAAATCTTTCTTTCCTCTCTTCTCTTCAAGCCACACTTACCTTTGATGCATATTCGGCAGTGTTTGACAAAAGCACATATCTGCTCCATTGCAGCACTCCTCATAAGCGAATGGTTAGATCAAAGAAAGTGGGTTGCTGGGATTGATCAGAACAGGCAGGCCAATGTGAAAGTTGCTCCCAAAACACTGTAATTGTCACTAACAAACGCTCTGTCTTAGAAAAAAAAAAACTAAATGAATGCTGACCTAGTTGCCACTGGCAGGAATTATTCCTCTTGTTTGCATGTTAGACTCAAAATATGGATATACATTATACACAATAAATACTCAGATATTCATCACACGCTTATATTGCCTTCAAGTACTCCTGGCAAGTTCCTACTTACAAGTGATTTTAGTTGGAATTACAGTAAAATGGACTCTGGACAGTTTTGTTGTGAATTTTCAAACAAGTTCCATTTACTTTCACTACGATTCTTTAATTCACATGCCCCCAACTTGAAAAGTCAGGGCTCAAAGAGAATCCTGAGTTTTCCACACATATTTATGACATTTTAGTGACATTCATGTGCGGTCAGCGCATATGATCGTTCCAACATGTCCTGAAGGCAGCATTACTTCTTGTCTAATGTGTAAATAATGATTGTTCTCTTGTTGGATATTGAGATGGATTGTTCTGGCACAATAAATGAAAGAGAAAGGCTCTTCAGTGATTTATGTTAAAATATCATAACAGTGTTTTCTATAAAAGTAGTATATTGTCTTGGGCAATGTTAAGAAACGTTTAAATTAAAATCAATCAAACAAATAAATACAGACACCTTTTATTTGTTATATAATGAAAGTATCGTTTTTTTTTTTTTTGTCCTTCTCGATGCAATAGCCAATACTTTAAATTTCAATATTTCCTATTAGGTTTTCTTATTAGTATTTGCTAAGGGGACAGATGGACAGCAAGGGTGGCAGGCGAGGCGAGGAGAGACTGAAAGAGATTGAGCGAGACGCAAACAGAAGGAAAGAGGGAGCATAAATAAATGCTGAAATATAGGTCAGAGACTGGTGGCAGCCGTGCCGTTGTCATCAGGGAAGACCAAAGCAATCTTCATTTGAATGAGTGTGTGTATGTCTGTGCAGTCATGCAAGAGGATAAACAGTGTGCATAGTGTGTTGTCATGCAGAAATCAACTGAACATAAAGAATGAAGACATTAATGAAGGCATGTCGGCACTGAAATGTCCAGCTCAATCGATATGTAGTTATCAAAGTTTCTGTTTAAAAAATTTTGCACAATATAGACACAATCAGAACTCGAGTGAGGTTGCTCCTTTATTGCAGGAGATTTGATGGAGTATGACATTTATCTCTTAAAATTCCTTATGAAAAATACAAAATAGACAGAAAAAAACAACAGGGTGGTGAGTTGTGATGCCACAGCATAGTTAAAAGTCTTTTAACAAAGTATTTTCATTTTGGGAAACATTTACTTTGACTTCACTATTTTATGCATAACAAGCATATATCTTTTTAAACCTCTACATTTCACAAAAATATATAATTTCTTGTTATTTCGAACTGTAGAAATCAAGACCTGCTCCAAGAGATGATAATAGCAATGTCCAATTTGTAACCAAAACAAATCATTCTTATGATTTTTATTTCATGTCTTTTTATCTCACAGTTTTGACTTATCTCACAACTATTACTTTTTATCCTCATACATGACTTTTTATGTCATCATTTTGACTTTTTATGTCATAATTATGACATTAAGGCAGAGCTTTAATATATATGTCATATATTCATGTCTGTGCGATGAATAAATTTACCACAGTAGCACGCATGCAATAGCCTACAGTTTAACGTGCATGAGAGTCGCTTGTTTGTGTTAAGTGAGCATTTGTGTGCAAGGTTAATTTAGGGCTGCACGATTAACTGAAATTAAACTGAAATCATGATTTGGCTTAGTGTTATCATGAAATCGCAAAGTTTTAATTAAATAAAGCATGATTTGTTTTCTTATGTGGAAGAAATGTGCTTCCACATGCAGGGTTCTTAAGTCAACAAATCACTGATACAATAATCTGGTTGGAGTGAGCCTCCAGGTATAACAACTCATTGAATTTCAACACAAAACTAGCAAAAAACAGGAGTAATTGGAGCTTGAGGAGCCATTTACAACTAAAATGGAAAACTTTTATGCATTTTGGCCATTCATTTACACAACAATGGTGTTTTGGGGACCTGAAAATGCAAACTTTTGAAGACAGGTTTCAAAGTGCAAGTTTTTGAAAACGAGATTGTTGTTGTCTCCGTGTAAACTATAGAAACACTAATTTGTGAAAACGGTGATGTCACACGCATGCATATTACGCGTGTTCAGTCTATAGGCTTAGGGCCCTATCATACATTCAGCGCAATGTGACGCCAGGTGCGACACAAGTGTTTTTTGCTAGCTTCAGCCTGACATAGTTATCATTGTTGGCATGTTGCTATTTGAGGCAACTGAAAACGACTGCTCCATTGACCAACAAAAACCTGGTCTAAAGTCAACGACGTAATTTTTTTTTTTATTTAAAGGGCGCGTTAGTGATATGCACCTATATGCGGGTGCACAACACACCTACACTCTGCTTATTACACACACAGGGACGCGCAACAGCACACAAACATGCCAAATATTAAAAATAAAAGGATTACAATGTAAAAGATTATTATTGTTTACATAAAGATAAAAATGCCTACATGTCATAATGGATAGTCATTGCATGTATCAGAATTACCTATAATGACGAATGAAAATGGCTAATTATTTGGCCAATCGTGGCAATACACACATGTATTTAAACTGACTTGTCATGTTGAGAGTATCTATATTCCACCATGTAAATATAAATCCGCCATGGGGCAAGCGCACATGGCTTTTAAAGGTAATGGGAGATGACATTCTGATTGGTTTATTGCATGTTACACCCAAAACACACCCATGCCTCATTAATAGACTAGGTACAACCCTTTTGGACCATGCGTCTGGCGTGCCGACCATTTTTTCTGTCATTAAACTAGCAAAAGTGGATTCGGACACACCCTAAGTGCACCTGCACCATACGCTTCAGACCATGCGCTTAGATCGTTAGAATAGGACCCTTAGCGTTTCTTTACAAAGTGACATCGGCAACTACTTGCCTAGCAGCATAATACAGCGTTTTTAGTCTTTTTGACAATGGTGTCATCTTTATGCGAAAAATGCAAAGGAAAAACTTTTTCCATTGTTGTCTTGTATACGTTCTCAGAGTATGCAGACAAACTGACTGATGGCATGAAAAGTAAGTTACTATGCCAAACTGTAGTATTGTTGCTATAAATTTATCCTAAACCTATATAAACTCTATCCTGTTTGTGACTAGAACATTAGACTGTATTTTGTGCCGTAGGATGGAGCATATCAGACTGAGAATCATTAGTCAAGGAGAAAAAAATGAGGTACAATAGGCCAGTTTTAATTACTAGATTATAGAGCTGAACTGATTCCAGCACTCACTGGATAATTATGATAAACATAAATATTGAATGTTATTCAAATGTTGATGTAACCACAAACTCTAATACTCAAGAATAACAAAAGTTGCTATCAAATTCGGGGCTGGATCATCAGTGGATTGCACAAAAACATCAATTAACTCCCTGTCTGTTTGTTTTCACACACCGGAATGTTAATGAAATGATTATGAAAATTATTCTAAAATCTGCTTTACAACCAAGGTGTGATTTGCTAGGCATCAGGTTAAAAAACTAATCAGGATGGGTAGGGGAGAGTCCTGTGTAAGTATTCAAGGCAGTGTGCATGCAAATACAGATACAAACACACACGCACATACATATCAATTTCTCAACCTTCCTCTAACCCCCAAGCACAGTAAACTGAATATAATTAGTCTTTAATGCAAAGTGGAATTCTTGATTTCTTATTTTTCACCCCAAATCTGCTTCCTATTGGGTTTATCGCACACAAACAGAGCGGGTGGTAATTAAGGGGGGGTGGGAGGTTGGGGGGGGGTCCCTCGGGTGTGTGTATCTGCGTGTCTAGGTGTGTGCGAGTCCCAACCTCCAGTCTCATTGCTAGAGTAAACTCACATGTGATCTTGGAAAGTTATTTACTTCCTGTAATTGCGTTTCTTAATCAGTCCGTTCACTTTTTCTCAGTGTGCAGAATGAGAATTCAACTGATCTTTGGTGATTACGGAGACAGAGATGAGCAAATGAACACTGACACCCCTGAACACACTGATGCTCTAATGTTTATTAGAGGTTCATCGAAGCCTGATTCCAGATGTAATTAATCGGTTTAATTTGGAGGATGGGATGGTGACAAAATGCCATTACCTTTTCTTTAATAGCTGAAAACAATTTTAAATGATATTAAGAGGACAAATACACAGCAGAAAATTAAACGTGCACACTGAAAATATTTGAATTGCAGATCATAAAAGTATAACTTAAAGGGTTAGTTCACCACAAAATGAAAATTCTGTCATTAATTACTCATCCTCATGTCGTTCCACACCCGTAAGACCTTTGTTCATCTTTAGAACACAAATTAAGATATTTCTGATAAAATCCGATGGCTCGGTGAGGCCTCCATTGCCAGCAAGATCATTAACACTTTCAATGCCCAGAAAGCTACTAAAGACATATTTAAAACAGTTCATGTGACTACAGTGGTTCAACCTTAATGTTATGAAGCGACGAGAATACTTTTTGTGCACCAAAAAAAATAAAAAATAACGACTTTATTCAACAATATCTAGTGATGGGCGATTTCAAAACACTGCTTCATGAAGCTTCAAAGCTTTACGAATCTTTTTTTGTTTCGAATCAGTGGTCTGGAGTGTGTATCAAACAGCCCCAGTGTTGAAGCATTGAAATTTCGAATCACTTATGACATAACGAAGCCGCGTTTACTGAAATCATGTGACTTTGTCAGTTTGATACACACTCCGAACCACTGATTCGAAACAAAAGATTCGTAAAGCTTTGAAGCTTCATGAAGCAGTGTTTTGAAATCGCCCATCACTAGATATTGTTGAATAAAGTCGTTAAAGGATTAGTCCACTTTTAAATACACTTTTCCTGATAAATTTACTCACCCCCATGTCATCCAAGATGTTCGTCTTTCTTTCGTCAGTCGAAAAGAAATGAAGGTTTTTGAGGAAAACATTCCAGGATTTTTCTCCTTACAGTGGATTTCAATGGCTACCAACAGATTGAAGGTCAAAATTACAGTTTCAGTGCAGCTTCAAGGGCTTTAAACGTTACCAGACGAGGAATAAGGGTCTTATCTAGCGAATCGATCGGTCATTTTCGAAAAAAATACAACCGTTTATGCTTTATAAACAAAATATCGCCCTGAACGTACTTTCCGCTTCCGCATTCTTCATAACGCTTACGCTGAATGTCCTACGCCTTCCTTATTCTACTTACGGAACGAATGCGGCGCTAGTTTCGTTTTTTTTCCGTAACTTGAATAGGGAAGGCGTAGGACATTCAGCGTAAGCATTATGAAGAATGCGGAAGCGGAAAGTACGTTCAGGGCGATATTTTGTTTATAAAGCATAAACGGTTGTATTTTTTTCGAAAATGACCGATCGATTCGCTAGATAAGACCCTTATTCCTCGTCTGGTAACGTTTAAAGCCCTTGAAGCTGCACTGAAACTGTAATTTTGACCTTCAATCTGTTGGTAGCCATTGAAATCCACTGTAAGGAGAAAAATCCTGGTATGTTTTCCTCAAAAACCTTCATTTCTTTTCGACTGACGAAAGAAAGACATGAATATCTTGGATGACATGGGGGTGAGTAAATTTATCAGGAAAAGTGTATTTAAAAGTGGACTAATCCTTTAAAGTCAACTAGATTAGTTGGTACAACCTCTATATATATATATATATATATATATATATATATATAGTTTTATCAATTTTAAATCATTTTAGTGGAAAACAAGAAAAATACTGATTAAGAAATGTATTTTTTACAATATAACCCCAGGTTGCTCCAAGTAGTTTGTCCCTGTAATAAGTGTATACCATGGATAAATTATCGAAAACATGGATCACAACAAAGCCTGATAATACAGACAGACGATAACCGCAGACATTTCCTGTGATATCCATTGTGTGCGTGCATAGTGCATTCACAAGCAGACGTGCACAAACAGGTGTGTGAAAGAGTTCACAGGAGCAGAAAGAAAAAGTGACTGTAAATGGAACAGCACCTTGCTGTGACTTGAGCTCAAGCACATACACAGAGCGCAAATATCTCGCCTGCAGAGTCCTCCGAGCTGCCTGAACATCACCTAACATTATGCTCTTAAACGACACGCTGCACTGGATAAAAAAGACATAAGTATGCATTAACAATGCAGCTTTGAAAGCAAGCAGGTCTTTTGTTTCCAAAAATATTTATTCCCCTGTGCACATCATATGATCATATTGCATTGCTGAAATTTACATGGTTATTCACAGGGATCTCAATAGGTTTTGTTTAAAGTCACCATGAAAATTGACAACTCTTGTTTTTTTAAGGAATATTGCAATATTTATTATAAGTGATTTATCCGTGCATATCATAATTTTTCTAAAATTCATGTGCCCGTATAATCTTTAATCAAAATAACTTCTCCTACCTCTACCTCACCTCGTGTTTACAGGCGTGAGGGCGGGACAACCTGTCACTCACGTGAGATCGACCAATAGCAAATCACAACAATCCAATCAATTCCTGACGGACAAAATCAAGTCCCGCCCTCCATTTTTTCCTGTCTTGAGAAGCTGTTTCACTCAGATATACCTCACAATAGAGAAGAAAAGACTATAGCAAATTCCATTTCATGATGACTTTAACAACTTTCAGCATTTTAATTTTTGTTTTTTGCTCTTGATAGCCAATCATTTGCAGCAAAAAACTAGATTGTGGTTGGAATGTTTAATGTAGTCTGGTTCATATTTTCTTTGATGTTTTGATCATGGTTTTTTAGGATAAGATCACAGAGTGTCAAGCAGTCTGTCTACCTTTGACATCAACAACATGTATAGTTGATAAGCTTATTTATTTGTTGGTTAATTGCATTTTTTTCCCCTTTCAAAACAGACATATGACCCATTTTGGGTCACAACCTATTAGTTGAAAACCTCTGTCCTAGACAGCAATGAGTTTAAATGGACAGTTGTTTAGGACCCCATTGACTTTCAGAGAGAGGAAAAAGGCAATTGCAACACTTATCAGAATGTCTTGTTTTGTGTTCCACAGAATAAGAAAAAAATCATACAGGGTGAGTAAATCATGACAGATTTTCATTTTTGGGTGAACTATCCCTTTAAATAGAGAGCAAATGCCTCCCACAGAGATCTACTTCAGAATCCTTTAAATTTCTTAATAAACATTTTAATTTGAATAAAAAATGACATCAATCAGTAATAGATCATATCTTCATTAATTTATCTTTAGGATTGTCTTGCACAGCAACTGTACAAAAGATCAGATTCAGCAGAAAAGAGCTTCTTTTTTTAACACCCTCTTTCTAAGCCAGTTGTTACTAACTGATGCACTTTGCACCTCTGCAGTGCAGGAACTGTAATCATGCCATGCTGTACGTCGCCCTTGGGTCACACCAAGCTGTGATTTGACCTGCAGACCGGGAGTGAAAGTGTGCCTGTGTAGTCATCATCAGTCATATAATGATGGTACTAAGAACATGATGAAAATGCCATTAAGGCCTGACAACAAGAGAGGAGCATATTAATATGAAAGACATTTTTAAAAATGTATTTGTTGTGGTCATGGGAGTTGTGTGTGACCAGGAGGCTTCAAAAAGACATTTAGGTGGTGCATTTTACACGTGCATTCACATGAGCGCACACTAACTCGCACACGGAGTGACAGAATCACATGTAGAATGGTTCATAAAAAGCCCTCATACATGCTAATTAGCCTAAAAGCTTTTTCATTAGCCAAGCTCTTGTCTAAAATGTAATAAAGCAGTGAATGAACAGATAAAATAATCCACTCTAATGTACTTCTGACTGTACGGACTCTCTAATCATTTGATTGAAGTACAGACGTGTGTTTATTTCACATCTGGTGATAATAAGAAACATCTGGCCTGAAAAATAAGTTGCAATAAGTTTCAAACAAACTATATATTAAAAATATATATTAAAAATGAAATAATAAAATAAAATACTATGTATTTCCTGCAGGTAAACTCTAATCTGAGTTGGTTAATTCAGCCATTTTATGAATGAATAAAATCCCATGAGTGGGTTAATGGCAGTTTGGTGATCGTCCGTCGCTGTGAACAGATTAGTGGACATAGTGCTCCATCTATTGGCCATACTGTGGTACTGCAGTACAATCTCAGGGGGGAAAAAAGGTAGAAAAGATGTTGCTGGGATGGTACCCTTTAAAAAAAGTTCTAATATGTACCATTTAGGTACTTATATGTACACTTTTGGTACCAATATGAACATTTAAGGTACTAATATGCCCTCTTTAGGTACAGAGGTGTACCTTTTGAAAGGGTACTGCCCCAGTGGGTCACCGTAATTTTGCCAAGTAAGACATGTTCCTGGATCAACATATTTTATAATACCAACATTCCTATCCGAAAATTTAGTAGTAACCTTTTCCCAACCCCTAAGCTTGACATAAATGGTAAACTTGTCCCTTAAATCTGATTGGTTGATTGGAATGTTTTTCCAGGATCAACAAAGATGTACTTTCACATTCACCTGCCCCGGTGACAGCTTTTGTACCTTTTTTTCTGAGAGTGTATCTCTCAGTAATGAATTTGGTGGTGTTGTGTCTTTGAGTATGAAAAAAAAAAAAAAAAATCAGACCAGGCCTGCCTTGAGCTCAAAGATGTAAGATGTGCAGGATATCATGTCATGCTCTTTTTTTTACTTAATAATACATATACATATGTGTACAAACTGAACCCAATTTGTGTCAATCCATCATTTGTATTATCAGGTTATTTTCAGGAGTAAATTCTACTTGAAGAAGATTGAACGTTGAGCTTTACAGTAGCAATGAATTAACTAAACTATTAACTATTGTACAGAATAAATGTATGCCTTCTATCTAAAAGGTAAAGAAAAAGGTAACATTCATGTGCTAAAATCATCAAATATCATCTAATCTGTGCAAACAATTTCCCTCAGTCTATTCCAGAATAACACTAATTATTTAAATATTGTTAGAAAAACAAGAGCTGAATTAAAAGGTATCCCTGAGAAGAAACATTTATTGAAGTGTACATCTAGAATAATCTTTTGAATTATTGTATTGGTCAAGGCATCATCACAAACAATAAAGTATACATCAGACAACTATGAAGGCATTTTATTCTTAAGAAAAACAGCGTTTTTGAAAATCTACTTATCCCACCTTTAAGGTTGAACCACTGTAGTCACATGAACTGTTTTAAATATGTCTTTAGTTCATTTCTGGGCATCTGAACTTGTTTATTATCTTGCTGGCAAAGGAGGCCTCAATGAGCCATCGGATTTTATCAAAAATATCTTCCGAAGATGAAGGTCTTATACAGGCCCGGATTAAGAACACGTTGGGCCCTGGGGCTATAGCAACACCAAGGGCCCCCTTTCATATGATTGCCATGCCACAGTGTCTTGTACCACAAGAATTTTTTTTTAATTGTTATTATTTTTATATTTTTACAAATTTAATTTTATCAAATCATTTTATATAAGCACAAGCACACTAAATATTCCATGCTATTTAACATATTTTAAAATATATTTAACATATAAAATATTTAACATATTTTAAAATTGTATTGCATATATTGCTGACACAATAATTCTTTCCTCTGATTAACACAAAATAAACTATTTTGAAGAATGTGGGTAACCAAACAGTTGATGGTCCCCAGTGATTTCCACATTATATTTTTTTCCTACTATGAAAATTAATGGGGACCAGCAACTGTTAGGTTACCTACATTCTTCAAAATATTTTCTTTTGTGTTCAACAGAAGAAAGAAACTCATTCAGGTTTAAAACAACTTGAAAGTGAGTATGTGATGACAGGATTTTAATTTTTGGGTGAACTATCCCTTTAAGGATAAGGGTCCGCATGCTAACTATTAGGATGCTGTCACTTTAAGACCTGCACGCGTCCGATTTTCTCAACTCACTTCAGACATAACAAACTGTGTTTATGTAAACCTTTTGTGTATTTGACAGTATTATAGCGCAATCAGACGCGAAAGATGAAGTCCAGTAGTCAGGTGCTGTGTGTGCACGCTTCGGGTGTATGGGGTCAGAAAAAGCGCATCTCAGAACAGCACACGAATGACATGTTTAACTGGCAGGGCTTTAAAGCACATGCAAATAAAGAACTTTTGTGATTGCGAATAAGTGCAGTGTCCCATGAGTAACTCTACCGCTGTGTTAAAGCAGAACTCAGTAAGATTTGCGAAGCTCCCCCTACAGTTTCCTTCAGTGAATCACACGGTCGTAAATACTCCAAGCGCAGCTCTGGACTACAACGACTACAACGCTCACCAGCGCAGTAGTTTTGCAAATACAGTACAAGAAAGAGGAGGTGAGTAATTTGCAAATACAGTACACTCGATGGAGGTGGGTAATTTTCGAAATTGTCTTATAAAGTCATAATATACATTGTTTTTGAATTACCGTAAAGCATTTTGTCACTCTCGCGTGAACGTGAACATGAGGCGAGATTGTTTCGGGTCGGTGCAGCTCAAGTTGCAAGTGCTGTATTCTGGTGTAGACGTGCCAGAGGGGGTTAGTGCACGCCTCAAACACACCACTACAAGTCAATTAACCATCGTAAGGACTTAGAAAACTATTTATGAAGGTAAAAAAAGTTACTTAGTTCTGCTTTAACATGTGATATGTGAATGTGTCGAGGTCGAGTTGTACGGATGGAGGCACCAGAACTGCAACTGACAGAATGTGCTTCAAAGGCAGATAGTGGAGACAAATCACACGACATTGGTGTTCGTCATAAAACAGTAGGAAAGTTAATTCGGGATTTTTACGCGGGTGATGATGATGAGAGAAAAACATTGACATTCTGAATTCAAACGGCAATAAAATCAATCGACTCGACTCGATAAGAATAATAACTTGTTGCAGCTGCTATCTCACCTTCTTCAACATGTAAAGCACGCAGATCGGCGACGGTGTCGGTGGGTGAAGATAATTTTGAGCTGCCGCTGCAACGCGGGTCTTCCACTGGCGCGGATATTTTATGTGAACCGAAGTAGTTAGTTAGTTTTGGAATTTTTGCTGTAAGATTAGCATCACTTTTCTCCCTTTCAAGCTTATTTTTCCTTTTTTGAGCACCACTATCACTTTTATCATTTTGAACACCAGCGAGGCTGAACAAGCAATAAAGGCCAATTTCCCATTTTCTAGTCTACATCATGGTCTAACGTTACATGCGATAGCATAACGCAAAGAGGCGTTTCCCGATGTCATGGCGCGAATTGTAAAGCAATTTTGATTGGATGGTGATTTATCAGTCAGGCACATTTTCCAATCATTTTTTCTAGTTATTTTATTAGACACAAATCAACCACCTATGACTTGTCAATCTCATTTCCTCCAGCCAATCACGGGCCCCCTCTACCCGCGGGCCCTGGGGCTTCAGCCCCACCTAGCCCTTATGTTAATCTGGCCCTGGGAACATGGTAATGTGTTACTGATAGCCAAAGTAAATAGTTACGCCGAATCTTCACTTTGAATAGATAGGCTAGTAGCGCATTATCTCATGGCATTTCATAACTATTTTACGTTTAGGCGAATGCCAGACGCAAATATACAGAAAATTAACATGCCGGATTTTTAACATGCATGTCTTTTTTTTTTTTTTTTTTTTTGTCAAATGTTAGCTCCCCTACTAAAACATTTCCTGTTTTTTATTTTATTTATTTATATATTTGTTTTTACAAATCACTCCTACATGCTTAATTATAAAGGCTAGTCCTTAATTATGAACAATTTAAAGTGCTGCATGAATTCTGTGTATTATATTATAAAGCCTATGTTGCATTCACAGTCTGGCTCAAATCTTAAAAAGTTTGCTTGTTGCTAAACAGTTTGATGAACATGAAGAATGTTTTAAACTAGACTGACCGTCTCATGGATAAAATCTTTTTTAAAAAGAATGTTGTCTGACGGAAATATCAACTTTTATGCTCCTTTCACATTGTGTGTGAGTTTATATATAGTGATGAGAATATTTTGTGGTAGATTGTAAATTCAGAATTCAACTGTCCTTTTTGTGTTTTTCTCCAGAATTCCCAATTTGATTCATTCCAGAGACAATAATATTTAGCATTCAGTCTCTTTTGAGAATCTGGTGTCCAGTGAAAATGGGAATGCAGAGGCAGCTCCAGTGTTTCTTTCTTGTGGGATCAGTATTTGTCATATTCTTCATAATCATTTGCTGGGATGAGATGAGAGATGGGACTTTTTCCCTACACACAGCTTCATCACAAGATCTCACACACCTCAAACTGCATCAAGCACATCTTAGACGTGTTATAAGTAGGGCTGCACGATTAATCGCATGCTATTCTCACGCGCATTTCGTCAGTAAAGCCGGTTCCCTGATTACCGCTAAATCGCCATCACCTGTTTTTAAACGGAGCGCCTTTTAATAGACGGAGCCGTAGTTCACGGACAAGCCACGCAATATCGCGTTCATTATCGCAGGCGATTCATCTGCGATATGAACGCGATATTGCGTGGCTTTTCAGTGACCTACGGCTCCGTCTATTAAATGCCGCTTCATTTGAAAGCAGGTGATGGTGATTTAGCGGTAATCAGGGAACCGGCTTTACTGACGAAATGCGCGTGAGAATAGCATGCGATTAATCGTGCAGCCCTAGTTATAAGAGAGCTTTGCTCGGCCAATAGCAGCCTGAATTTTAAAGAGAAATTAATCACATTTGACCAGATTCCAAAAAAGGACTGGACCATCTCATTGTGGATGATCGTAATGGTGTTATTTACTGTTTTGTACCGAAGGTAGCATGTACCAACTGGAAACGAGTCATGATTGTGCTTAGCCAGAACCTGAAGGCACCAAATGGAGCTCCATATCTGGATCCTCTTGATGTACCACCAGCGTTATCGCACGAGTTTTGGAGGCTCTTTGGTAATTTCTCACATCCTTTAATGCATCAGAAAGTAAAGAATTACACAAAGTTCCTTTTTGTACGGGACCCTTTTGTACGACTTATTTCTGCTTTCCGGAACAAATTTGCTAAGCCAGATGAGTATTTCTACAGAACGTATGGCTCCACAATGCTTCAGCGTTATGCTAATATTTCAACCCCCCCTGACTCCGCTCAAGAGGCCTTCGCTGCAGGTATCAGACTGTCCTTTACTCATTTTATTCAGTACCTGTTAGATCCACAGACTGAGAAGGAGAATCCATTCAATGAACACTGGCAGCAGATGTACAGACTCTGCCATCCGTGCCAAATTGACTATGATTTTGTTGGGAAGCTGGAAACTCTTGATGAGGATACAGAGCATTTGTTGAAGATTCTTGGGCTGGAAAAATATATTCACTTTCCCCCAGGGCTTAAGGATAGGACATCAGTAGACTGGGAGAGAGACTGGTTTGCAAACATATCCATAGCTGACAGGAGAAAATTGTACAATCTTTATAAAACAGACTTTAAATTATTTGAATACGAGAAACCTGAGACACTTCTGGAAGAGTGATGAGTATGGCTAATTGCTTTTGCATTGCAGAGAAATTATATTGAATCCCATGAAACCTGTCAAGAACATATCTCAGTCATATTTAAATTCAGTGCAAGTGTAAGTTAGGGTTTTTTGCTTTTTTTTTGTACTCCAGAAAGTTGGTCCGATATCAAAATGAAGCTGGCAATCAAGCAGGTTGAGGATGCATTGTCAATGTTTTGCTAAAAAAAAACAAAACAAAAAAAAACATCTTTGAGGCATGATTTTTACTTAATTTTTTTATGTGTGTGTTAAATAGATTTAAGACTCCTGTTTTATGATCCTAATCTAGAATTTTAGGGCCCGAGCACATTTTGTAGGGATTCCATTTTGTACGAATTCTTTCCGGAAGAATTTTGGTTTGAGGACCCTATTGGAATTGCTCAGTCTGTTATTCTTCTTCTCTGAAATGAATCACATTTTTGAGGGCCTAAACATGCTTGAAAACTCATGAAACTTTGAACACGTGTCAGAAGCGGTGAAAATTTACATCTGATATGAGTTTCAGAATTGGTTGTGGCAAAATGACTCAATAGCACCACCTACAAAATTTCAATTAAGTGCCCTTCACTCTACATTTAGAAGTATGAAATTCGGTCGACACGTGTAACATTCCAATACCTACAAAAAAGTCCCTGGGAGCAAAATCTAAAAACCCAACAGGAAGTGAGATATTTTAAATTTTCTCTGCAAAATTTTTGCCATCTCCAGATGTTGTACTTAACAATCTCCTCCCAGAGATTTTATCAGATAACCATCGTATTTGCTCAGTCTAATCTAAAGGCCTTTGCGACGTTAAATTGCAAAGATCTAGAGCAGTGGTCTCAAACTCAATTCCTGGAGGGCCACAGCTCTGCACAGTTTTGCTCCAACCCTAATCAAACACACCTGATCCAGCTAATCAAGGTCTTCAGGATTAATAGAAACTTCCAAGCACGTGTGAGTTGGAGCTGATTGGAGCTAAACTGTGCAGAGCTGTGGCGCACCAGGAAATTGAGTTTGAGATCACTGATCTAGAGTTTTCGCTATTGGGCGTGGCCGTGGCGGCCTGACAAAGTTTGATGTTTCGCCGTAAAAAAGGAAGTTGTTGTAACTCTGGCATACAATGTCCGAACTGCCCCAAATGTCACATGTTTGATAAGAGTCCTGGCCTTAAGATGTCTACATTTCACTTTTCAGTTAGTCATAGTGCAACCTGCTGACAACAGGAAATGGCATGCTTTACAGTGTAATTCACTCCCAGAAACACATTTAAATATGCCATATACGTACGTACCAAACACGCTAGAAACATGTTAAATCATGCAACACTTGGCTAAGTGCTAAGGTATGCAATTAACGCCACGAAACGGGGCATTGTTGTAACTAAGGCATACAATAACACACTGAGTGTTTATAGCACCATTGTTGTTTGCTTCTGGCATCTGATAGAGCTTTTGGACCTGGAAACAGTAACGTCAGACATTTTTTTAAAAATGAGTGTAATCAAGATATGATGCCCTTTTTTTTTACATTGATTTATTACATGGAACATATTTTTGTTTCTATAAATGCTATGTATTTTCTTGTATCTGAATGGTTTATTCATGTTGCTTATGTATTATACTATTTTTTTCTATGTATTCACTGTTATTTAGCCCATCACTAGCTTTTTTCCAAGTGCATGCAAGTGTATGTATTAAAATGTATCTAATATGCAATAAACAATTTTGTATTTGTTTCAGTTTGTTTTTATAATAGAAGATAATGGTAACCATAGTGCCAACAAGAAACAAAAATAAACAAATAGGCCTAATATATATATATTATATATACACTGTGTGTATATATATATATATATATATATATATATATATATATATATATATATATATATATACATACACAGGGCTCAGCATAAATGAGTATAAATATATTTCAAGGCTGTAAAATTAGCTCCCCATTTTAAACCTGAATGACATCACGTGCTCTTCTAGATCCTTTAGCCTAACATTTAGAGGAACCCCATAAATCACTCCTTTACCATTGCTTCTTTTCCCACCAACTCTCACTACCTTAACGATTTTGACTTTCCCAATGTTTGCCATTTTCTTTGCTTTGTCTATTTGCACTTCAGTATTACATCCTATTTGTAGATTCCCATATCCTAATAGTCTTGCATATTTTACTTCCCCAACCTGTCCTCTTATATTTGTCAGCTTAATCAGATCAATCTTCTTAACACCTCCTTCACTCTCAAATCTAACTACTATATTCAGTGACTCCTCTCCTACTTTTCTCTGTTCTCTTCCTTCATTCTCTGACTCTCCTATGCTAGATGTATCTTCTTTTCTTCTTTTCCAGCCTTTTTCCTTTCTATCCTTTACCTTTCCTTTTCTGATGTTCAAGCACTAGAAAGTTTTTTTTCTTCTCAGGCTCTCCTCAGACTTTCCATTAACCGCCTTGGGTGCCCAAAAGCCAAAGTCCCTTTAAGACAAGTCATTTCACTGTAATGTCATGTCATGTCTTGTTTTGGTTTTGTTTCATGTTCACAGTTTATGGTTTGTTTTCATAGTTATGCTTTGTTTGTTTTGCCATGTGTTGTATCATGCGATTCCATTGCCCTCATGTGTTCATGTCATGTGCTTCCCCTGTCTCATGTGTCATGTTCTGATTGGTTGTCATTGTCATGTGATTTCAGTTCTGTCTTCCCATTGGTCCTCTGTCTTCATTGTTCACAGGTGTTCCTTGTTTTGTCATTAGTCTCCCTGTATAAATAGCCCTCATGTTCCATTGTACTCTTGTCTAGCGTTGTTTTATGTAACCTGCTATTGGTGAGTGTTAGCATCTTTTCCAAGTCAAGTCCAAGTCAAGTCCAAGTCAAGTCCAAGTCTTGTCAAGCAAAGCCATGTCAAGTCTTTGTTTTTGTTCCTGATTATGTTTTTGTTATGGATTATTCACATCAATAAACTGCACTTGGGTTCTCGCTACACTCGCCTCCAGTGGACTCTCCTTACGTTACATTCACTCGGCGGGCATCTTTGAAACGCCTCTCCAAACACCTCTCGGGCATCCAATCTCTAAAGGCATCCAATCTCAAACATCAAATTCTCTAAAGCTGTTTGCAAAGCTTTCAATTACGTTTCATATTTGAAATCACCAATGAAATCTGACAACAACTGTCTCATAAATTGTTTCTAAATGCTCAAATCCTGTCAAAAAACTTTATTTTTCTGGCTGGATCAACCTAATGCGCATGCACAGTCCTAAATGCGCGTCTCGGAGCTTCTCACGGCCGCTGCAGTGACGCAATGACTTTACCAATCGGTGATTGGCTCTTATTTAGAAGGCGGGACTGATGCCGTGTTTTTCCAACCTTCTACCCGTGAAAATGCACTGGAACGTCAAACCCATGACTTCCCACCCGTGAATTCGTACTAGATCGATGTACTCCAAGTTCCGTGCACTGACGTCACATAGCCCACGAAACAACAATGGCAGCCCCTACAGATGTGGTGTTTATGCAGGTACATGGTTAAATAACGTAAAATAAAAGTTATAACACCTTCTCTTGCCTTATGCGCCCATTTTTCCTTCTCCGTTTCCCTAAAATAAGCAAGGAGTAAGCACCTTTGGCGATAAAATGATTGTAAATGAGCATAAGCTCCGTACAGTCTGCCATGCTGGTTTGTTTACAGCATTATTCCGCCATATTGCGCGTTGCACCAAAGAATATACACTAAGCTCTTTGGTTGCACTTTCTCCCATTCATAATAATACGAGTGACGCGTCTTGTGTTATTCTATAGTCTTTGCAAAAGCCCCCTATAAAATGCTTTTTATATATAGATGCATGTTCAGCACTGATGTGCACTGATGCAAGTGGTTGCTGTGGTGTTCGTTACCACAACAACTGTCTGCGTGTCAGCGTTGAACGTGCTTGTGTATCCTTTTGCAGCAAATGAAAATATCATTCATCTGAATCTATAGCCTAACTAAATATTGAGCAACATGTATATTTTTTTTTAATTGTTTTGCGCTCACTCTTTTCTCTCAATTTTTATTTATTTTTTTTTTTTTTTAAATTTAAAATTTGTAGTTAAAATAGCCTAAATAAAAATAAATGTAGCCACCACACAGCTCAGACAGTTCCATGTGTGATTTCCAATTTTTACCATATCTAGCTAGCCTACTGTTGCTATTTCGGGTATATAACATGTAGGCTGCATGAAAGATGTAGAAAAATTGGACACAACTCTGGGACCGCGATGAAAGGAACCTCAAGGATGATCCAGGTATGTGCAATTGTATAGGGCCCCACACTGTAATATTTTGCCTGGGTCCCCAAATCTGGGATAGACTACCTTTTGGTTCAGGTGTCGTTGTAATGAAAAAAACCTATTTCATATTTTCTTCTGTTTTTCTGTACACGGATTCAGACAATTTGTTTGCTTAGATATGGACTAGAGTTTATTTGATGATTCTGACACGTGACTTGAATACTTGTAAAAGAATATTCTTCAACTTTTAGTTTAACAGGATTCAACAAATGCATTCAAATGTTTGATCTTTTGCAATTCTGAATTAATTTCCTGAAAATACTATACTGTATATAAATAATATACTTTGTTTATATAAATATTCAAATATTTGCAAAGACCCTATATAGCCTACTAACCCATTAAAAGCGCGTTCAGGAGAGAGAGCGGTTTACTCTGGCTCACCCGTAAAATACACAGGGGCACCTCCCTGAGAAACCAAATGAAAACTCGATTCAAACACGACTCCTCGTTTTGTGGAGAAAGAACGCCATTCGGACAACTATATGATGAAAAGATACTTGGCTTATTGAAGGTGAGTAAAGATTGATTTATCATTTTGGGATGAACCCAGAAGTAGGCTATGGTAGCTTATGTTGTTTATGCGGTAATTTAGTCGTGTCACTTTCAGGGCATCTATTACTTAGCATTACTACGTTTTGGCATAACACTACAATTTAACAAGATCTAAAAAGCTGAAGACATGGACGACTAACAAACGCGAGTCTGGTGAAACAGGTGTTCGTTGGGTGGGGAACATGGTAATGTGTTACTGATAGCCAAAGTAAATAATTACGCGGAATCTTCACTTTGAATAGATAGGCTAGTAGCGCATTATCTCATGGCATTTCATAACTATTTTACGTTTAGGCGAATGTCAGACGCAAATATACAGAAAATTAACATGCCGGATTTTTAACATGCATGTCTTTTTTTTTTTTTTTTTTTTTTTTTGTCAAAAGTTAGTTCCCCTACTAAAACATTTCCTGTTTTTTATTTTATTTATTTATATATTTATTTTTAATAATCACTCCTACATGCTTAATTATAAAGGCTAGTCCTTAATTATGAACAATTTAAAGTGCTGCATGAATTCTGTGTATTATATTATAAAGCCTATGTTGCATTCACAGTCTGGCTCAAATCTTAGAAAGTTTGCTTGTTGCTAAACAAGTTTGATGAACATGAAGAATGTTTTAAACTAGACTGACCGTCTCATGGATAAAATCTTTTTAAAAAGAATGTTGTCTGACAGAGATATCAACTTTTATGCTCCTTTCACATTGTGTGTGAGTTTATATATAGTGATGAGAATATTTTGTGGTAGATTGTAAATTCAGAATTCAACTGTCCTTTTGTGTTTTTCTCCAGAATTCCCAATTTGATTCATTCCAGAGACAATGATATTTAGCATTCAGTCTCTTTTGAGAATCTGGTGTCCAGTGAAAATGGGAATGCAGAGGCAGCTCCAGTGTTTCTTTCTTGTGGGATCAGTATTTGTCATATTCTTCATAATCATTTGCTGGGATGAGATGAGAGATGGGACTTTTTACCTACACACGGCTTCATCACAAGATCTCACACACCTGAAACAGCGTCAAGCACATCGTAGACGTTTTATAAGAGAGCTTTGCTCGGCCAAAAGCAGCCTGAACTTTACAGAGAAATTAATCACATTTGACCAGATTCCAAACAAAGCACTGGACCATCTCATTGTGGATGATCATCATGGTGTTATTTACTGTTTTGTACCGAAGGTAGCATGTACCAACTGGAAACGAGTCATGATTGTGCTCAGCCAGAACCTGAAGGCACCAAATGGAGCTCCATATCTGGATCCTCTTGACATACCATTGACGGTAATCCATAATTCTACAATACATAAGACGTTTAACAAGCTTTGGAGGCGCTTTGGTCGTTTCTCACGTCCTTTAATGCATCACAAACTAAAGAATTACACCAAGTTTCTTTTTGTACGGGATCCTTTTGTACGACTTATTTCTGCTTTCCGGGACAAATTTGCTAAACCAGATGAGTATTTCTACAGAAAGTATGGCTCCACAATGCTTCAGCGTTATGCTAATATTTCAACCCCCCCTGACTCCGCTCAAGAGGCCTTCGCCGCAGGTATCAGACTGTCCTTTACTCACTTTATTCAGTACCTGTTAGATCCACAGACTGAGAAGGAGAAGCCATTCAATGAACACTGGCAGCAGATGTACAGACTCTGCCATCCGTGCCAAATTGACTATGATTTTGTTGGGAAGCTGGAAACTCTTGATGAGGATACAGAACATTTGTTGAAGATTCTTGGGCTGGAAAAATATATTCACTTTCCCCCCGGGTACAAGGATAGGACATCAGTAGACTGGGAGCGAGACTGGTTTGGAAACATTTCCATAGCTGACAGGAGAAAACTCTACAATCTTTATGAAACAGACTTTAGATTATTTGAATACGAGAAACCTGAGACACTTCTGGACGAGTCATGAGTATGGCTAATTGCTTTTGCATTTCCTTAATACCTCATGCAAATAGAAACAAGAGAAATTATGCTGATTCCCATGAAACCTGTCAAGAACATATCTTGGTCATATTTAAATTGAATGTAAGTTATTTTATTTTTTTTTAGTTTTTTTTTTAGTTTTTTTTTGCTATTTATTTCAGAAAGTTGGTCCAATGTCAAAATGAAGCCAGCATATAAGCAGGTTGAGGATGCATTGTCAATGATTTGCTAATGTTTTCATCATACATGGCAACAAAAGGAGTTTGGTTACATACTTAACTACTTTGAGGCATGATGGAATCTATTTTTTTTTTTTTTTTTTTTTTTTTTTTTGGTGCTAAATAAATTTAGACTCCTGTTTTATGATCCTAATCTTTTTTTTCCCTCTACACTGTAAAAATAAAAGGTGCCTGTAGGAACCTTTTGGGGTTCTTCACTTTGCCACACCGGCGGAACCGTCTGTAGATCCTCTAGGCACCCTTTCAAAAGGGCTGGTTCTCTGAGGAACCACCCAGGTTTCCTGAGGAACCATATATGAAGCATTGTGTGGAACCGCTTTGGGTGCCTCCAGGAACTTTTTAAATTATTAATTTATTTTCATGTTGGTACTATGGCTACCCTTAACTTCTATTATAATAAATAAATTGAAAGACTGCAAATGCAAAATGCAAAATAAAAACTGTTTATTGCATATAGATGAATTTTATTACATACACTTTAAGGCACTTAAAAAAAGCAATAGGCTTAATATCAATACACATTTAAAAAATAGGGTAATACATAAGCAACATGAATAACCAACCATTTATAAACAATAGGCAATACAAGAATAGACATCTCAACAAAATGCATGGAAACACAAATGTCCCATGTAATAAATCAATGTTTAAAAAATGACATTAAAGTATTAGTTAGCCCAAAAATGAAAATTGTGTCATTAATTACTCACCCTTATGTCGTTCCACACCCGTAGGACCTTCGTTCATCTTCGGAACACAAATTAAGATATTTTTGATGAAATCTGAGTGATTTCTGTCCCTCCATTGACAGCTACGCAACAACCAATTTGACGTTTAAAAAAGTTCATAAAGAGATAGTAAAAATAATCCATATGAATTGAGTGGTTTTGTCCAAATTTTCTGAATAAACTCAATCACTTTAAAGCTGCGCACACACTTAACGATTGTAAGGCCGATTATGAATGTAAATTGATACTTATGACTGATCGCGCTCAAACCCGTCCAGTCAGAGCCAGTTGCGTTCAGTCTGCGATTACAGTCGGTGTTCAAATTCCATGTGTAAGTATTTAAATCTACTTCAGTCGCAGGAAACAATCGCTGTATGTTGAGCACAGTCTTAGAATGTTTTAGCTAGTCATTAAATGTGTGCCCGGCTTAAATGGTGAACAGATTTATTTTAAGCTTTTATTCACATGTAAACATTGATCTGCGAAAAAAAAACAGAAGCTCAACCGAACCACCTCATTGGTTCTTGCTAAAGCTCAAACGTGCTGTGTAACACAAGAATGAACCTCGTTGGTTCTTGCACGTTAAACAAACATGTTTAAGCTTCCATTTACCACATTTACACGCCAGTAAGACCTTCGTTCATCTTCAGAACACAAATGAAGATATTTTTGATAAAATCCGATGGCTCAGTGAGGACTCCATTGACAGCAAGACATTTAGCACTTTCAATGCCCAGAAAGCTACTAAAGACATATTTAAAACAGTTCATGTGACTACAGTGGTTCAACCTTAATGTTATGAAGTGATGAAAATACTATTTTTGCACCAAAAAAACTAAATAACGAATTTATTCAACAATTTCTAGTGATGGGCGATTTCAAAACACTGCTTCATGAAGCTTCGAAGCTTTACAAATCTTTTGTTTCAAATCAGTGGTTTGTAGCGCATATAAAATTGCCAAAGTCATGTGATTTCAGTAAACGAGGCTTTATTACGTGATAAGTGTTTCGAAATTTCAATGGTTCACCACTGACTTTGGCAGTTTGATACACGCTCTGAACCACCGATTCAAAACAAAAGATTCATAAAGATTCAAAGCTTCATGAAGCAGTGCTATGAAAATGGCCATCACCAGATATTGTTGAATAAAGTTGTTATTTTGTTTTTTTTGGCACACAAAAAGTATTCTCGTCACTTCATAACATTAAGGTTGAACCACTGTAGTCACATGAACTGTTTTAAATATGTCTTTAGTAGCTTTCTGGGCATTGAAAGTGTTAAATGTCTTGCTGTCAATAGAGCCCTCACTGAGCCACCGGATTTTATCAAAAATATCTTCATTTGTGTTCTGAAGATGAACGAAGGTCTTACGGGTGTGGAACGACATGAGGGAGAGTAATTAATAACAGAAATTTCATTTTTGGGTGAACTAACCCTTTAAGGTGCAGTAAAATTTGCTGCTGTTTGGAGAATGAATTCCAGTAATTTCAATAGAAATCCACACAATCATTAATTTCATGTGTGGTCAAAAATTTCACTATGAGTCCAAGTTGGTTACTCAAATTCGCCAGATTTGACCAACAGAAAGCTGACTGAAAGTGACTCCTATATGAGCTCCATCATATAATACGTCACTATATTGCTGAAAATGATAAATGGACCTTTTTGCCTGCGTGATTTCACAGAAATGTCACAAATGTGACTGCACCTTTACTCGCGGCAACATAAAATCCAATCAATAATAAAATCTTCACAAGGTACATTTGAGGTAATTAATCAGAAAAGTAAAAAGGTACAGCAGCTTTGTTTTCTGCTAGGCTTCTTTTTCCTCTTTTTTGGTGGATGATCCAGGCACTTCAATGATTTCCAGGTCTACAGGAGGATTTTTGTTTCAGTATACTAGGCCAAGATCCCTGCAAAGTACAACATTTACTGTTAGTAACATTATTAAAGTGATAGTTGTAAAATTAAAATAATTTCCTCAGCCTTGTAACATTTCAAACCTGTTTGACTCTGTCTGTGGAACCCAAAAGCAGATCTCAGGCATAATGCAGTCACCGTTCAATTTCATTGCATGAAACACAAACAGAAAAAAAATTGTGTAAGTCATTCATTAATCAATTCAAGTCTCATTTAATTCAATGCATCAATCTATGTAAAATGGATAAATATTCTAAGCTCCAAAAATGTCCAAGAAAAGATCCTAAAAAGTATCATACGAGTGCACAAATCATGTGTTATGAGTTGTGTTGTAAGTCTTCTGAAGCCACACAATATCTTTCTTTTTTCTTTCTTTGTTTTTATAAAAAAGACTAAACTTGAAGATGTAATTTCAAGTTCAAATGTCTTAAATTCAAATGCAAATGATTAAGGCATAAGAAAAAAGGCATCTAGCATCATTGATGCCATACCTGTCATATTATTTATATGAGTAACGTGAATGAGATTTGAGAGCACAAGGGAAGATTTTCAGAGAATAATGGATTAAATTTGTGTCTGTTCATCACAAATAGCTATTGTGTGGCTTCTAAAAACTAGGAATATAGTGTATGAATGGTTTTAAGTTAATTTTGAAGTTTCCTATACCCAATCACTTTTGATAAATGGAAAAGAGCAGCTTAAAATTAAATTAATATCCCTTAACCTTACTTCTAAAACTCACCACATTACAGCACCTTGTATATCTTGATCTGTGAATATCTCCCAAACTGTCATTGAAATTAGATTTACAGTAGGTAGGTAAAGTTAAAAACACAAGTACACAGTCAAACATAGGCTACAATTTCACACAGAAAATTGTAATTCAATACTTACATGGTTCAGGTACTCTAACATTTCGAGATTATTTCAGAAATGGTTGTTCTGGGAAAACAAAATAACAAAGCTGATTATATCCATGCACAACATTAAAAGATAAAAATGTACTGGCCAGTAAAGAACTTTAAAAGGGTAAGTTAACTTACTATTGGAGAGAATCTGTAGTAAATAAACAAAAACTATATTAACCATTTGTGTTATTCTGTATGCCTAATAACAAAAGCCAATGACGACAGGTATCAGCAAACATAGTAATGTTGGCAATTTGAAAACACAATTACGTTGAATGACTAAAAAAAAAAAAAAATCTTAGACAATAAGTCAATGAACTCCGTTTGTAGCGTAAAGTTCATTAGATTCGTTAGCATGGCAGCTAAAACGGCTAAATCATTCTTAACGACATACTAAGGGGTAAACACTGTAAAAACATAGTATTGTATAATAAATTAAGATAATGTGTATGTGTTTGCACATATAGTGAGTAGACTGCGTGTTTATATTTCGAGTTTACAAACCTTATAACGGATAGCCGAGCAAACCGCGGATGCGGCGGCAGGCTTTGATGAGGGGAGCCGTTACTTTCAAATCCGATGATGATGATGATGAGGTGAGCTTTTGTGCGCGCGAGCAGCGTGAGGATCACTGAAGCAATGACAGCAGAGGAATAGCAGCAGTTCCGTGACAGCATAATCATTTTTATCCTCCTCTTGTTTCTTTTTCATATAATAATAATAACTAGAATGTACATTTCCTGAAGAAAATGTGAATGGTGCTTGCAGTGGCAAAATTCGGCACTCGGTTGCTAGGCGGTTGCTAAGGTACTTGGGGTGGTTGCTAGTGTGTTCTGGGTGGTTGCTAGGCGGTTGCTATGGTAACCAGGGTGGTTGCTAGGGTGTTGCTAGGCAGTTGCTAAGGTACTTGGGGTGGTTGCTAAGGTGTTGATAGGCGGTTGCTAGGGTGTTCTGGGTGGTTGCTAGGCGGTTGCTATGGTAACCTGGGTGGTTGCTAGGCGGTTGCTATGGTAACCAGGGTGGTTGCTAGGGTGTTGCTAGGCAGTTGCTAAGGTACTTGGGTTGGTTGCTAAGGCGTTGCTAGGCGGTTGCTATGGTAACCAGGGTGGTTGCTATGCGGTTGCTATGGTAACCAGGGTGGTTGCTAGGGTGTTGCTAGGCAGTTGCTAAGGTACTTGGGGTGGTTGCTAAGGTGTTGCTAGGCGGTTGCTAGGGTGTTCTGGGTGGTTGCTAGGCGGTTGCTAGGCGGTTGCTATGGTAACCAGGGTGGTTGCTAGGGTGATGCTAGTCAGTTGCTAAGGTACTTGGAGTGGTTGCTAAGGTGTTGCTAGGTGGTTGCTAGGGTGTTCTGGATGGTTACTAGGCGGTTGCTATGGTAACCTGAGTGGTTGCTAGGGTGTTGCTAAGAAGTTGCTAAGGTACCTGGGGTGGTCACTATGGTGTTGCTAGGTGGTTGCTAGGGTGTTCTGGGTGGTTGCTAGGTGGTTGCTATGGTAACCTGGGTGGTTGCTAGGGTGTTGCTAGGCAGTTGCTAAGGTACCTGGGGTGGTCACTACGGTGTTGCTAGGTGGTTGCTATGGTGTTCTGGATGGTTGCTAGGCGGTTGCTATGGTAACCTGGGTGGTTGCTATGGTGTTACTAGGTGGTTGGTAGTTGTCACAGATAGTTACTATGAAGTTTCTTTAGAGTTCTTAGCATGTTCTTAGCCCACTTTAGCACTTAGCTAATCACTATTAGCATGTAGCTATTCACCGCTAGCATGTGTAGCATGTTGGAAGTCCAGTTTGCTAGCATAAGTCAAAAGAGCCAACCGCCATGTCTCTATGATGCTCTGATGCAGAGATATAGATCTTGCTAAACGGTTGCTANGTTTCTATAGAGTTCTTAGCATGTTCTCAGCCACTTTAGCACTTAGCTAATCACTATTAGCATGTAGCTATTAACTGCTAGCATGTGTAGCATGTTGCAAGTACAGTTTGCTAGCATGAGTCAAAAAAGCCAACCCCCATGTCTCTACGATGTTCTGATGCAGAGATATAGGCATCGCTAAATGGTTGCTAGGGTACTCTGTTTGGTTGCTAGGGAGTGTCTTGGCAGTTGCCAATGATGATACTCCAAAGGCTGCTTGACAATATAAACCAACCGCCATGTCTTTATGATGTTCTGATGCAGAGATATGGATCTTGAAAAACGGTTGCTAGGGTAATCTGGTTGGTTGCTAGGGAGTGGCCTGGCAGCTACCAATGATGATACTCCAAAGGCTGCTTGACAATATAAACCAACCCACATGTCTTTACGATGTTCTGATGCAGAGATATAGATCTTGCTAAACGGTTGCTAGGGTACTCTGTTTGGTTGCTAGGGAGTGGCTTGGCAGCTACCAATGATGAAACTCCAAACGCTGCTTGACAATATAAACCAACCCCCATGTCTGTATGATGCTCTGATGCAGAGATATAGGTCTCGCTACACGGTTGCTAGGGTACTCTGTTTGGTTGCTAGGGAGTGGCCTGGCAGCTGCCACTGATGATACACCAAAGGATGTTTGCCAGTATGAATGATATAAACCAACCCCATGCCACTATGATATTCAAATTTGAAGATATCCCTCTATGCTTTGGGTTGCTAGGGTGCTCTAAATGGTTGCTAGGGCGTGGCTATGAAGTGTTCAAGGTGATTTGTGATTGGCCGTTTGTTACCCCGAGTCAAATGAGCCCACCCTCATGTTTCTATGACACTTTTATCCAAAGATATTCCTTTGATCTTTTTTAATGGAAGTCTATGGAACTTGTTGCTATGCTGCTCAATATGGTTGCTAGGGCGTGGCTTGATAGCTTAACAGTGATCCTGAGACACTGATTGGTTGTCTGAGTGAAATGAGCCCACCCCCTTGTCTCTATGACACTGTGATCAATAGTGAGTGAGTGACAGAAAGGTTTCTGAGGGCCTGCGTGTGTGAGTGTGTGTGAGAAAGTGACAGTTGAAATTCAAATTTCTGAAGATTCCGCCATTGAAAGTCAATGGGACTTTTTTGGCCGCTTTTTCGTCCCCTGTGCGAACATCGTTGGTCCGATCGCTTATAAAAGTCATAGCACACCTCTCCTCAATGAGCCGGTCGATTTGACACCTCATTCATGGGTCTAGGACAAACGCTGCGGGAGGAGTAGCGCGCAGAAATAAAAGTGGAAGAAAATGAGTGTCTGTGTCTGAGAGAGAAAGGCTTCTAAGGGCCTGCGTGTGTGAGTGTGTGTGAGAAAGTGACAGTTGAGAGAGACGGAATGTTCGTGAATTTGAATTTTTCAATGTAAGTCAATGGGACTTTTTTGACCGCTTTTTCGTCCGCTGTGTGAACATCGTTGGTCCGATCGCTTATAAAAGTCATAGCACACCTGTCCTCAATGAGCCGGTCGATTTGACACCTCATTCATGGGTCTAGGACAAAAACTGCGGGAGGAGTAGCGCGCAGAAATTGTGTCCAGAAGAAGAAGAAGAAGAATAATAAGTATGAGCAATAATAAGAATGGAGCTTTGCCTTTGGCAAGCACCATTAACTAGAATGTACATTTCCTGAAGAAAATGTGAATGGTGCTTGCAGTGGCAAAATCGGCACTCGGTTGCTAGGCGGTTGCTAGGGTGTTCTGGGTGGTTGCTAGGTGGTTGCTATGGTAACCTGGGTGGTTGCTAGGGTGTTGCTAGGCAGTTGCTAAGGTACTTGGAGTGGTTGCTAAGGTGTTGCTAGGTGGTTGCTAGGGTGTTCTGGATGGTTACTAGGCGGTTGCTATGGTAACCTGAGTGGTTGCTAGGGTGTTGCTAGGCAGTTGCTAAGGTACCTGGGGTGGTCACTATGGTGTTGCTAGGCGGTTGCTAGGGTGTTCTGGGTGGTTGCTAGGTGGTTGCTATGGTAACCCAGGTGGTTGCTAGGGTGTTGCTAGGCAGTTGCTAAGGTACCTGGGGTGGTCACTATGGTGTTGCTAGGCGGTTGCTAGGGTGTTCTGGGTGGTTGCTAGGCGGTTGCTATGGTAACCCAGGTGGTTGCTAGGGTGTTGCTAGGCAGTTGCTAAGGTACCTGGGGTGGTCACTATGGTGTTGCTAGGCGGTTGCTAGGGTGTTATGGGTGGTTGCTAGGCGGTTGCTATGGTAACCTGGGTGGTTGCTAGGGTGTTGCTTGGCAGTTGCTAAGGTACCTGGGGTGGTCACTACGGTGTTGCTAGGTGGTTGCTATGGTGTTCTGGATGGTTGGTAGGCGGTTGCTATGGTAACCTGGGTGGTTGCTATGGTGTTACTAGGTGGTTGGTAGTTGTCACAGATAGTTACTATGAAGTTTCTTTAGAGTTCTTAGCATGTTCTTAGCCCACTTTAGCACTTAGCTAATCACTATTAGCATGTAGCTATTCACCGCTAGCATGTGTAGCATGTTGGAAGTCCAGTTTGCTAGCATAAGTCAAAAGAGCCAACCGCCATGTCTCTATGATGCTCTGATGCAGAGATATAGATCTTGCTAAACGGTTGCTAGGGTACTCTGTTTGGTTGCTAGGAGTGGCTTGGCAGCTACCAATGATGATACTCCAAAGGCTGCTTGACAATATAAACCAACCCCCATGTATTTACGATGTTCTGATGCAGAGATATAGATCTTGTTAAACGGTTGCTAGGGTACTCTGTTTGGTTGCTAGGGAGTGGCTTGGCAGCTGCCAGTTATGATAAACCAAAGGCTGCTTGCCAGTATGAATGATATAAACCAACCCCCATGCCTCTATGATATTCAGATTTGAAGATATCTGCCTATGATTTGGGTTGCTAGGGTGCTCTAAATGGTTGCTAAGGCGTGGCTATGATGTCTTTAAGGTGATTTGTGATTGGTGGTTTTCTGCCTCGAGTCAAATGAGCCCACCCTCATGTTTGTACGACACTCCTATCCAAAGATATTAATTTGATCTTTTTCAATGGAAGTCTATGGAGCTTGTTACTAAGGTGCTCTATATGGTTGCTAGGGCGTGGCTTGATAGCTTCACAATGATCCTGAGAGACTGATTGGTTGCCTGAGTAAAATAAGCCCACCCCCTTGTCTCTATGACATTGTGATCCAGAGTTATGTTCAATACAAAATCCCTATGTAATTTCCCATAGTAGGAAAAACACAGTACTTCCTGGTTCATGGGCACGGCTTCACCATAGTATGTCTATGGGGAAATTTGGGCAGCTCTAGCGCCCCAGGGGTACAACTTACACCCCATTTTGAGGTATGGTCTGAGAGAGCCTATCAGCCTCTACAAATGTGGTAACTCACATGTTTCTACGAAATCCTCGTTAGGAGCTATGACTCGTCAAAGTTCGTCGCAATGTTAAGTCTATGGGATTTTTCGCCCGATTTTTCGCCCGCCGGACGAACATCGTACACCCGATCGCTTATAAAAGTCATAGCACACCATTCCCGAATAATCCGCACAATTTGACACCTAATTCGTGGGTCTGTGACAAAAGCTGCGGGAGGAGTAGCGTGCCAAAATTTTGTGTGGAATAATAATAATAATAATAATAAGTATGCGGAAGAATAAGAATGGAGCTTTGCCTTTGGCAAGCACCATTAATAATAATAATAATAATAATAAGTATGCAGAAGATTAAGAATGGAGCTTTGCCTTTGGCAAGCACCATTAACCAGAATGTACATTTCCTGAAGAAAATGTGAATGGTGCTTGCATTGGCAAAATTCGCCACTCGGTTGCTAGGGTGCTGTAATTGGTTGCTAGGGCGTGGCCATGAAGTCACTACTTATTGGCGGCTTGATAGGCCGAGTCAAAAGAGCCCAGCCCCATGTCTCTATGACCTTCTAAACCAAAGATATGATCTCACAGATTTGGCCCCCATGTTAAGTCTATGGGAGTTTTTTCAGCCGTTTTTTCGTACGCTGTGCGAACATTGTACACCCGATCGCTTAGAAAAGTCAAAGCACACCTCTCCTCAATAAGCCGGTCGATTTGACACCTCATTCGTGGGTCTACGACAAACGGTGCGGGACGAGTTACGCGCCAAAGTTTTGTTCAGGTGAATAGTAATTACAATACTAGAATGTACATTTCCTGAAGAAAATGTGAATGGTGCTTGCAGTGGCAAAACTATGCTAACTTAATTACCGTCCTGCTAGGATGTTTTTAGCAAGATGCTAACATGATTAGCATGTTGATAACATAATGCTAACACCCTTAGCATGCTGCTAACATGTTTTAAACAAGGTGCTAATCATGTTAGCATAATGCTAGCAAACATGCTAACATGATTAGCATAATGCTAGCATAATGCTAGCATGATTACCATGTTGCTAGCATTATTTTAACAAGATGCTAATCATGTTAGCATAATGCTAGCAACATGCTAACATGATTAGCATGATGCTAGCATGATGCTAACATGATTACCATTTTGCTAGCATGATTTTAACAAGATGCTAATCATGTTAGCATAACGCTAGCAACATGCTAACATGATTAGCATAATGCTAGCATGATGCTAACATGATTACCTTGTTGCTAGCATTATTTTAACAAGATGCTAATCATGTTAGCATAACGCTATCAACATGCTAACATGATTAGCATAATGCTAGCATGATGCTAGCATGATTACCATGTTGCTAGCATGTTTTAACAAGATGCTAACATGATTAGCATGTTTGCTAGCATGATGCTAACATGATTAGCATGCTACTACCATGATGCTAACACAATTTGCATGATACCAGCATGATGCTAACACATTTTTACTAGTTTGTGTCATGTTTAAACCCTAAGCTAATCACTATTAGCATGTAGCTATTCACTGCTAGCATGTGTAGCATGTTGTAAGTCCAGTTTGCTAGCATGAGTCAAAAGAGCCAACCGCCATGTCTCTACGATGTTCTGATGCAGAGATATAGGTTTTGCTAAACGGTTGCTAGGGTACTCTGTTTGGTTGCTAGGGAGTGGCTTGGCAGCTACCAATGATGATACTCCAAAGTCTGCTTGACAATATAAACCAACCCCCATGTCTCTACGATGTTCTGATTCAGAGATATAGTTCTTGCAAAACGGTTGCTAGGGTACTCTGTTTGGTTGCTAGGGAGTAGCTTGGCAGCTGCCAATGGTGATACTCCAAAGGCTGCTTGCCAGTATGAACAATATAAACCAACCCCCATGCCTCTATGACATTCAGATTTGAAGATATCCCTCTATGCTTTGGGTTGCTAGGGTGCTCTAAATGGTTGCTAGGGCGTGGCTATGAAGTCTTGAAAGTGTTGCGTGATTGGCCGTTTGCTGCCCCGAGTCAAATGAGCCCACCCTCATGTTTCTATGACACTTCTATCCAAAGATATTCCTTTGATCTTTTTCAATGGAAGTCTATGGAACTTGTTGCTATGGTGCTCTATATGGTTGCTAGGGCGTGGCTTGATAGCTTCACAATGATCCTGAGAGACTGATTGGCTGCCTGAGTGAAATGAGCCCACCCCCTTGTCTCTATGACATTGTGATCCAGAGTTATGTTCAATACAAAATCCCTATGTAATTTCCCATAGTAGGAAAAACACACTGTTTCATGGGCACGGCTTCACCATAGTAAGTCTATGGGGTAACTTTGGGCAGCTCTTGTGCCCCAGGGGTACAACTTACACCCCATTTTGAGGTATGGTCTGACAGAACCTGTCAGCCCCTTCAATCGTGGTGACCCACATGTTTCTACGAAATTCTCATTAGGAGCTATGACTCGTCAAAGTTCGTCCCAATGTTAAGTCAATGGGATTTTTCGCCCCATTTTTCGCCCTCCTGACGAACGTCGTACACCCGATCGCTTATAAAAGTCATAGCACACCATTCCCGAAAAATCTGCACGATTTGACACCTCATCCGTGGGTCTGTGACAAAAACTGCGGGACTAGTTACGCGCCGAAATTTTGTCCAGAAGAAGAAGAAGAAGCAGAATAAGTATGCAGGAGAATAAGAATGATGCTTTGCCTTTGGCAACCACCATTAATAATAAGTATGAGCAATAATAATACTGATGCTTTGCCTTTGGCAAGCACCATTAATAATAATAATAATAATAAGTATGCAGGAGAATAAGAATGGAGCTTTGCCTTTGGCAAGCACCATTAATAAGTATGCAGGAGAATACTTATTCTCCTGCAAAATCCCTATGTAATTTCCCATAGTAGGAAAAACACACTGTTTCATGGGCACGGCTTCACCATAGTAAGTCTATGGGGCAACTTTGGGCAGCTCTTGTGCCCCAGGGGTACAACTTACACCCCATTTTGAGGTATGGTCTGACAGAACCTGTCAGCCCCTTCAATCGTGGTGACCCACATGTTTCTACGAAATTCTCATTAGGAGCTATGACTCGTCAAAGTTCGTCCCAATGTTAAGTCAATGGGATTTTTCGCCCCATTTTTCGCCCTCCTGACGAACGTCGTACACCCGATCGCTTATAAAAGTCATAGCACACCATTCCCGAAAAATCTGCACGATTTGACACCTCATCCGTGGGTCTGTGACAAAAACTGCGGGACTAGTTACGCGCCGAAATTTTGTCCAGAAGAAGAAGAAGAAGCAGAAGAAGTATGCAGGAGAATAAGAATGATGCTTTGCCTTTGGCAAGCACCATTAATAATAAGTATGAGCAATAATAATACTGATGCTTTGCCTTTGGCAAGCACCATTAATAATAATAATAATAATAAGTATGCAGGAGAATAAGAATGGAGCTTTGCCTTTGGCAAGCACCATTAATAAGTATGCAGGAGAATAAGAATGGAGCTTTGCCTTTGGCAAGCACCATTAATAATAATAAGTATGCAGGAGAATAAGAATGGAGCTTTGCCTTTGGCAATAATAATAAGTTTAAATAGGATTACAGTAAATTGGCTTTTTCAAGCCAACTTAATTAGACTCAACTGCCATTCTATGTACTATTTCTAATCCATTCAAACTCATTCAAACTCTATCTATCGATCAAACTAAATCTATCTATCTATCTAATATAGAATATCCTAGCAACCTCATATCAATACCCTAGCAACCCGAAGCATAGAGGGATATCTTCAAATCTGAATCTCATACAGACATGGGGGTTGGTTTATATTGTCAAGCAGCCTTTGAAGATTCATCACTGGTAGCTGACAAGCCACTCCCTAGCAACCAAACAGAGTACCCTAGCAACCGTTTTACAAAATCTATATCTCTGCATCAGAATATTGTACCAGCATGGGGGTTGGTTTATATTGTCAAGCAGCCTTTGAAGTATCATCATTCGTAGCTGCCAAGCCACTCCCTAGCAACCAAACAGAGTACCCTAGCAACCGTTTTGCAAGATCTATATCTCTGCATCAGAACATTGTACCGACATGGGGGTTGGTTTATATTGTCAAGCAGCCTTTGAAGTATCATCATTGGTAGCTGCCAAGCCACTCCCTAGCAACCAAACAGAGTACCCTAGCAACCGTTTTGCAAGATCTATATCTCTGCATCAGAATATCGTACAGACATGGGGGTTGGTTTATATTGTCAAGCAACCTTTGGAGTATCATCACTGGTAGCTGCCAAGCCACTCCCTAGCAACCAAACAGAGTACCCTAGCAACCGTTTTGCAAAATCTATATCTCTGCATCAGAACATCGTAAAGAGATGGCAGTTGGCTCTTTTAACTCATGCTAGCAATCTGGACTTCCAACATGTTACACATGCTAGCAGTGAATAGCTACATGCTAATAGTGATTAGCTAAGTGCTAAACTGGGCTAAGAACATGCTAACAACTCTATAAAAACTTGATAGTAACCATCTGTGACAACTACTAACCACTTAGCAACATCATAGCAACCAACCAGGTTACCATAGCAACCGCCTAGCAACCACCCAGAACACCATAGCAACTGCATAGCAACACCTTAGCAACCACCCAGGTTACCATAGCAACTGCCTAGCAACCACCCCGAGTACCCTAGAAATCGCATAGCAACACCCTAGCAACCACCCCAAGTACCCTAACAACACCATAGCAACCACCCCGAGTAGCCTAGCAACCGCATAGCTACATCTTAGCAACCATCCAGAGTACCCTAGCAACACCCTAGCAACCACCCCAAGTACCCTAGCAACCCCATATCAATACCTTAGCAACCACCTGAGTACCTTAGCAACCGCATAGCAACACCTTAGCAACCACCCCGAGTACCCTAGCAACTGCATAGCAACACCCTAGCAACCACCCTGAATACCCTAGCAACCCCATAGCAACACCTTAGCAACCACCCCGAGTACCTTAGCAACCGCATAGCTACACCCTAGCAACCACTTAACACCCTAGCAACTGCAATCTATCTATCAAATCAAACTAAATCTATATATCAAACTAAGTCTATCTATTGAACTAAATCTATCTAATAAAACTTAAACTTTCAAACTTCAAACTTTTAAAACTACTTCAAACTTTCTGGACCGGCTTTTTCAAGCCAACTTAAAGTTTGTCTTCAAACTTTTTTATCTAGTTATTATTCTGCTTCTTCGGGACACAAATTTCAGCGCGTAACTTGTCCCGCAGTTTTTGTCCTAGACCCGTGAATGAGGTGTCAAATCGACCGGCTCATTGAGGACAGGTGTGCTATGACTTTTATAAGCGATCGGAGCAACGATGTTCACACAGCGGACGAAAAAGCGGCCAAAAAAGTCCCATTGACTTTCAGTGGCGGAATGTTCAGAAATTCAAATCTCAACTGTCACTTTCTCACACACACTCACACACGCAGGCCCTTAGAACCCTTTCTCTCACTCACTCACATCTCTCACTATTGATCACAGTGTCATAGAGACAAGTGGGTGGGATCATTTCACTCAGGTAACCAATCAGTCTCTCAGGATTAATGTGAAGCTATCAAGCCACGCCCTAGCAACCATATAGAGTACCATAGCTACAAGTTCCATAGACTTCCATTGAAAAAGATCAAATGAATGTCTTTGGATAAAAGTGTCATAGAAACATGAGGGTGGCCTCATTTGACTCGGGGCAGCAAACAGCTAATCACAAATCACCTTCAACACTTCATAGCCACGCCCTAGCAACCATTTAGAGAACCCTAGCAACCCAAAGCATAGAGGGATATCTTCAAATCTGAATATCATAGAGGCATGGGGGTTGGTTTATATCATTCATACTTGCAAGCATCCTTTTGTGTATCATCATTGGCAGCTCCCAAGCCACTGCCTACCAACCAAACAGAGTACCCTAGCAACCGTTTTGCAAGAACTATATCTCTGCATCAGAACATCGTAGAGACATGGGGGTTGGTTTATATTGTCAATCAGCCTTTGGAGTATCATCATGGGCAGCTGCCAAGCCACTTCCTAGCAACCAAACAGAGTACCCTAGCAACCGTTATGCAACACCTATATCTCTGCATCAGATCATCGTAGAGACATGGCGGTTGGCTCTTTTGACTCATGCTAGCAAACTGGAGTTCCATCATGCTTCACATGCTAGCAGTGAATAGCTACATGCTAATAGTTATTAGCTAAGTGCTAAAGTGGACAGAGAACATGCTAAGAACTCTATAGAAACCCCATAGTAACTATATGTGACAACTACCAACCACCTAGTAACACCATAGCAACCACCCAGGTTACCAAAGCAACCATTCAGAACACCCTAGCAACCACCTAGCAACACCGTAGTGACCACCCCAGGTACCTTAGCAACTGCCTAGCAACACCCTAGCAACCACCCAGGTTACCATAGCAACCGCCTAGCAACCACCCAGAACACCCTAGCAACACCTTAGCAACCACTCCAAGTACCTTAGCAACTGCCTAGCAAGCACCCTAGCAACCACCCTGGTTACCATAGCAACCGCCTAGCAACCACCTAGAACACCCTAGCAACCGCCTAGCAACACTTTAGCAACCACCCCAAGTACCTTAGCAATTGCCTAGCAACACCCTAGCAATCACCCCAGTTACCATAGCAACCGCCTAGCAACCGCTTAGAACACCTTAGCAACTGCCTAGCAACACCCTAGAAACCACCCAGGTTACCATAGCAACCGCCTAGCAACCACCCAGAACACCCTAGCAACTGCCTAGCATCACCTTAGCAACCACCCCAAGTACCTTAGCAACTGCCTAGCAACACCCTAGCAACCACCCAGGTTACCATAGCAACCGCCTAGCAACCACCTAGCAACCACCCAGAACACCCTAGCAACTGACTAGCATCACCTTAGAAACTGCCTAGGAACACTCTAGCAACCGAATGGCGAATTTTGCCACTGTAAGCACCATTCACATTTTTTTCAGGAAATGTACATTCTAGTATTGTAATTACTATTCATCTGAACATAACTTTGGTGTGTAATTCGTCCCGTACCCTTTGTCATAGACCCACAAATAAGGTGTCAAATCGACCAGCTTATTGAGGGAAGGTGTGCTATGATTTTTCTAAGTGATCGGGTGTACGATTTTCGCACGGCAGACGAAAAAACGGCTGAAAAAAGTCTCATAGACTTAACATTGGGACAAAATCTGTGAGATCATATCTTTGGATCAGAAGGTCATAGAGACTTGGGGCTGGGCTCTTTTGACTCGGCCATGCAATAAGTAGTGACACAGCAACTTCATAGCCATGCCCTAGCAACCAATTACAGCACCCTTGCAACCGAGTGGCGAATTCTGCCACTGCAAGCACCATTCAAATTTTCTTCAGGAAATGTACATTCTAGTTATTCTTCTTTTTCTGAGACTAAAATTTCCAACTCTAACTTCACCTAGAGCTTTAACTCTACAAACCCCAAACTCGGGTCAGCCCATCAAACTGTTCTGACTTAGTGTGCTATATCTTTTCTAACTGATCCGACTTACGGTTTTCCTAAAAATGCCTATTTAAACTCAGAAAAATCCCATTGACATTCATTGACCGACAGTTCAAATGAGCCAAGACTACGGAAGAGAATTAGACTCAAAACTCAAATAGACTCAATTAAACTGCTATCTATCTAACAAATAACGATCTAACTAATATCTATCTAACTAATAACGATCTAACTAATAACTATCTGTCCATCTAACTAATATCTATCTAACTAATAACTATCTATCTATCTATCTATCTATCCATCTAACTAATATCTATCTATCTATCTATCTATCTATCTATCTATCTATCTATCTATCTATCTATCTATCTATCTATCTATCTATCTATCTTATATGGAATACCCTAGCAACCCAAAGCATAGAGAGATATCTTCAAATCTAAATATCATAGGAGCATGGGGGTTGGTTTATATCATTCATACTGGCAAGCAGCCTTTGGAGAATCATCACTGGTAGCTGCCAAGCCACTCTCTAGCAACCAAACAGAGTACCCTAGCAACCGTTTTGCAAAATCTATATCTCTGCATCAGAACATCGTACAGACATGGAGGTTGTTTATATTGTCAAGCAACCTTTTGAGTATCATCATTTGTAGCTGCCAAGCCACTCCCTAGCAAACAAACAGAGTACCCTAGCAACCGTTTTGCAAAATCTACATCTCTGCATCAGAACATCGTACAGACATGGGGGTTGGTTTATATTGTCAGGCAGCCTTTGGAGTATCATCACTGGTAGCTGCCAAGTCACTCCCTAGTAATCTATCTAACTACTAAACTTAAACTTTCAAACTGAAAATTTTCAAACTGAAAACTTTCAAAACTACTTCAAACTTTCTGGACCGGCTTTTTCAAGCCAACTTAAAGTTTGTCTCAACAAACTTTTTTCATCTAGTTTCATATTATAATGCATTAACTGATGTTAACTACTTGCACTGTTAACATGAATAGATGCATTAATATATGTGCAAGTTAATGTTAACAATGATTAACTAATGCTGAACAGAGGTGTTGTTAATGGTTAGGTAATGTTAACTAATACATTAACTAATGTTAACCAATTGTGCTGTTAAGGTTAATAGATGCATGTCAGGAAAAGAACACAGACAGAGGATCCAACTGCAAATATAACAATATTTATTAACAGAATTCGCTGTACAATAACTTCACTCCAAATGGACAGTCGATGCAGAAACTGAAGCGTGCAGAGTCAGTGGCGTGCAGAGTGATCGGAGCAGTGTAACGCAGGGCTACAGTGGGTATCAGAGACCAGAGATAATCCAACCCAGAAAGCAGGGCACACAACGATAATCCAGGAATCCAGGAACCAGGAAGAGACAAACAGAGTGCATGACACATGGACAGCCTGCAACGAACTGACAAAGACCACATAAAGATATGCACAATATATAGAAAACACTAACAAGACACGGCTGGCAACAGATCGCAATCAGACCATATTGGGTGACGTCCACATAACCATTCACTCACACACAATACCCACAACAAACACATGAGGGCGAGTAAGTGAATCCATGAACCGTGACAGTACCCCCTCTCCTACGAGCACCTCCTGGCGCTCCCAGGAGAGCTTACCTGTCGATTGTAATCATCGATAAGAGAGTGATCCAGGATGTCCCTGGCAGGGACCCATCTCCTCTCCTCCGGACCGTAACCTTCCCAGTCCACCAAGTACTGGAATCCGCATCCCCTTCGCCTAGCATCCAAGACACGACGGACCGAATAAGCGGGTTCCCCATCTACGAGACGCGGCGGGGGAGGAACCGGAACCGGCGGATTAATGTTTGAATGAATAACAGGTTTGATTTTAGACACGTGAAACACGGGATGAATTCTTCGGTATGCTGGAGGGAATTTAAGGCGGACTGTCACCAGACTAAGAATCTTGGTGACAGTAAACGGGCCAATGAATTTGGGTGCCAACTTATTACAAACGGAGCGGAGCAGAATGTTCTTGGAAGAAAGCCACACTTTTTGACCAACGACGTATACGGGAGGCTTCAGCCGGTGGCGATCGGCCTGGGCCTTGGTGCGTGCCCCCACCTGAAGAAGTCTCTCGGGCTCTTCTCCACATGTGACGACACCTCTGGACGAAGGCGTGAGCGGAGGGGACCGCGACTTCGGATTCCAGACTAGGAAAGATAGGTGGCTGGTAACCTAGACTACACTGAAAAGGTGATGGGCCCGTAGCCGACACTGGTAACGAGTTGTGCGCGTACTCCACCCAAGGAAGCTGCTGACTCCAGAAGGAAGGATTCTGCGCGACCCGACATCACAACGTTCTCTCCAAATCCTGGTTGGCTCTTTCTGTCTGCCCATCACTCTGGGGATGGAACCCAGATGACAAACTAACAGTCGCTCCCAGTAATCGACAAAATTCCTTCCAGAATTTGGAGGTAAATTGGGACCCCCTGTCAGAAACCACGTCTACCGGGAGGCCATGAATGCGGAAGACGTGATTGATGACAGTAACCACTGTCTCCTTGGCAGTGGGTAATTTAGGCAAGGGAATGAAATGTGCCGCCTTCGAGAACCGGTCCACTACATTGCCCTGTGAAGGAGGGAGGCCTGTAACGAAATCTAGCGCTATGTGGGACCAGGGTCTCGAAGGGACAGACAGCGGTTGAAGAAGCCCCTCAGGGGAATGATTGGAAGTCTTACCACGAGCGGAGAGAGAGCAAGCCAAAACAAAATTGCGAACGTCGCGAGCCATGCAGGGCCACCAGAATCGTTGCTTAACCAAAAAATTGGTACGACTAACCCCTGGATGACAAGCCAGATTGGAGTCATGGCCCCATCGGATAACGTCTGAATGTAACCTCTCTGGCACAAATAATCGACTCGGCGGGCACCCGGGTGGAGGCGTTACCCCTTCTAAGGCAGTGCGGACCTTCCACTCGATCTCCCATGATAGAGATAAGATAGAGTAAAATCAAAACGATCGAAAAACAGAGCCCACCGAGCCTGCCTAGAGTTTAGTCGTTCAGCGGATCTGATGTACTCTAAGTTCTTATGATCAGTCCAGATGATGAAAGGTACCCCCGAACCCTCCAACCAGTGACGCCACTCTTCCAAAGCTAATTTGACTGCCAGCAGCTCCCTGTTACCAATGTCGTAATTGTGTTCGGCAGCGGATAAACGATGGGAAAAAAACGCGCAAGGATGCATCTTATCGTCCGCGGCGGCACGCTGGGATAGAACTGCACCTACCCCCACCTCTGATGCATCAACCTCCACCACAAACTGACGTGACGGATCAGGGGCGACAAGAATGGGAGCCGAAACGAAGTGGCTCTTGAGGTTGGAGAATGCAGCCTCGGCTGCATCCGACCACCTGAACGCCGTTGCGGCGGAGGTCAAGGCAGACAGAGGAGCGGCTAGTTGGCTGAAGTTGCAAATAAAACGCTGGTAAAAATTGGAGAATCCCAAAAACCTCTGCAGAGCCTTGCGGGAATCTGGGATTGGCCAATCCACCACAGCCTTAATCTTGTCAGGATCCATGCGCACCCCCTCGGACGACACGATATAACCCAAAAAAGGAACTGACTGTGCATGAAATCGCACTTCTCTGCCTTGACAAAAAGCCCATTCTCTAGCAGCCTCTGGAGCACTCCCCTGATGTGTTGCACATGTTCCTGGAGAGAAGAAGAAAATATCAATATGTCGTCCAGGTAGACATAAATGAGCTGATCGACCATGTCTCTCAACACATCATTGACGAGTGCTTGGAACACGGCGGGCGAGTTGGAAAGGCCGAAAGGCATAACCAAGTACTCAAAGTGCCCTCTAGGGGTGTTAAAAGCCATCTTCCACTCATCCCCCTCCCTAATGCGGACCAAATGATAAGCGTTGCGCAGGTCCCATTTCGTGAAAAGAGACGCGCCCTGCAGCCGTTCAAAGGCAGAAGACATCAACGGCAAAGGATAAGTATTCTTTACCGTGATGTTGTTCAGTCCTCTGTAATCAATGCACGGCCGCAGCGACCCGTCCTTCTTACCCACAAAAAAAAAAACCTGCCCCCGCGGGAGATGAAGAGCGGCGGATGATCCCAGCTGCCAGAGAATCAGAAATGTATTTCTCCATGACCTCCCTTTCCGGATTAGAAAGTGACTATAACTTGCCTTTAGGCGGAGAACACCCTGGCTTTAAGTCTATAGCACAGTCGTTGGGACAATGCGGAGGGAGAGAAGCAGCCGGGACTTACTGAACACTTCCTTCAGGTCGAGGTACTCCTCAGGCACATTTGACAGATTCACCGACTCCTCCTGTAACACAGAACGAGAAACAGAAGAACAAGCAGACAACAAACAAGACGCATGACAACGCTGGCTCCACTCCGCCATGGATCCCTGGCCCCACTCGATGCTGGGCTTGTGTTCCACCAGCCACGGATGTCCACAAACAACAGGATGGAGTATTGATCTGGAAATGTAAAATGACAACTGTTCAGTATGGTTACCAGATGTGATGATGGTTAACATCTCCGTGGCGTGTGTGATGGTGGGTAGTCTCTGTCCGTTAAGGGCAAGAACAGTAATGGCATGTTCTAAGGGGCGAATGGGTATGTGCAGCCGCGCGGCCAGACCATAGTCCATGATGTTACCCTCTGCCCCCGAGTCGATCAGAGCCTGGCAGATGTGATGCCCCGATACCCACTGTAGTCTCACCGGGAGGAGTGTCGCAGACGAGGATTTCTCCAGGGAAAGACCACCTGACAGTAACCTCGGTCCTACTGTCGGGCTCTGCCTTTTACGGGACATTCCTTTAGAAAGTGTCCAGCTCCACCACAGTACAAACACAGTCCCTTCTGCATCCGGTGTGTCCTCTCCTCCCGGGAGAGCCGAGCTCTACCCACCTGCATGGGTTCAGGATCGAACGGGGGACCGACCGTGTTACCTCCGCTGATTCCCACGACATCCAGTTCTTCAACGCGTGCTACTGGCCTCTTACGCTCAGCGTGTTCCTGTAAACGGCCATCCACTCGTAGTGCGAGCTCAATAAGTCCATTGAGACTGGTGGGCAAATCCAACGGGTAGATCTCCTGATGAACACGGTCGGCCAACCCATACAGGAACATATCCCATGTAATGACTGAGGCAAATCAGACACAATTATTGGTTAGTTAACCAATAGTTTTAAGCTCACTCTGGAGTCTGTCCCCATCCCCCGGGAAGTTTTCAGTTACAAGTTTATTGCGCTGAGGAATGTGGTTGCCGCATGGAGAACAGAGTAGAGACACAGAAAATCTGCATCTTCCCTGCATTTTCCACACAGAACACAGACTCTATGGCATTAATGTATAGACAGACTGTGCTATAAATGATTCCTTCTCAGGAAATGGTATCCATTATTACTGATGTTGTATTGTACTCATTGTATTTACATGTTTGATGATTGTTAAATGTTATGACCTGCACGGTAACTTCAATCATGCCATGTTTAGTGTCTATACGTTCGTAGTGGGAAGATTGAAATGTTTGTGTATGCGGTACATCCATACCTGTGCAACACATCAGTATTAAAAGAATATTTAATAGTTCTGATTCAAGAACTCAGCTTGTTAATCTTTCTGGGTTGTAAAAGCCCTGACAGGAGGGGTGTTGCCACCCAGAATTACAACATCTTCATTGGTCCGGTCAACAACTGAGAGGTGTGACTTTGACCAGAGGTTAAAAACCAGCGAACAGTGCCACTCCCGCTCTTCTTCTTCCTTGCTTCTGGACCGAACAAATCTCCTTGCGGCCGGCCTCTCTAGGCCCGGCCGCAAGGCTGGTAGGCCCCTGGCCTACAACACCCAGCCATGTGCTCATCACCCAACAGACTGGCAACAACTTCAGATGATAACTTCAAGAGTTATCCTAAACCTGCAGATCCGACGCTCTTCAGCCTAAAGGCATCTTGCAAGTATCGTACATTTTAATGCTAAACAGCGATTTAGTATTGATTTGTAAAGACTTTACCTTTGCTATTGCTAAAAGAAACTGATGAGTCCTTTCCAGATTGCCTTTGACATTTCATGTAGCTCTAGTAACAGCATCTCTTCCGGTTCAACACTATCATTACTCATTCTGACTTGCGTGTGTGTGTGTGTGTGTGTGTGTGACCCTTTATGTATGTTATGTTATGTGTTTGTTAGTTTAGTTATGTGTTTGTGAGTTAGTTAATAAAGATTGTGCACAATACACGTTTGGTTCTGACTCCGTCTGCTAATGAATTGCCTCTTAAGTGATAGATCCGGACTACGTGAGTAGTACAGTACAATAAGAAATATTATTTTTCCATAACTTGGAAATTGACATTTCTTAGAATTAATAAACAATCAACACTGAGCGTTCACTGGACGAACAGGTTAACTGATTGTAATGTTAATTTTAATGTAGCTACGTCCAGTTAATCTGATTAACAGATTTGCATATTCATAATTAATCATAATTAATAATCATAATGAGTTATGAATAATTATTAATATTTCCCCTTTGAGTTAATTTTCGCTACACCCACTGCGCCTCCTCGTTCCAGTTGCATTCCGCCGCCAGGGTGCGGAATTCGATGGCGTAGTCAGACACTGGTCGAATTCCCTGTCGCAGATCCGCGAGCTTGCGAGTGGCCTCCCGTCCCGCCACCGAACGGTCAAACACCCGCCTCATCTCCTGTGACAGGGCGTGGAACGAGGAGCAGCACGGATGGTTGTTCTCCCACGCCGAAAAGCGCCGCGCGTCCAGTCAATAGCGTCATAACCAATGCTACTTTAGACTCCTCAGAAGAGAATGTATTAGGTTGCAGAGAGAAATAAATAGAGCACTTTGTTAAAAAAGCTCTACAAGCATCTGGTTCTCCAGCATACCTCTCTGGCGCAGGAATATGTGGTTCTTCTTGACTGTTGATGTTGGCGGATGGGTGGGGAACAGACGGTGGAGCTGGCGCAGTGGGAGATGGGAGATGTAAAACCTGGGTAGAAAGCTCGGCCACCTGCGTCACCAACGCCTGAACGGCACGAGCAGTGGCCATCACCTGCTCGTCCTGCTGATCCATCCGTTGAGCGCTCTTGCTCAAAATACTCCTGAAGATCCGACGACCTTGCTGGATCCATTCTTGGTCAGTTCGTTCTGTCTGGAAAAGAACACAGACAGAGGATCCAACTGCAAATATAACAATATTTATTGACAGAATTCGCTGTACAATAACTTCACTTTAAATGGACAATCGATGCAGAGACTGAAGTGTGCAGAGTCAGTGGCGTGCAGAGTGATCGGAGCAGGGTAACGCAGGGCTACAGCGGGTATCAGAGACCAGAGATAATCCAACCCAGAAAGCAGGGCACACGACGATAATCCAGGAATTCAGGAACCAGGAAGAGACAAACAGAGTGCATGACACATGGACAGCCTGCAATGAAAAGACCACATAAAGACACGCACAATATATAGCAAACACTAACAAGACACGGCTGGCAACAGATCGCAATCAGACCATATTGGGTGACGGCCACATAATCATTCTGTGGTGACCAGGGCGGGCGAGAGCCGTGAGGGAACGGCGCAAGGCCGGTGGCACGAGAGTTAACAAGCTACACCTGGGAGGCGCACCGGCCTTGAGTCTCTCAGGGAGGAGCTCCGGGAGCATAAAAGGAGGAGCGATGACAATGAAGGACGAGAGAGGACCAGGCCTGGACTTTACGTTATGTTTTATTATGTTTGCGTGGCCGGCAGGCGTCCGCGAGGGTCTGCCGGCATTACTTTCGTTTTGTTCTTTGTTTGTTCTTTGTTCTTTGTGTCTTTCATTCGCCGGTTCTCGCCTCCTTCTTCCCGTACATACGAACTGTGTTACATTGGTGCCGAAACCCGGGAGGAAGGAGGGACATGCTGTCGGAGAGCCCTCACTGCTGAGGGGGATCGCGGTGCTGCGGAGTTCGGGCAGCGTGGGAGTGAAGACCGTGAGAGGCTGCCCGAGGCGGTGGTACTGGAGCCTTGTGAAAGGTGGGACGGAGACCCGGATGCCGTGCTCCTGGGACGAGGTGGGGTGGCTGCCGTCCAGGAGGGAGCAGAGGAGTCACCGCCGTCTGCCGTGGGCCAGAGCCTGCTGCCGTCCGCCATGAAGGGGAGGAGCAGGGGACGGGGGACTCACTGCCGGCTACCCTCAGGTCTTACAGGAGTAGAATGACATGAGGGTGAGTAATTAATGACATTATTTTAATTTTTGGGTAAACAAACCCTTTAATGCGAATGTCTGTGATTGCTGATGTTGTATTATCCTAACACTTCATGTGTTTTTTGACTTCCATGATCTATCGTTTGTGCACCAATCTTATTTTGCACCGGCATGTTTCTACAGCAGCCTTAAATGGACAAACACTCTACAGAGCACATTTCATCACTATGTTGTTGTTCTTCTAAATTGTTCATGTTTTTTTAAGGCAGCTTGCATTGTCACTATATTAAAAACGCATGAAGAAGAAGTAGTAGTAGTAGTAGTAGTAGTAGTAGTCTGGTTTATTAGAAGCAGAGACCGTTCTTTGTTAGAAGTAAGAAAAAACTTAATTGCTTGACTGGCTAACGTACACTCTGCTGTCTCAGACATTGACATCTTTGAATTGTGTCGGCAAGACGGCCACCGTAGCTTCTCTATTTTGCTTCGAAAGGGAGGGGTGAGCTGACTGCCAGTGAAAATAAGAAACAATTGATTTGTAAGATGAGAAATCAAGTTTATTTTCTAAAATCAAAATAAAACTGAACACCTCAATATTGCAATAAATCAAGGTCGACACAACAACCTTTAAAACGTCTATAAACTCTCAAGTCTCAGTTAAGCTCCTTCAAAACAGTCTTGTCAATATAGTAGATAAATAAAAAAAAAACAATGTAAAATGAAATAGTCAAAGTCTACTGTATGTGCTGGTTTGAGCCTCATCACCAGCTGCAGTCAATTCCTCATCTAATAAATGAAACACCTGAGATCAGAGACTACCTGCCAATGCACTTACATTCACGTAAAGTAGCCTTGTTGACAAGTTTTGGGGGAGTAAAGGCAAAATGCACAAGATATAGTACCTTCAATGCCCTAAGATGGTGATATTGATTCTTTATATCAGAAACAAACTGCAGCAGAAAAAGTTAACTGTTAAGTGTAAATGTAAAATTATAAGTGTAATTAATGTATTGCATCACAAATGTAGTGGAGTAAAAAGTAAATTTACTTGCTCAAAAATATAGTCAAGTAGAGAGTAAAAGTTGCCAATATCTTTGATACTCAGTACAGCTACAAAGTAGCCAAAAAGATACTTAAGTACAGTAACTAATTACATTTACTCAAGTACTTTACACCTCTGCTCGCCGCTAGATGCTGCTAAATGTACACACTGCACATTTAACAGTATGTAGTATGATCAGAGTTCGTAGGGAAGGAAGAGGACAGGGTCGGCATTTAACTGCTGACTGAGCTTTATTCAACAAATCAAAAATGTCCAACAGAAAGAACAACAAAATAATTAATCCACAAAGGGCTTCTCTCCAGTCTTGGTATACACAATCCACAAAGGGCTTCACTCCAGCACAGTTGTCGTGACCAGCGTCTCAGTCAGCAGTTCCCCTCTCTCCCCCACACTCCTGCTTCTCGTGGCATTTTATCCTGTCTCCGCGCCAATCACTGGAATGAGAAACAGGTGTTCGTAATTTACATTTAACCCGCTCACTCACCATGCGTCTCCTGACGCTCTCTCCTGTTGCAGACCTCACTGAACCACACCCCCCTCTCCACACAGTACATTATAAAAAATTGGCAAGCACCCAACTGGGGAATGCATACACTGTAGCCAACAAGAAACAGTTGATCATGTACTACTTCATTGTAGGAAATACAACAATTAGAGATATCCCCTCATTCAGTCATTGAAGAAGGTAAAACACCAGGATTTTTCTTTATCAGGTCTATTAGCGAAAACAGCTAATAAGATATATGATGATATTATTAACTTTATAAAAGAAAGTAAATTAAGTAAGAGAATATAGTCTTTTAGATTTTTTTTTTGTTTATTTGTTTTATTTTATTTCCTAGTTTGTTTATTTGTTTTTCTTGGTTTTTAATGTTTTATTTTCATCCCATTAAAGCAAACGCCATGATCCACACTCCAGTCCAGCCGGTGGCGGTAATGCACCAGTAAGTCAGGTTGCCAACCGCCAATAAACACCAAAGAAGAAGAAGGGCGTGCGGACAGAAACATGGCAGCGCTGTACGAGGGATACACGTTGTGTGGAGTTGGACCAGCGCAAAATTCCTCAATTTCAGGGATTCTGGGGATTGAACTGGGCAGAGATATCGACCATGTCCTCGTCACTGACTCTTCGAGATCTGTTACTGTTTATAAGGTAAAATGAGTTAGATATAAATACGGTTTGTCTTATAAGAAACGATTGCACGCGCTGCTGGGTTAAATTCTATCGTGTAAGCATGAGCGCTACATCATAAACAGGAGATTCTCCAACGACATCAAATGTTATTTAGTAAGACATTTAGTAGCTGTTTGTGTTACTGTTTATATTACTAGGTGTCTGATCAGAAGCCTACGGGCAGTTGGACAGTAAAACAGGGGCAGATAATCACCTGCGCCGCTGTTTTTAACACGCAGTCCCAGGAATATGTGGTCGTAACTGATAACAAGGTAAGAAGACATAACTTAATGTTTCCCATAAGAATAATTTACTTTCACATGCCGGGAACTTACGCATGCTTTTTATGTTTTAGGTTGTCAGAGTTTGGAAAGAAAATGATGTCTACATGGAAAGGGCTTTCAAAGCGACAGTAAGTGAAGTTAAAATTCATGAAGGTTTGAATCGAGTGGATGATAGCTGCCAGTGGCAGATAAATGCATAGGCTAACCTACACTGTAGCCTAGGGGCCCACGTGATTAGGGTGCCTCCAGTGGTGTAGTCTAGTTTTTGTAGTCAGTATAGACCTTATTTACCAGAGAAACAAGCGCGCCGCCATCTTTATAAAATTGTCTTTGAACTTCCGTTTTGCGGTAGCTCTGTACATTTCTATGGCATCGCTGTCAAAGAATAATTAGTTGGTTAAGTGGATTTACTTGTTGTAGAGTTAATGAAAGTTATCATGAGCATTGTTATGTTTAAAGCAGATGTCTTAACAAATGTCAGTAGATCGGGAAGATTTTAAAACAAGCAGTTCATTCATAAACGTAATATCGCTGTGGAAATACAAACCGGAAGTCAAAAGACAACGAGCGCAACGCTGAAAAGGGGCGGGGCTACATAAGGTCTATAGTATGATTTTTCCCTCCCATACTCACCCGTTCCAGAGTGACACCCCATAAGCACCGCCACACTCATTAATGCATATAGTATGCATCTGATTGTCTACATGTAATTGAGAGCATTCTGAAAGACTGCTTATGTGTGTTTTAACAAAATGTCAATTTATTATAAGCAACACTAGACTTTAACAGCCAATCAATGACATTTACAGCTGAAGAGACTAGACTGATTTTCTACTGTTTAGTGTCAATCACCATCAGCCAGTTAAGATAGCCTTATATGTTATATGAATATGGTCCCTGGATAAATTTTATCAACTGGCAAGTTTTAATGCACATTTAAGAGTGCAAGTTGCAACTATTATTACCCTCTAAAAAATACTTGGTTAAAAACAACTCAAGTTGTGTTGAAAATGGACAAACCCAGTGGTTGGGTTAAATGTGGTGGTTGGGCAGAACATGACCTTCAAAGAAATAATCAAAATAATATAATAATAATAATAATAATAATAATAATAATAATAATAATAATAATAGTTGAAGACTGTTGTGAAAATGAATGTTAATATAATAAAAATATGACATGAAAATTTTTCTATGAAAACAGCAACACGTGATTAGAGCACTGTTAGATTATGATTGATGCAGCAATGTTATTAATAAAGAATTATTGTGCCAATAAACTGAAGCCTGTTCTATGACGCATCCTATGATATTAATCAGATAACTTGGGTACATTACAGTTGGATACATAATGCAAATATCTCTCAATATGAAAGCTATTTTAGGCTGGGCAGTGTAGTTGTAACCATCTCTTAGCTCTGTATCAAAGAAAAATTTGGTCTTATTTGCACTTTGAATATTGAGAGAGTGCGATTATTGTTGCACTTATTGTAAAGTGTTACCATAAAAATGAATAACAGTTTTCTCTTAATCTTATTAAGCACGAACAGTAAGGTTTCATTTGTTAAGATTAGTTAATGCACTGTGAACTATCATGAACTAACAATGAATGACTATTTTTATTAACTAACATAAGCAAAGATTAATAAATACTGTAGCAAATATAACGCAAGCATCCGTTAGAAAACACTCAGAGTTAGGGGTGTAACGATACGCTCAGGTCACGATACGGTACGTATCTCGATACAGAGTTCACGATACGATACGTATCACGATATTTTGAACAAAATGAAACTGAAATTCAAACAAGATTTATTAAAAAAACATGAACAAATTTCAATAATTTTCCTTGTTGTACATACAAGATCACATTTCAATAAAATAAATAAATATAAAATTTTAATAAAAACCTTCTGTATTCAAATTAACAGTTGAATAGGGCTGTCTGTCACTGAAAAAAAAAATGTTAAATTTAACATGAACTTAGAATTATGAATAGGGGCCGTTCACATATCGCGTCTAAAAACGCGTGGAAGGCGCGGCCGCACCGCTTCTTCTTTCCAAAACGCTTGTGCTCCTGTGGCGTCGGTCGTTGCTATGCAACCATGAACTGAGCTCTCCAAGAGGATCAGGATGTTTCTGCAAAGGATAAATGATTTCTAGCCCTTGCATTAGTTTTACTACGAGATATATTGATGGAGATAAGATATAAAAACCACCATGAACAGCTATGATCAGCTATGATCAGCTGTTCGGCTGAGCTTTTGATGTTTTGTTATGGAAAGGCCATAGCTGATCGGTTGATTCTTGTCACACGACCTGCGGTGCGCTTGCGGCATTCTGAGAAGTTGAGAATTGCATGCGCGTCGCGACCGCGTTGATCCCATTATGAGCGCGCCTGCCGCCCGGCAACATTTGAAAATAATAACTGACTTGCACGCGGGAAAGACGCAATATGTGAACGGCCCCTAACTTAAAGCAAAGCATCGCAAGCGTCTTTTGCTTTTCTGTGAGCACAGCTGTTGCTGTGCACTGCGGTGAAAGAAAGCCACGACTTTTCTCACGCGACCATGCAAGAGACTGACACGAGAAACGTTTAAACCTGCTTGCAAGATTCAATGTGTGCCCGAAACACTTACTGAACTAGAGAGCTGATTGAGACACACCATCTACGATAAATCGTTACACCCCTAATACTTATAGTAATTTAAAAATGTGGTAGCATTGGATCTGGACAGGAAGGATAACTCTGGGAGTTGGAAGGGGTGTGTCGCGATTCTGCCTTCTCACATCGCGATACAGGTTCGTGGACCTGCGTATCGCGATTTCGGTTTCATATCGCATATCGTTACAGCCCTACTCAGAGTACATTAATTTTGACAACTATTTGACTATATTGAACTGTTCATGCAGAAATACGATGTTATAGCGATCAGTGAGTTGAGAGCGCAAATGTGTGGATTGTTTGCGCATAATAATTGACTCGCACATGCCTTATGAACGACTGCTGTATGCCACTGTAATTGTCTTTACCTTCATTACAGTCATCATCCATCAAACCCTTTTTAGTGACACTGGTTTTCTTTTTCCAACTCAGAGAGTTAGTTTGCATATCCTATGTTCATGAAGCAGTTGGCCGTTTTGAGCCACCTGTCTGTATTTCGCAGCAGCATGATGAGAAACGGCCTGGGCTGAACCGAAACAATCACAGAATACATACGAGAGAGATGGTGCCTTGTTTTAAATGTATTTTATAATTAAATTTTTTTAATGTAACATTAATAATAAAATTAATGAATAATATTAAAATATTTACATTAATTTTAATTTATCTCGCGGCCTCCCTGGAGGATCGCTGAGGACCCCTAGTGGGCCGCAGGCCACAGCATACATGAAAATCCCTCACCTTTCAGCGAAATTTGCCGTTTGAAACCCAAATAGGTGACCTACATGAATCGTGTAGATTCGATGAGAAGAATTTTTTGGGGGGGAGGGAGGAGGGGGGTATTCATATTCAGTGAACTGCGAACAGGTGCGCGTGCCAGAAGGGAGCGCGAGATTCAGTGAACTGCGATTCAGCGAACTGCGAACAGGTGTGCGTGCCAGAAGGGAGCGTCAGATTCAGTAAACTGCGAACTGCGATTCAGTGAATTGCGAACAGGTGCACGTGCCAGAAGGGAGCGCGAGTGCATGGAAATATTAACGCAAAGGGCCTTGCATCACCAGTGCAGACAGAAGCTGAAAGCACGCCTGGCCTCGGTGATTTACCTGACTGAATTTGGTGAGTGATGGTTTCAATAATTTTAATATTTTCTGGTATATCTAAGTTAAGTTACCCAGGAGCTCTGTTGACATAGACTTAGCTAACGTTAGCTACAGCTTGATGAATTGAGTCATTGAACACAGCAGGAGAGAACGCAACGTTAGCTAGCTAGCTAAAGCTCCGGTGGAAAATTATTAGCAAACGCTACCGTTTTTGAGGAGGTAGATTTTGAGGTGAGGGGACTGACAAGGCAGAAGGTAAAGTGGTCCACCGTTCTATCAATAAGCAGACCTGCCAACCTGTATGCAATTTGCGTAGCGGATACGCGTTTTGACTTCAAAGTACGCTGGTACGATTTGTCACTCTAAACTACGCAAAAACCTAGTGACGCCTCTATGCACGCGCAGTCCTCAAATCAAGCAACGGCAAAAGAAGAGTTCGACCAATCATAGCACTAGGTTCTTCCCCCAAATAGCAAGTGGGTATGATTGACAGATGCGTAAAGCCTATTATTAAAAAGAGACTGAAAATCGACACCAATAAAGATTCCCGCTCGATCCCCCTTCATAATACTTAGTAAGGATGCCATAATAATTTTTGACTCATGGCTGAAGTTAAGTTTCTCCAGCTCTCCCCAGGTTGGCAAAAAAAAAGCATCTCAAAATGCATCAGATTGATGCTTTAAAGGTCCCGTTTTTCGTGGTTTTTTTGAAGCTTTGATTGTGTTTATAGTGTGCAATATAACATGTGTTCATGTTTCGCGTGTAAAAAAAACACAGTATTTTTCACATAATTTACTTATCTGTATACCGCTGTTTCCACTGTCATAAAAACGGGCTGATGACTTCCTCGTTCTATGAAGTCCCTCCTTCAGAAATACGTAACGAGTTCTGATTGTGCCAGCGGTTCCTGTGTTGTGATTCGACAGCAGCTTAGCGAACCTTGCCCGGAAAGGTCACGCCTCTTACCATAACGTGGAGATGCATGCGCTCAGTGTTATTGTAAACATGTCTTTAATTTTACCCTATCAATTTGAGCCGGAATCAGACCCGGTGATTGGACTGCGGGATGAAAATAACAGCGTTTCGACGACATGGCGACAAACACACTCTACAAACGCAACTCTTGTGTATTCCTGTGGGCGGAGGTTAGTCAAACTGTTTTAGTGACGTCATTAAAGAAGGAAGTAGAGGGATGTAGTCCAAACTGGCCGTTCGATGTAGGCGACTTCTGTTAAATAAAATATCTTGCTTGGCATTGAACTTTGAGCTTTAAAATTTTACAGATTTTATTTATGCTCTAACAACAACATTACACACTAACTAAAGTTTGAAACATGGGATCACGAAGAACGGGACCTTTAAAATATGGAATATTAAAATTTTTATTTCGGGGGAGCATGCCCCCGGACCCCCCTAGAGGGGTAAAATCCTTCTCACCTTTTTCACCCCTGACCCGTTTTCGTGCCTGCCACAGGTTGGGAACCACTGATCTACATTATTAAGTGATTCCATAAATCGCCTGCGTGTTTTCGAAACCATACGAATTAGCCTATGCCATTGAACATATGACGAAAAAAGCACTGCTGCATTATAACATTTGTATTTTTATTTATTTTTAAAAGAAACATCTAAAAACAATATGTCTGTGTCAAATAACTCTGATATCGGACATTGCATTTGAGCATGAAACTAAAGTCAAGTCAAGTCAAATTTATTTATATAGCGCTTTTTACAATTTGTAATTGTTTCAAAGCAGCTTTACATATTAGGAGCACAGAAAAAAGAGAAATGGTTAAAAATAAGCTGTACAAGCAAGCGTGGTAATATGTAACATATACAAGATGGTGCTACATTAAGCCAATGTCGGCTGACTCCCAGGGGTGGAAAAAAACCCCTAGGAGAAAAACCCAGCGTGCTAGCACTGGGAAAAAAGTCCTAGGAGGGAAAAAACCCCTTGGAAGATATATATAATATATGTAAATGGATATGGAGATCAAAATCTGAATTATACATTTTTATTATAGAGATTAAAAATAGATTATATATAAATATATGTAAGCGGATACGGAGATTTAAAAATCTGAATTACAGATGCAGCCAGAACTGGATCTGTAGGCTCATTGTCTCCTGGGCTACGTTGTAGTCAGGTCCAGACACAGGTTCTCCATCTGATCTGGATACGGCCTGGATCCAGCACCCGGCAAACCTCAGGATAAGCAGAGAGACTGATATTAGCGTAGATGCCATTCTTATTCTGATGTACAGGTATATCTAGTGTTATAGGAAATGTTCTCGGTTCCGGCCGACCTAATTATTGCAGCGTAACAATCCTTTAACGGATTTGAAAAATGTTAATGTATTGATAATGTGTTATGTGTATGCAAGAGCAAAGAGATGTGTTTTTAGTCTAGATTTAAACTGACAGAGTGTGTCTGCTTCCCGAACAATGCTAGGAAGATTGATCCAGAGTTTAGGTGCTAAATAGGAAAAGGATCTGCCACCTTCAGTTGATTTTGATATTCTGGGTATTATCAACTGGCCTGAATTCTGAGATCGCAATAGACGTGAAGGACTATAATGCACCAAGAGCTCGCTTAGATATTGGGGAGCTAAACCATTTAGAGCTTTATAAGTAAGTAGCAAGATTTTAAAGTCTATACGATGTTTAATAGGGAGCCAATGTAATGTTGACAGAACTGGGCTAATATGGTCATACTTTCTGGTTCTAGTAAGAACTCTAGCTGCCGCATTTTGGACCAACTGTAGTCTGTTTAAAAGCCGAGCAGAACAACCACCCAGTAGAGCGTTACAGTAATCTAGTCTTGAGGTCATGAATGCATGAACCAACTGTTCCGCATTTGTCATTGAGAGCATATGTCGTAATTTAGATATATTTTTTAGATGGAAGAAGGCGGTTTTACAGATACTAGAAACATGACTTTCAAATGAAAGATTGGTATCAAAGAGCACACCCAGGTTCCTAACTGAGGACGAAGATTTAATGGAGCACCCGTCAAGTGTTAGAGAGTATTCAGGGTTTTTTCGTGAGGAAGTTTTTGGTCCAAAGATTAGGATATCAGTTTTTTCTGAATTTAATAATAAGAAATTTCTTGTCATCCAGTTTTTAATGTCAGCTATGCATTCTGTTAGTTTTGTGAATTTGTAGGTTTCGCCAGGGCGCGAGGAAATATAGAGCTGAGTATCGTCAGCGTAGCAGTGAAAACTAACACCATGCTTCCTAATTATCTCTCCTAAGGGCAGCATTCTCACTATCCTCAATTAAAGTTTGGATGCGTGTCTCTAATTCTGAGATTCTCTCTGTCAGCCTGACAATATCCCTGCATTTATCACATGTGTAAGTCTCACTGCTGACAGAAAGAGCTAAGCTGTACATGTTGCAGTTAATACACATGATAATCGTCGGACATGACTGACCGTGTTTTTGTACGCCGTCCGAAAAGCTGCATCGCACACGGGACTCGCTAGCTGGATGTCTCGGTCGCTTGCCGGTGCCTGGGGCAAGGGTGATGTGCGGGACGCTGTACCTCGCGGTGGATCGATGAATGCCGGGCAGCAAAGTCTCCACAGCTTCCCGATCTGGCGAGGACAGATCAGAATAACATACATCGGATAAATCCGCCATTAGATCGACAAGGAAGGTTAATTTAGAGGAAAAAAATAGACGGTAGCTAGCAGGCTAGCGGGCTATGGCTGACACTAGGTGATTACGCTGGTAGATTACTAGTAATAAATCGTTCCGTTTAGTAATACTATGCAATAGGTTAAGTAATCTAGTGAAAAATAAAAAAAGTTATATTATGTGAATAGGAATAAAGAGAAAGATTTAGGATAAACTCCACGAAGCTTCGAGCGTAGGTCAGACAGCAGGCAGGCAAAACACTGAGCAGAGAGGCTAAACACTGATATGCAGCGCATTCAGCATGTTAATGTTGATATCCCAACGCATCCTATATTAGATTAATCAGCTGTAGCTATTACAACATCTGCAAAAAGTTTGCGAATGCAAACGTGAGCTTGACCGAAAGTGTAACTCCAATTGTTCTTTAAAAACGCAGCCAATGAAAGCACAACAAATTCACAATCTATTAGGCTACGTTTCTGTCACTAGTGTGTGTGTGTGAATATATATATATATATTTCAGCAATATTTTGGATTCAATTTGCACTTTCTGAACAACCAAAATGTTATTTTACCATATGAAAATCACTGATTAAATAACTATGAAAAAGGATATTTTCAGCACAAGATAAAAGCTTGGCGCTGCACAACTTGCATTGAACTGTATTTTCATCTATCTTGTCAAAGTGAAGCCATACATCACTGTGACTTTGAGGCCATTCTCTTTTGACGCATGCTGTGGCAAGCTAAACAGTCAGAGCTCAGGGCACCGCCCAAAGTGCTGCTAACCAATCAGGAGGGTGTAGCGAATTAACTCAAAGGGGAAATATTAATAATCATAACTCAATATGATTTATTAATTATGATTAATTATGAATATGTAAATCTATTAATCAGATTTACTGGATATAGCTACATTAATCTTAATATTACAATCAATTAACCTGTTGTCCAGGGAACACTTAGTGTTGATTGTTTAATAATTCTAAGAAATGTTCATTTCAAGGTTATGGAAAAATAACATTCGTATTGCACCGTGCTACTTAGAGCATAGGTTCGGGATCTAAATCACTTCAGAGGCAATTAATTAGCAGATGGAGTCAGAACCAAACATATATTGTGCACAATCTTTATTAACTAACTCACAAACACATAACTAAACTAACAAACACATAACATAAAACAAAGGTCACACACACATTCATACACACACACTCCGTTGAACCGGAGGAGGTACTGTTACTAGAGCTATAGGAAAAGTCAAAGACAATCTGGAAAGGACTCATCAGTTTCTTTTAGCAATAGCAAAGGTAAGTCTTACAAATCAATACTAAATTGCTGTTTAGCATTAAAATGTACGATACTTGCAAGATGCCCTTAGGCTGAGGAGCGTCGGATCTGCAGGTTTAGGATAAATCTTGAGGTTTTCGTCTGAAGTTGTTGCCAGTCTGTTGGGTGATGAGCACATGGCTGGGTGTTGTAGGCCGGGGCCTACCGGCCTTGCGGGCTTGGCCTAGGCCGGCCGCAAGGAGATCTGTTCGGTCGTCCAGAAGCAAGGGGAAAGAGAAGGAGTGGCATTGTTCTCTAGATTTTTACCTCTGGTCAAAGTCTAACCTCATAAAATTGGTGTAGCCAATGAAGGTGTTGTGTTTCCGGGTGACAACACACCTCCTGTCAGGGCTTTTACGACCAAGAAAGATTAACAAGCTGAGTCCCTGAATAAGAACTATTAAAGATTCTTGTGATACTGATGTGTTGCACAGGTATGGACATAACATAAATTACCAAATATGAATCGAAAGTTGGAGTCCGTAGATACCAAACATGCTACCCATGTGATTCCAGTTAACTATACATTGCAGCTCTGGAATATTAATACCAAACTAGTTCAAAAGAGAAAATGAATACATAGAATAAAGCCCATGAAAGAAAAGTCATGAGATGGGAAACTTGGATACATGTTTCTACATTTCCCAAGTGGTTATATAGAGAATACATAGGATTAAAGGAGTTTATTTGTCCTTCTCAGAAAGAATGAGTCACTGGTCTCTGCAAAGTTCTTCCTGATCGTAAAAGGTACAAGTATCTGTAACAGGACACCTAGTTCTTCCTGTAGTTTAGCTAGTTTGGGATGCTAGTTGCAGTTTTAGGGGGATGGGTTCACAGAGCTTTGATAGAGTGAGTTTAAAACTATTGGTGAATTAACAAATAATCGTGTCTGATTTGTCTCAGTCATTATAAGGGGAAAAAAACAAAACATTTTGATCATCATTTACATGATCGATCATCGCTGTCATGGTTGAGTACTTGATCGCTGTTGCACATCCGTAGTGACAATAGGTTACTGTAAAAGGTTACTGTGTCCAGAATGAATGTGTGTGTTCCTGCAGAACATTCCTCTCATTCTGTTAACACTGAGTTTGTTTTTATTTTTCTTTATTATTTTTAATATTATCTTCATTTTTAATGTAGGGATTTAAACTGACTTTTTGCTTTATAGCTCTTTTGCATTCATTTGGCACGTTTGTTTGAAGGACAGAATTGAGCAGGATGGAATAGTGTTTTGTCAAAATAAAAAAGAAAATTGGTCTTTTTAAAAAACTGATTAGTTGGTCGATTATTTTTTCGATTAATCGATTTATCAAAATAATCGTTAGTTGCAGCTCTAAACTGTAATCCTGTGGAACTGTATTCCGTTTCTGTATACAAATTAAGTATTCAGTATTCAGTAACGTAATCCAAGTACCACAATATGAAAGTAATGTAGTCTGATTACTTTTGGTTTACTTTTGGATTAGGATATATAGAAATTTGGGAATGTGCATGTTGATCCAGATGTTGCGTCATTTGAAGTCCTCGCAGGTGTCCTGAGGAAAAATAGAAAAGCAAACAGAGAATAATTAGCATAGCTGCTGTTCATAACATTAAAGGGATAGTTCACCCAAAAATTAAAATTTGATGTTTATCTGCTTACCCCCAGGGCATCCAAGATATAGGTGACTTTGTTTCTTCAGTTGAACACAAATGATGAATTTTAACTGCAACCGTTGCCGTCTGCCAGCCGTATAATGCAAGTCAATGGTCACACAATCTATAAGAGTCAATAAACATGCACAGACAAATCCAAATGAAACCCTGCGGCTCGTGACGGCACATTGATGTCCTAAGACACGAAACGATCGGTTTGTGTGAGAAACCGAATAGTATTTATATAATTTTTGTCCAACTGCGTTCAGCATTTGCTTGGTGAGGTCTGATCACGCTCTGACAGCGGCAGTGATGTCTAGCACTCATTGAAGTATATGCGCGAGACATGACTGCCGCTGTCAGAGCAAACCGATCGTTTTGTGTCTTACGACATCAATATGTCGTCACGAGCCGCAGGGTTTAATTTGGATTTGTCTGTGCATGTTTATTGACTCTTATAAATTGTGTGACCATTGACTCGCATTATTTGACTGACAGACATCAACGGTTCGAGTTAAAAATCATCATTTGTGTTCTACTGAAGAAACAAAGTCACCTACATCTTGGATGCCCTGGGGGTAAGCAGATAAACATAAAATTTTCATTTTTGGGTGAACTATCCCTTTAAGCAAGGACAGTCATGTGCAATTGAGATGCATTATGTGAATGCTTGGCTAAAGAGATGCATCTTTAATCTAGATTTAAATTGGGTAAGCGAGTCTGAGCCACAAACATTATCAGGAAGGCTATTCCAGAGTTTAGGGGCCAAATGTGAAAACACTCTCCCTCCTTTAGTGGACTTAGATATCCTAGGTAACTAAGAATTTGTGCACTCATCCAAAGCGTGCACGCGGAAGCGGGCGTACAGCGCGCAAATATTGAGGTTCAAGTCTCACAAGACTCTTTCAAGTCTCACAAGACTCTTTCAAGTCTCTCAAGACTCTTTCAAGTCTCACAAGACTCTTTCAAGTCTCACAAGACTCTTTCAAGTCTCACAAGACTCTTTCAAGTCTCACAAGACTCTTTCAAGTCTCACAAGACTCTTTCAAGTCTCACAAGACTCTTTCTAGTCTCACAAGACTCTTTCTAGTCTCACAAGACTCTTTCTAGTCTCACAAGACTCTTTCAAGTCTCACAAGACTCTTTCAAGTCTCACAAGACTCTTTCAAGTCTCACAAGACTCTTTCAAGTCTTGTGCTTCAACGGACAAACTCACAAAATTATGTCAACATGCCCATCTTGGTGAGTATCCTAGCAAGCATTGTCGGTTATGTCTTAAGTTAACTTATACACTCGAGAAAGAACGCATATGTTCAGTTTAAGTGTGCTTATCCGTGTATTATGTCTTAAAGAGACAGCAGCCCTTGCATTCCTCCTGTCTGAATGTGTTTTTAATGTTAATCAAACAACAAAAGACAAGGAAATCATTCATTGCTTGTGACTGAATAGTAACTTAATAATTAATAATGATTGATCTTTATTTAATTTTATAAGATTACATGCAATGTTGTTTTATATTTTATTAGCTACTTTATTCAACTTCTGTACCTGAAAACTTCATAAAAAACCTGAAAAGCTATATTTATTTGTATCTTTGCTTTACTGTATTTATTTGTGCTGTTTATTTTTTCTTTTTCTTTTTATTTGACAGTAGTAATTTTTTCCCTGAACATAGCACATACCAGACTGTACCGAAACCATGAGCCTAAAACTGTGATACAAACCGAACCGTGAGTAGTCTGAACCGTTGCACCCCTAATATATATATATCAATCCATAAGTGCATTGCGATTTTATCTTAAATGATTCTGAGAATTTCAGAATCGATTGAGCATATAGTTTTTATTCAGATGCGCGATGACGCTGAGTATGCTTTAGAAACACCCGGATTCTGCTTGCTTCCAATTCCTAACACACATACACCACTCAAATCTTCCATAAAATAATCTTTCATAAAGTTCGGAAAGGTTGAAGAAAATGACAATGACATTTGTGGGCTTCACTGCACAGGATGAGCTGTGAGAGACGCACACTTTGTTTGATGTTGCTGTGCATGGACTCGACCGTCGGTAATTTCCTTACAATTGCTCTACAAAGGCATATCGTTTGGAATGTAGTGGACTTGTATATTTAAAATATGATAGGGTTCCCACTAGGGCTGCCCCCGACTAAAGATATTCCTAGTCGACTAACACTCCTGCATTTTAGCGATTAGTCGAATAATCGTTCATTTATGATATTAATATAAAAACTTGCGTATATACAAGGAAAGGTATAGTTCAAGTTGAAGTTTAACACTTCCATATGACAGAAAATGCTAAAGCATGATATTAGCGCGTTCAAAATGAAAATGAAGCGCTTAAAACAGAATAGTAAAGCGTTTAAATTATACAGCGCTTACGGACACAAAAATCGGTGGCCGGAACGTTATAGGCTAATTATAACATAAAAACAGCAATCAGACTGCCTGTGCATTTTAATAATTTATTATCAAAAATACAAACTGTAACAGTTAAAAAAAAAAAAAACAGTTTTGAATAAAATAAACTAAAATTCGTTCTTTAAAATAAATTAAATAAACTTATTAGTAACTTAGGCCTAGTACAAAACAAGGCAAAAAAACAAAAACAAATAAATACTGTAGCAAAAACGCTGTTTGGTATAAAAATAGTAAAATACAGTGGAAAATTAATATAATTTTTATATTGTTCAAAAGGAAAATTAACAAAAACGAACAATTTAATAAATGCACATGGCACAACGCCAAAACTTAAAATAAAAAAGGCGGCAAACAAATCAACACCCTAAGTATTTGATTAAATTGTTTAGAACAACTATTTTTAAGACAAAATGTGGAACAAATAATTTAAAGAACACTAATACAAATCAAAAATATCAGAGCAAAGCCGCCAACTGCCATTAAGACGACGGATCTTGACCTGAAACAACAAATTGCAAACATCAGACAAATTTTTCTTACAGAAGAAAAAACAACTTCTGCATTATATAAAAACGAATAAATAAAAATATGTATTTATTTATTTGTATAGCCTACCCGTTATAAAAATACCCGTTTTTTTTTTTTTTTAATATAGCCTAACAGATAGCAAACAGAAACACTACAAAAAGGAAATTAAGCATTCTTACCTAAGCTTTCAATTTTATTTTATTTTTTTCATATTATGTGAGAGGAACACAAACCACTCACTGAGCATTTTAAAGCAGCCAACTATCAGCGGGTAACTGTACTGCAGAACAGCAGGTATCATCACATTAAATGATCAAATAAATCTTTTGCGAGACACAGAATAATTTTGGTGGTCACCAAAATATTTTCAATGCAGGAAAAACCCTGTTAACATTATATAAACTCAAAAAACGCCCCTTATAAGACAATGAAACCAGAATTTGCTAAAACTAAACTTAACTGGGTAGAGCAGATTGTGATCTGAATGCAAATGTTCAGCCAAGACACATTACTGTTTACCCTTGGTATTAAAGTGCCCCTATTATGCCTTTTTAAATGTTCCTAATATTGTTTTGGGAGTCTCCTACAAGCATGCAAGGTCAAAAAACACTTTTGTTTTCTCAAAATATACATTTAAATTAACCTCCATTCTCAATGTTAAACGATTTGTTAGAAGCAGTTCAAAGAATCAGTTTCTCCAAACCCCTACTTTCCGTGAGCTTACACTGCTCTGATTGGTCAGAAGGCCCAATCCTTTGTGACTATAGGTCACAAATATGGTACTGCACGTACCCCGCACCCATTGCCATAACTGAATGACAGCTATCAATTCGCAAGACATTGTATACAATGTATGGACAGAAAAGATGGCATCGATTTTACCGTATCAATTCGAGCCTAAGTCCAACGATGAAACGTCTGAAGTAGTCGATCAACCAGAAACTGATTTGCATTCACGACTCTAGTACGACGTTTCTATATGGGCTCACCATCAGACCACCATCATATATTAAACTTCTAAGTCTGATCATTAACCTCTTAAGCACTGGGACCATTTTAGGGATATCCACCTGGATATCCACCTGCATACCCAAATTGAAAAGCTTCCCATACCTATATACAGTGGTCTAAATACAAAATCTTGGTGTCATTTTACAGGAGGCCCTTTGAAGTTACATAAAACACTCCTAAAAGTGATAATAAAAATTATAGTATATATTGTGTATAGTGTATACTTTATTAAAAAGTCTCCCCATACCATTTACAGTGGTATAAATCCAATATCGCAATGTTATTTTACAGAAAACCCTTTGAAAATACATAAAACACTGTTGAAAGCTGTTTTATCACTGTTGCTCACTAATCTTCAACAGAAACTGAAACAAAGAAATGACTGTTTATACACAGTTTTTGCACTGTAATAATACCCATTTCACAATATCAAAATGTAGATTTACTGAAATGGCAATTCTATTCAAGTTTGCACACTTGTGTACAAGTAGCCTTGCCATATCATCATAATGCATAGGTTTGACTTTTTTTTTTTTTTTTTTTTTTTTTGTCATAATAATATTAATATATAATGCATAATAAGAATAGGTTTATCATATTGGTTGCTGTTCTTTCACAAATTAAAATAATAATAATTCAAAAATGTAATCATTGTAAATGCACCAAACACTCTCCTCTCGTGCATCCTCCCCATTGCGTTGCTGGCCGAGGCAATAATCACTTTAGTTTCACTTTCAAAGATCTCTTTTATCAATGCTTTTCCGTTTCTAGATGTGCTTATCAGTCAAAACTCGTGAATCAACCAGAGCTGAACGTGAGAGAAATCATGTCCCACGAACGCTAACTTTCGAGCATGATTTATATACCGTCGACATGTCCTCAGAAAACATTAGCATGCTTTGATCGATGGTTTGGAGATTGCGTGTTTCTCTGTTCGAGAGCGCATTTCCTGTTCTGCACATCCGCGACAAAACATTTGATTATTTACGAACGAAAGCTCACAGAAACGTGAAAATGGTCTCATTTGAAAGAAAATATCCTAAGCTAAAAGGTGATAGTTTGTAGCTTTATTGATACTGTTTTAGTTTGATACTGACTAAGCAGCCCTTATCAAAACTGGGGGTGGGTCAATTTCTGTCTTTTTAAAACTGCGGGGGTCCTGACCCCCCGTGTCAACGGCGCCCCTGGAACTGTATCAGAATGCCAAGTGAAGCTGAAAACCTCTAACATTTTAGACCAGATGTGTACACAGACTTTTTTGTCATAACTATTAAAGTAAAAAATGGCTATATCATTGTTTGACATTACAATGGGTGTTTACTGTTTACAGAGAGAATACTTGGAGAATAACTGGTTTGCGTGAATAATAATGTCAAATAATGTTCTTAGTCTTTTCTTCCTGTGGGCGAGACTACTTACTATGAATTAAATGGAAATCAAATTAAATACAATTTGTGTAACCAAAATGCCAATAATGCCCTAAAGAAAAAGGAAAAAACTTGGTGTGTGACTTTTAATTATAAACAAGCCTGAAATACACCGGGACTCTTATTTTGAAATGTCTACACAATTGCAGGCTGATCCTTCAGATTCTTACAAACATCTTAAACATTTTATATAAAGGTCATAAAGTAGACATTGTAATAATTCATCAACTTGAGTTCATTAGCAATCGCTTGGCATAAATCTGCGCTTTTCATTAATTGAGAATCACTTTGAAGCAATCTGAAGTGCTGTTGCGCGAGCTTGTAGAACATGCAACAGCGCCGCCTTGTGACTTTGCAACATGCAGCGTTCTTTGTGAAATATTCAGCGTGTCTCTGCAGTGCCCGTCGGAATGTCAGCGGGAGTTAGGGCCGTCGCGATAACCGCAATATCGTAATACCACGCTATTTACGAGCCAACCGCAGAGGACTGCAAATACCGCAGCAACTGCAATATTTGCATGTTTATTTTTTGAAAGGTATGTCCTTCTCGTTTTACACTTCATGCATGTGTACTAAATATTAAATAAGTTAATAATGATAGCATAATGTGTACCATGTTAATTTGTACAGAGGCTCCGTAGATTTGCACTAAACAAGCCTAAACAGACATTGAATGTGAGCAAGATCGACTGAGCGCTTGCAATTACCTGCATCTGTTCTTCAGGCCAAGACATATTCGTGAAAAAAGGTTGTCTTGTGCAAGGATAGAAATCTTTCCCTTAGCATCAACACATTACTGGTCAGCTGAGCCTTATAAAGTGGCGCTCAAAGTTAAAATGATTTCAACAGCATTACATTTCATTACATCGCTCTTTAAATGAATCTGCGTTTTTGAACGTGCAGTTGAATTAATGGTTTAAAGACTCAAAGACAGTCCCTTGCCGCCACCTTGTGGCGCAACAATGTAACTGCACTGACTGACAGCCTGTCTGGAACGCGCAGAGATGAGTAGTTCTGCTTATACTCGTGAAATATCAGCAAAAAGCCTCTCGTTTAGTCAGATGTGAGGATCTGAACTAACTATTATACATATAACAATAGTCCTACGATCTTATTGTCAGGTTTATGTTCTGTTATGTAGACCCTTATTTTGACATTCTCTTGTTACTTACTTCCTGTTTCAACACACTATTTAGTTTTGTTATTGAATATGACCATGCTTCACAGATTTTATATATATACACATACATACACACACATATAGCGGTAAAACCGCATATCGCGCTATTGAGCCACTCAAAAATACAGCAAGGGAAAATCCTTAACCGTGACAGTCCTAGCGGGAGTAAACTGTTTTGACGAACACATAACGAGCAGGTACGAAATGTGCAGGGCGAGGGGACATTTTCCACTAGTTAATCGATCGCGGATGGTTTCATTATCTTGGGCAGATATAAAAGTATGAGGATAAAAATAAGTAAAGCAAAAATGTGTCTCCAAATATATTTGGGCGGTGGTTAATATACCTGGGAGGCCCACCCAAGTAAAGTCTATCTGTGGGAAGCACTGCATTCTATTACATTTTAATAAAATAATAAATAAAAATAATAAAAACGCGGAGGAAAAAAATTGTTTTGTGTGTTGTAAACTCCCACTTTAGCTGAGCACAAACGTGAATAGCTGGTAATGCATTACGCTGTGTCAACAAAAGTCGTGCTCCATCCTTGATCATTACTCCAAGTAAGACAGTCAAGCTGCATTAATCAACAAATTTTTAGCGCCTGCGCGTTTTGCAGGATTTTTTTCACATTGCAGCAAAACAGACTTAAAATACTCCATTTCTTGTCATAGAGACATAAGTAATATATATTAATTGAAACTATAGAATGTCATCTTTTATTTGTGTACACTCAGAGTAAAAACACAATGTTGTGCTTTTTGTAAAATAAAGAAAACTAACATGATGCGTGATCTCTCGTCTCCCTCTGAACGAAGTCCAATCTGATAGTTCTCAGAAAATGAACTGTAACTTATGAAAACTGACAAAAAAAATGACACTTGTCTAAAGAAACGTTGAAATGTCAGGTTTTAAATCGTGCAAGTCAAATCGAAAACAAACATTCTGTGTTTATGTAATCTGTATGAAAAGAGAGCCATGTCAGAAGTCCGTGATTCAGCTCATTATCCGCTAATGCGGCCACGGCCACAGAGCGAGCGCTATTCAGAGGCAAATTCAGAGGCAATACTTGTATGCATTGTCTCAATCGTGTATTTATTGTCTTGAAAAGTGTTTATTTGGATGTTAAAGCCATGGTTGGCGATCTCTAGAAGACATGCTGTTAGTTCCTGGTTCCTTTTCTTCTTTATATGAATTTGTGGCCTAAAGGTGTACAGAGCACCCTCCGGCTGCAAGTATGAATTGAAAACACAGTATCCAGCACTCATAGTGATGACAATATTGAATAAATATTACTCCTCAGTATAGAAAATTGACACAAATATATAAGAATCCATCAATATTTCTCCAAATGTGCATGCTTTTAAGCTAAAAGCCTATATGAAATGCCATAGAGGTAACATAATTGTTCAGACACTTTTCATCACAGAAATACATTATATTTTAAAGAATATAATAGAATATTATTACAATTTAAAATAATGGTATTTCACAGTATTGCTGTTTATGATGAGCTGAGACATTATTACAGAGGGTTTTTTTCACAGCCTACCTGACTGAAAGGCCTCATTAATATGCAAGTCATTTCAGGTCATTATTATGCGATTCTTTTGTCTTCTCAGGTGTAAATGACCCATTATTCAGAATGATTCATGCCTCCACGCATACTGTGTTTCTTGACAAAAAGTGTCTTACAAAAACTAAATCAATATATTGTTTTATATGAAGGAGTAGGCAGCATAATTTTTACATAATTCTGAAGCAAAAACTCTAGTCTACAACCTCCAATACACAGAAGTCTTATGAACACAGATTTAATATACTTTTTTTGGCCTTATTTCAGTGACTTAAGTTTTTGTTTTTTCAATAACCACACATAAACATTATTCCTTCAAAAATACAAACATGTACATACATGTTCCTCACATATTATGGTAGCCTAGTTTGTGCTGAATACAGTGTAATGACACTTTTGTCATTTATATGTTTATGAACAACTGAAAAAAGCACAAATGTCAGGGCATGTCAAAACTTCTCCAAGCCCCAAATCAGCCTCAGACTCCAGAGGGTTAACGATTGTAAGGCTGATTATGAATGTAAATTGATACTTATGACTGATCGCTAGGGCTGTGACGGTATGGGTTTTTATCTTACTGCGGTGATGAAGCAACAAATCCCGCAGTTTGGCGCAAGGACATGTTTGTGTGCATTTTGTTGTGCTTTTACCAGAACGAAGCGCTTGATCTTCTGTGTAAAGACTGTGCATTGTGCACGAGTGCCAAAAGAACTGATAACAGTGGCAACGAGCAAAAACAACTCATTCCAGCAAGAGATTGCCTCTTATTTAACACAGACCAACGCATTTCTTATTGAATTGAGATGTTTCTTTCTTTTAGGTACATCTGTACAATGCCGCAAGACGTTGCAAAAAGGGGTAGGGTGGTGGGGACATGTCCCACCCAGAAATTATGCCTATACAATAGTACTTTGAGGAAACTATTAAAAATATTCCACAGAATGAATAGTCTTGTTTTATTTGTCATTTCTACGACTTTCCAAAAGATTGGGAAAAATATAGAAAGATTGCTTACGTTGGTCAGAAGAGAGAAATATGCCAAAATAGCCGTCACTCTCTCAGCTGTCTCTCAGCTGTTTGAGATGTTTCAGAGAGATTCAAAGATAGATCAAAGCGCATCATTTTTATTTTACAAAAGCAGGTTTTGTTTTTGTCAGTGTACACCAACAAAAGTAGATCATTTTTAGATTGTAATGATGTCTTGCACTAATCTGTATCGCCAAAAATGACGGAGTAGACCTATTTTAAGTTGTTTCAGCTGTCATGAGGAAAAACCCATCAGAACACGCCGGCGTGTTAGTCGACCAGATGGTCAAAGAAAACGTAGCCTATTTAGTTTCATATTTGTTTGAATATTAGACTATAGTCTAATGTTCAATTAGTTTTTAAATATTCAGAAAGTTTTTAGCCTAATATTAGTTTTTAAATTGCATTTATTTTGATTATGAAAAGTGAACAGCATGACTAAGATAGGACATGCAGTGGGTCAGACATGATTTTGACCACATCATTAAGTTTTGTTTTGTAGTAAGCCTTTCTTTAAAGTGAATTTCATTTTGTATAAATTGTATCTTAATTTTAATGTTTTATCAACCAATTGCCTGGATTTAATAAATAGGAAGAAAACCAAGAATGTCAGGCGTGAACGTCATAATTAATTGATAAGATGTTGGTCTAACAATATATTGTAGTTGAACATTATCTGTAGAAATCACGTCCTGGAACCTAGCAGTTAATTAATAATAATCAGACGCACGCACAAAATAAATCCCCCATATGTTTGGACTGTCCCTCCCCCTTGCACGAAGCAGTTTATTTCTCCAAAAGCACTTGAACATAGGACAGAAGACAGTGAGTGAATTATGATAAACAATGATTATTGTGTTTATAGTTCATATCACACACCATATGCACTCCTGTAACTTTCACCAGCAAAATTAAATAAATAAATAAATAAAATACAAAAAAAGTGTGGTGATGACTGTGATTACCTCAACACCGCGGTAGGCATCATGACCGCGGTGATGCAGTAATGCGGTTATCGTCACAGCCCTACTGATCGCGCTTAAATGCGTCCAGTTGTGTTCAGTCGGCCATTACAGTCTGTGTTCAAATTCCATGTGTATGTACAGTGGTGTGAAAGTGTTTGCCCCTTCCTGATTTTTTTTTTTTTTTTTTTTTTTTTTTTATATATATAAATGTTTGTCACACTTTAATGTTTCAGATCATCAAACAAATTTAAATATTAATCAAAGATAACACAAGAAAACACAACATGCAGTTTTTAAATGAAGGTTTTTATTATGAAGGGAAAACAAAATCCAAACCCATAATTGTGGTTTATCACACCCGAGTTCAGTTTCTCTAGCCCCACCCAGGCGTGATTACTGCCACACCTGTTTGCAATCAAGAAATCACTTAAATAGGACCTGCCTGACAAAGTGAAGTAGACCAAAAGATCCTCAAAAGCTACACATCATGTTGAGATCCAAAGAAATTTAGGAACAAATGAGAAAGAAAGTAATTGAGATCTATCAGTCTGGAAAAGGTTATAAAGCTATTTCTAAAGCTTTGGGACTCCAGCGAACCACAGTGAGAGCCATTATCCACAAATGACGAAAACATGGAACAGTGGTGAACCTTCCCAGGAGTGGCCAGCTGACCAAAATTACCCCAAAAGCATCCAAGAGGTCACAAAAGACCCCACAACACTTGCAACTGGGCAAAAATGGCCTGTATGGCAGAGTTCCAAGATGAAATCCGCTGCTAAGCAAAAAGAACATAAAGGTTTGTCTCAGTTTTGCCAGAAAACATCTTGATGATCCCAAGACTTTTGGGAAAATACTCTGTGGATTGACAAGACAAAAGTTGAACATTTTGGAAGGTGTGTGTCCCATTACGTCTGGTATAAAAGTAACGCAGCATTTCAGAAAAAGAACATCATACCAACAGTAAAATATGGTGTTGCAAGTGTGATGGTCTGGGGCTGTTTTGCTGCTTCAGGACTTGGAAGACTTGCTGTGATAAATGGAACCATAAATTCTGCTGTCTAACAAAAAATCCTGAAGGACAGTGTCTGGCCATCTGTTCGTGACTTCAAGCTGAAGCGAACTTGGGTTCTGCAGCAGGATAATGATCCAAAACACACCAGCAACTCCACCTCTGAGTGGCTGAAGAAAAACAAAATGAAGACTTTGGAGTGGCCTAGTCAAGGTCCTGACCTCAATCCTATTGAGATGCTGTGGCATGTAAGCATTTTACCATAATCGGATATCGGATTTACCGATAAACGTCGCCATCTTGTGGGTGTTTTGAGAATTGCTCGCAGGATCGCCATTACAGTGCATCTGAGGGGAGACGAGACAAAGGCGTGCGCATGTATAGTTATCTGCTTTGCTGTAATTAGTAAACTTTAACATAATAGCCATTATTGCGCAAATTAGATGTTACATAAATGCCTGAAATGTAGCTAGTTTATGCAGCTTGTCCCTAAGAAAGAGACAAGCTCACAGTCATATGATAATCCGTAAGATAATCTGTTCTGTCCCAATAAAGATATAACTTTGCATGAATTTAAATAATACAGTCATAAAAGAGCACGTTGGAAATAAAAGCGCTGAATTTTTAATTCTCTCTCTGTCTATGCTCATCATTAGTCTCGTGAAGTCATCTGCATTTTACTGTTCACTCAGCGGGTTGATGCTCAGGAAATGCTCCTCCAGCACGGCCACCACATGCAACTTTTAACAAGATTTACTTGAAAAAAAAAAAAAAATTTTTTTTTTTTTTTTTTAGGCTAAAGCAAAACTGATAGGCTTACCCCTCTCATTTTGAATCCAAATATGTTTCTATATTTGCATGTAACATTTTGGTTGCTGTTATTCATTATGTTAAGGCATTGCACTTCACTCGTGTCCCAATATCCACGTAAAACGGCATCTTTCACACGTGCAAAAATGAGTATGGTTGGGCATGCTGATTTACAGTGGACCAATTTAATATGAGCAATGTAACTTTTATGTTTGGTTGACTGCATTTTAGGACTGGTGTGTGTGTGCGCGAGGCACCGGCTTGGGTTTACTTCCTTTTATATAGCCTACACAATTTTGTTTTTCTCGGTTCACAGAAGCGCTGCAGGTGCGTGATGTAACGATGTGTGAATCCTCATGTACTTTTATGCTGTTATTTGCACATGTAGGCTAAAGCTAAACCCCTGAAAAAAAACAAACAAAAAAAAAAACAGTAGGCTGTTATATGGTATTTTTATTGGGTCACAAACACCCATCTATTCTAATTTAATTTAATTTTAATTTGACATTCTAATCTTAATGGTTTATAATTTAATAAATAAACTAAATTATCAAAATGCTCTCATTACAATTCTCCACCAGATTTACTATGCTGCACGCAAGCTCACGCTAACTCAAAAACTTAGCTAGCTGAGACCTGACGTGAGATTTGTTCTGCCATACAGTTTCCAGTTTTCTGTCATAAGTCCCTTTCATAAATGAGGCTCACTGTTTCTCCCCAGTATACATACATTTTTAGTTTCTGCTTCATATCCATAATCATTTAAATCTGCTTCTGTTGATTTAATCTCATTGCTCTTTCACAGCAAATTTTAACAAAGACCGTATTATTTGACCATCAAAGTGTGCCTTGGGACCTATTGTTGGATTTCTTTAGCAAAGAGTTCTTTGACCAGACATATAGACTACAAATTCAGTGAGGTCACTTGCGTGGACAATTTCAAATGGATTGTCTTGGACTGATTTTAATACCACGTGTAGCTTTTGAACATTATTATCTGAGAGATTATTTTTCTGCCTTCTAGGTTTCTGCTGCTGTTCTCAGAGTGCTGTCAGCTGCTGACTCTGAGCCTGTGGTGCTGTTTTGTTGTGGGGCTGTCAGGTTCCTGGACTCATTGCTTGCTTCCCCACAACAGCCTATAGAAGATGTTTTGGCAGAGGAAGAAATGATCAGGTCAGTGTTTGCAGGCTTCTCACTATATCATCCTTTTTTTAGTAGGGCTTTACACAGTGTTCCAAATTATTATGCAAGTGAGGTATCAGTGGGATTTCAGTACAATAAACATTCAGATTTTAGTTTTTCAAAGAAAGTGTTTATTCGTATCTTTTTAGATAACTGGTATCAATCTCAGACAGGTTTGTTAAATAGTTTGCCAGGCCTACTTGGATAAATGGAAACCCTACTTAACACTCTGGAGTCGGAGGTATCGCCGGCAATACCACTTTGGTTTTTTTTCTTGCCAGTGTGAAAGAGACTAAAAATACTGTCAATTTTGCACATACAATTAAGAGTTATACACCATTTTAATCTGTGGAATATCTTCTTTTATTTGTGTACACTCAGTAAAAACATGTTGTGCTTTTTGCAAAATAAAGAAAACTAACATGATGCGTGATCTCTCGTCTCCCTCTGAACGAAGTGTATCAGAGCTCGAGTTGAAGATGCTTCATCGAGCCCCTCCTCAGTGGATAGCAAGCCAAATTAGCTAACCTAATACCCTAAAGATTATATTGGCAAACGAACTCGTTAATATACAGTAAGAACATGAACAAAGAAACAAAGTAAAACAAACTGACACATACAATAAAACAAAGATACAAATGAAATAAAGTGCTTTCATTTGTTCATGTGTTCAGGTAAGTAATATAGGCCTAGCCTATAAAAGAAATCAAAGTAAAGTAACCAAATGTAAAATAACACTGCATGGTTTTCACAGTATAAATTAATAGATTAATGCTTATTAAAGCTAACTATATTCAGATGAAGAGCTGTGAGTGATTTTCTCTTTGCATTTTCTTGTTTGATTAACACTGATGGCATAATCGTCAGAAGGTGACTGCTGTCACTTTAAGACAATAGATATTAACACACATCAGATTTTCTCTCAGCTGTTTATGTACACTTACGATATAAACTGCGTTTAAGTAGCTAAACACACACCAATCCGGTTATTTTAACATATTGTTGTGTGCATTTGATCGTTTGGACCTGCACCTGAAGCCCAACGTGTAATTTGTCTATTTGCGATCTGTTTTGGAGCGCGCACACAATTCAGCCTGAGGAACAGCATCTCTTGCGCGGATTACTGTGCTTTCAACGTTTTAAAACGTTGATAATTATCAAACATTTACTGCAATTTAGCAACAGTAAAGACTGAATTTTACAACAATCACAGATTGTGCTGATTCTGACGTTAAGTTTGGGTTTAGGGAGGAATGATCGCGCGAATAGAAGGTGTGCTAGACGAAACGTGGCTAGTTTTTAATAGTTTTACCTCAGATATCTTCTTTCTGATCCTTGGAAGCCAAAATCGAAATCAAAAATAAAATAAGCATAATATCACAGGCCTAAAGTGTAAGCAGACGTTTAGTTGTTTAGTTCTCTCCTCCATCGTCACCATTAAAAAGGGCTTTCATGTGAGCGGCTGCGCGCGCTGTAACTCCTGAGCGCTTGAGCGCGATCTCTCTTCTGGATTGCGAAAGCAAAAAATACATCATACAAAAAAGTCCTAATATTATTGCATACATACACATCTGGCGACTCTGGCGAGATAGAATTCGCAAGATAATGTCTATATAGCAATAATAGTGTACGTGTATTTTCTTCATAATTTCTCCAGTACCGATAGCAGAACCATTAACGTCAGAGCTTATCGATACACTGGTCTTTCATAATTTAGCCCCGGGGCCAATATAATACCGGGTTTCGGTACCCATCCCTAGTGAAATACTAATCACAAAAAAATTAGACTTATGTCTAAAGAAACATTGAAAAGTCAGGTTTTAAATAGTGTAAGTCAAATGTCAAACGAAAACAAATGTTCTCTGTTTATGTAATCTGTATGAAAAGAGCCATGTCAGACGTCCTTGATTCAGCTCATTATCCTCTAATGCGGCCACGCCTACGGAGCGAGTGCTTCAGACGCAAATTCTGAGGCAATACATGTATACATCGTCGCAGTCGTGTATTTATTATCTTCAAAAGTGTCTATCTGCATGTTATAGCCATGATTATAGCGATCTCTGGAAGCCTCTGTTAGTTCCTGGAATGTCACATGCAGAGGTTGCGTTAGACTTAACATTGTCCGTCATTTTGATGGAAAGGGTTGTAAAAAATCTGTCATAATGTATTATTACCCGTCATTTTACTTTTCATCTTTTAATTATAATAACACATTTAATTGCTTCAAAAATAAAAGCAGTTAAATGTGTTGTTATAATTAAAAGATGAAAATTAAAATGACTGGTAATTCACACGTGAAATTTCTCTGTACTGTACTATAGGCTACGTGTTGGTAGCCATTAAAGAAAACATAGTTTTTTATGTATATTTAAATAGTCCTATGTTATGTTTTAAATTCATCTATTTGATTATGAAAAGTGAACAGCATAAGATGCACAGTATGTCGGGGCACATGGAGTCGGTCAGACATGATTTTGACCACTTCATTAAGTTTTGTTTTGTAGAAAGCCTTTAAAGTGAATTTCGTTTTGTAAAAATTTTATCTTAATTTTAATCAATGTTTCATTAACCAATTGCCTGGATGTAATAAATAAGAAGCAAATAGCAGAAAATATAATCATGACATGGAGGCACGGGCACAATCACTGGCGCGTGAACTGGAACACGTCTTACAGGCTAAATGAATCAAAACTCAGCGTATAGGCTGCTTGCCTCAGAGACATGAGAAATATCTCTGTAGAAAGCATGAAATATCTACTTTAATGAAAACGAAATAATTCAAAACAAAAAGAAATAGGCTACTCTAATTATATAGACTAAACTGAGTGAAGTGCATTCTCTCTCTAGGCGCGTCCACTATGAGAGTCAGTATGTCAACTTCGTCTTTGCCACCGACACTGATTCAGGAAACAATACTTTATTAATAAACAATTAAAATGTCTCCTTGCTGTTTTGGTCACAAGACCAATATCAATTCATATATCCCAGTCGATCTTTTGGTAGGCTATATGCTGTTTTCAGTTGATGAATAAACAGTACATAGTGCGCCTCCCATCTAGGGCTGGGCGATATGGACAAAAAGTCATATCCCAATACATTTAGGCTGAATATCGATATACGATATATATATATCCCGATATTTTTTCCGCACCGTGAGAGCAAATGTTTAAAGTCAAAGCCAAATATGACGTCACAAGTAGTTTTATTGAAACCGGCCATTTCAGTGAACAGTTGCAAAATCAAATGAATAAATAGTAAACAGGTTTCTTCACCTGGTTCATAATTAAATGCTCAGCTGTTCAAATAACAATAAAATGTAAAAAAAAATACTGTATAACAATAGGACAGGAGTACCTTTTTTGAAATCAAAGCTCCATAAGGTGCACATTTAAATAAAAAAAATATCTTAAAAATAGACTATAAAATAAAATAGGCCAATCTTTTTCCGAAATAAATATATTTATATGAGAAGTACAATATCAAAAATTTTTAGTTTTACAACTATAAATGGCTTATTAAAATCCAATAACAGATTTTATTCTCCTTTCTAACAAATCCACAGATGCAAATAACGAACATTACAAAAGAATATGACAAACCCTAGTAACTTAAGGGGAGCATTTACATATAAAGAAAGAACAAAATAAAGTGCTCAGTTTAAGAACATTTTTTTTAAACATCAGCTTGAGATTACCTTTTCCTTTTTGTTAACTCAATTTCTTATCTGAACAGTCTCAACCAGTTGCACAAGAAACAGATTATCAACTCAATAAACATTTTCCCCCTCTTTTTTTACTTTGATAAACAGTAATGCTGTCTTGAGGTAGACATTAGAAGACAGACAAGCGTATCCTCCTTCGTTTAAAGATTTTGTGCGAGAAACACCAGCCTGTCAACAGCATCCGGCTTCAGAAATGCTCTGTGGCAGGTCACGATATTGCCACTACAGCTGAAAACCCTTTCGGAGGGTGAACTGGTAGCTGGTACCAAGAGATACTTTTTTGCCAGGTGGCTCAGAGATGGAAAGAGAACTTCATTATCCTTCCACCACTTGAGAGGATCAGTGTCACTCTCCACACTTGCGGACTGCAAGTAACTTGACAGTTCATTTTCAATAGCCCCTCTCTTGGTTGGTGCAGTGGTGGTGGCTGTGCGCTTCTTGAAGAAGCTTGCCAGTCTCTTAGCTTTTGGTGCTACTGCTGCTTCTCCATCTGCAGGCTCAGGCACAGTGGGCACACATAGGCAAGGCGGTTGACAGCTGCTCTGATCAGCCAGTAGCGTCTCCACCTCCAAGACGGCTCTGTGCTTCAATGCATCGACTTTTTCACTTGGGATGTAGGTGGCCCTGAACCGAGGATCCACAAATGAAGCCATCTCCAAAAGGTCAGTAGTGGCTGGGTCAGAATATTTGCTGTTGAGGTACTCAACAATGCTGGTCTTGATCGATTTACATCTCGCTATCACCCTCTTCACACCCCAGGAGACTTTCGTTAAAAAGGTGCAGCACAGATTTCACATATGATAGAGTGACGTACTCCTCACCTGATAAAGCATCAGTAAAGTCCTGGAGAGGTTTCAGGACCTTTTGGACTGCTTCTAGGACCTCTAAGTCCTGCCAGGTAGGGACAAGGTGCCTGGTCTTTTTGTCATTAGACAGGACTTTGGCCAGTGCTCCTTCCTGCTCCAGGACACTCTCTATCATCTGCTGCCTGGATCCCCAGCGTGTGGCAGACTCGGTTATGAGTTGGTGACTTGGCAGACCCAGCTGAATCTGGACTTCAGCAAGATGTCTCCTTTTCTTCCAGCTGTACGAAAAACAGCTTACAATTCTTTTGCACAAAGAAATGGCCCAGGTGACACGCTTGTCATTCATGCCATGTCCTGTCAGAATCATAAAAAACTATTAAACAAATGTGCTTATGCGAGAAATTTTACTCTGGTTTCATTTTAACACATTCATACAACTAATCCAAAATCAAGCTTTAGAAATATTCTACATTAATATTATTTTCTCGTTTCATAGTTTATTTTTTTAATCAACACCAGTACTAATCATAAATATCAAATATTATATTAATTTTTTTTCTGAATTTTAATCATGTAAGTGATTTTTATGTAGTATTTTTGTATAATTTATAAATTACTATACTGTATGTACATTTACTCGTGTTCCGTTCTTCTTGTTGTTCTTAGTATTTAATATTTATGCTATATTTTAATGCTACTTCATATTTCTACTCCACTAAAAACTCCACAATGTTTAGGCATATGTGTCAACATTCTAGTTACTTTGCAGTTTGCTATTTTCAATCCAGAGAAAAAACTATAGTCTATCATAATAGCTAAATATATGTTACCTTGATGATAACAACAGGCTAACCAGCATTTTAAAGTCATAATTACCTCACCTTTACCAGCTGTAACATTAAAGTGGTAAATACATCAATGCATCACTAATTCTTATCCAATAACGGAAACCTAATAAATATGGTTCTGAAATCTACCATTCTGTATTGTAAATGATTTTACATTTAGCACTTTAAGTTTTGTGTTTTATTAATCTATTTAACCTATATTTAACAATGCATACTGCATTTCAACGGACACCTGGCCAAGACAGCAGCATAAAACACAGTTGCAGACAGACACACAAAGGAAAATAAGGAAAAACTAACATTTTAATATGTTTTTGATTAAAGTAAAATATCTGAATACTCCTTACAACACTGCACTCACCAATAGCCAAGTGCAGTCTGTGACCGAAGCACTGCATCCTCAGCCACTCGTTCAGCTCAACCGCTTTGACGATGTTGCTCCCGTTGTCGGTTGTTATAGCAACCAGATACTTTTCTTGGAGTTTCCAGCTTGTAATTGCGTCCTGCAGGGCCTCAGCTATGTGCTCACCGGTGTGATCCTGGGGGAAATAATGATGATTTCAGTGTACATTTGTGGCAGTGCTTCTCGTGCAAAGTAGTTGCGACTGGGAAGCTCATATCTCGGGTCCATAGTTTTCAGTAGCTTTTGGAATCCGACTTGTTCCACAGTTGTAACGGGGACCATATCTTTAGCAATGTGATAGGACACCGCTTTAGTTATAGTACACCACTTGACACTTTTCTTTTCATAAGGCACATTGCAGGAAAATGAAGTTTGCAGTGAGCTTTGTTTCGGGGCTGGAGCTTTTTCGGGTTGTCGATGGCTTGCGGCTGTGGCTTCTGCAGCGCGCAGTTTCAAAGACTCTTCGTACTGCAGTTTGTGCCACTGTTTTAGGTGGTGAAAAAGATTTGTAGTGCTTCCACCCCTGGCTGTAACTTGTTTATTGCACTCCCTACAAATAACGTGATGTTGTTGCTCATCTGATACTTTGAATCCGAACCATCTCCAAATTACTGAGCTTCTGCTTTTTCTTTTACTAACCAATTCCTCCGCGCGCTCCGCAGACGTAGTTGCTTCCTCCATGTTTGTTGAAGAGTGGCTCTGTGCCTGCCCCCCCGCCCCGTCCCCTAAAAACCCTCAGACCCCAGAGGGTTAAAGATGTTGTTCCACATTATTAAGCAAGTCACGGTTCTCATGAAATATGGGGAGGAAGAAAGATCTTTCTGAAGATGAAAAGCATGAAATGGTGCAATGTTATGCAAAAGGCATGAAAAAAACTAATATTGTGTGCAAAGTGAATGGAGATTATGGAACTAAAGATTTGATTATAAAAGGCTGAACAGTTTGACATTTTCAGTGAGTCTGCCTGATAATACGAGCTCTTGAAACACACAGTTTCTGCCAATCTCGAGTACCTATAGAGTAGTAGTGCATCCAGATCTCTGAAAAGTCTTTTAGTTTTTTCATATTTATAAAACATACATTCTCTGTACCGAGTCTTTCCAAAAACAGACGAGTACCTGGAGGCGTGGGTGAAGCTAAAGAGTCACAAGCACACGCTGCTTTTGCGTATCAATCGCCTGCAAGTCATCAATTGTCAGCTAAACAAATGTATTTAAACACACACAATACACCATCGCATTATGCCTGGATAACTTTTGAATCACTATAATGTACAAAGCGTAATAGTGAATGATGAATTTATGAATTCACTACGTTCGTGTTTACATTATAAGCACTTGGGCGCCTATTGCCAACAAAGCAGACATTTGATGCAGTTTTACTTGCCACCTTACCACCGACTCATGAACAGGATCATTATCGCTGTGACGACCGCTCCATCTTTCAGTTTCAAACGATCTGTAAATCCAGCGTAGAACTGAGCCTTGTTTACAAAACCATAAGTGCCGATCCTAAGGGCTCGAGCAGCCATGGGAAAACACGATTTTCTCCATTCATTTTAACCAATAAAAAAGTGATTGCATCTATCAGACACAACTTTATCCTTATTTTGATAGATCACACACACAGTTTCTGCCAATCTCATGTTAATCTTGAGTACATATAGAGTAATATTGCATCCTTCATATCTCTAAAAAGTCTTTAGTTTTATCATATTTATAAAAGATAGATGCGCTGTACCAAGCTCCTGGGCCCTCATTTATCAACAGTGCATAGAAAAGGTTCTATATTTTGTCCAACGAATGAAATTTAGAATGTGCCTAAGTACAAGAAAATCCGCATTTATCAAACGTGCGCACACAGTTCTTACGCACATGAGTAAGCAATCATTATTGATAAATCCCACATGTGCGTAAGTGCCATGCTCGTTCACGTTCAAGGTCATTAGCATTCGGAAACGCCTCCAATGAACCATATATGGTGACAAAACTTCCCTTTAAAAGTCACGTGATTGTGTTTTTTCCCCACCGCAATAATAGCAAAGAGAGCTCTTGCCAAGCAGATCAGCATGATCTTGGAAAACGTGCTCTCTGGAGTGCATTGTTTGCAAAGTCTTCTAATAATGCAAGATAAAATAAAATAAAGATAAAGTTTACTTAATTTTTACTTAAGTTTTTGCACACATAAACTATTTAAGTAAATTTCAAATATGGGTTTAAGTTACTCTACTTAGCTAAGATAAGTAAAATTATAAGTAACTTTAACTTTATCAGTAAAAAGTTGAGTAATTTCTATTTAGTTTAAAACTCTCTTGCAATATATTTTACACAAAACAATATAACACTGAATGAAACCATGCTGTTGATGTGTATGCTTTTACTTAGAAACATCTAAGCAGATAATATGAAAGATATTGTGTAGACATCACATCTACACTTTAAAAGTAATGCTATAGTTGAACACAGAGACCTCAATACTTGGTACACAACACACAATGATGGTAACATTCGATGGAACATTTTTGAGTGTGATTGTGGCATTTTAAGTAGAAAATGAGCTCCAAATGTCACAAAATGTTAAGTTACTAAACCTAACCACAAAAGCAATGATAAAACAGTGTAAAAATAGCTGGAAAACAGCAAAAAATTGACCTCATTAATTATTCAAGGCCCAGTGCATGATGGGAACACCAGTTTCAGAAAAGTTGAGTAGTTTAACTTAATTTTATAATGTTGATGTTTACACTGTAATTTCTACAAGCTTAAATTGAGTACTACTAAATAACTTGCATTTGTTTTTTGTTTTTTTGTTTTTTTCTGTATTTACTTAACCATAATTTTTTTTTTTTTTTTTTTTTTTTTTTTTTTTTATATACAGTGACACCAATTGCGCACTGTGTGTAAAACTAGACAATTGATAAATTGAGTGTTTTATAAATAAAGGAAACACAGGACATGTGGATTGCTTAATGCATACTGTGACACTCTTAAATGATTTTTGTGTGTAGTGTCACTATTCTACCACTAGATTATCTGCGTAAGCATGCTCAGAGGTGTGCTTATATTTACACACATTTCTACGTTTAAGTACAAGTTGGTGAATCCCACACTTTGCGTGAAACTGTTCTTACGCACTCACTACACACAAATCTGTCCGTACGCACCATTGATAAATGAGGGCCCTGGAGGCGTGCCTGCCATCAGTGCCGTGGTCAGAGCTAAAGAGTCACGAGTGTGCGCAGCTTTTGTGTAGAGATCGTCTGCAAGCTGTGACATCGTTATAAATAGGGAACACAAATGTTTGTGTTGTTTACATTTTATGCAGTTGCGCACCGATTGCCAACAAAACGCAGACATCTGGGGCCGTATTCACAAAACATTTTATCTTTCCACTAAGACTTTTCCTAAATGGCAGTAAAAGTTCTTAGTTAAGAGTTTTATCTTAAAACCTATTCACAAAGCTGCTGAGACACACTTTTACTGAGGAATAGAGAGAAATCTTATGCTAAGAGTAAGGCCGGGGTTGACCTCGTTGCTATGGAGTATACACACAGTGATTGGCTGATCGGGGAGGAGCCTCTGTCAGCGATTGAATCATAGAAATATTGTAGAATGAGGTATCATGTTGCCATATTCAAATAAAGATTTTAAAATGTAGGCTTAGTGTCACTAATAAAACTAGTAGGCTGTTATGTTCAGCTAAATGTCTGCCTCTTACATGTCTGCATCTCAAGAGATTGCAGAATTCAAGCGACAAATGATGTTTTATAAACAGTTTGGGAGGAGCACGTTCAAATGGTCTATCTAATCAGCTTGAGAGGAGGTATATATACACAGACGAGAGCTGACTCGCCTATAGTTAGCTGGACAATTTTCTTCCCTCCGCCACCCCGCTCCTCACTCTTGGCTGGGGTCCTGGGGATACGGGTAGAACTCTGGATTTGGCCTAAATTCCAAGCTTGTAGCCCTCGATCCGCTTGGACAGCATGCCAGATATGCTTATTATTAGGGGTGTGACGAGATCTCGTGTCACGATGTTGCCATGACAGAGTGCTTAGGATGATTAGGAAAGAATATGCCACCGCTACATTTACATTACGCCTCCACTGTCATTTTGCTTTGTATTTAAATAAAAAAACATTTAATTCAGTTGGATAACGGTTGCCACCGCTCCATATTTACAGAGTACACGTGATCGCGAAAGTGAAAGTAAACACAAGGATGCATTCAAACGTGATCCCGCATTTTGAAAGCGGCTCCATGATGAATGCAAATACCTCTCAATATGAAAGCTATTTTAGGCTGGGCAATGTAGTTGTAACCATCTCTTAGCTCTGTATCAAAGAAAATGTTGGTCTTATTTGCACTTTGTATATTGAGAGTGTTTATGGTTCCACTTATTGTAAAGTGTTACCAAAAAAATGAATGTTTTAATCTTAAGCACAAACAGTAAGGTTTCATTTGTTAACATTAGTTAATGCACTGTGATCATGAACTAACAATGAATGACTGTTTTTATTAACTAACATAAACAAAGATTAATAAATACTGTAGCAAATATATTGCTAATTGTTAATGTTGATGTTGGTTAATACATAAGGTGCCGAAGAACATGTTTTTAAAAGATGTAATATACGTCTAAGGTGTCCCCTGAATGTGTCTGTGAAATTTCAGCTTAAAATACCCCATAGTGAAGTTTAATTCTTTAATTCTTTAATTCTCGTGCTCCACGCCCCCAGGGGCTTGCGCTTGCCTTAAACAACATAAAAAAAGTTCACACAGTTAATATAACCCTCAAAATGGATCTTTACAAAGTGGTCGTCATGCAACATGTCTAATCGCGTAAGTATAGTATTTATTTGGATGTTTACATTTGATTCTGAAGGAGTATGCTCCATGGCTAAAGCTAACATTACACACTGTTGGAGAGATTTATAAAGAATGAAGTTGTGTTTATGAATTATACAGACTGCAAGTGTTTAAAAAATGAAAACGACAGTCTTGTCTCCGTGAATACAGTAAGAAACGATAGTAACTTTAACCACATTTAACAGTACATTAGCAACATAACGAAACATTTAGAAAGACAATTTACAAACACCACTAAAAATATCATATCATGGATCATGTCAGTTATTATTGCTCCATCTGCCATTTTTCGCTATTGTTCTTGCTTGCTTACCTAGTCTGATGATTCAGCTGTGCAGATCCAGATTAATACTGCCTGCCCTTGTGTAATGCTTTGAACATGAGCTGGCATATGCAAATGTTGGGGGCATACACCCCGACTGTTATGTAACAGTCGGTGTTATGTTGAGATTCTCCTGTTCTTTGGAGGTCTTTTAAACAAATGAGATTTATAGAAGGAGGAAACAGAAACAGAGGAGTTTGAGACTGTATGTGTGTGTCTGCATGAGACTGCATGCTGTATGTCATTTCCATGTACTGAACTCTTGTTATTTAACTATGCCGAGGTAAATTCAATTTTTGAATCTAGGGCACCTTTAATGTTAATAAATGAGACCTTTATTGTAAAGTGTTACCATTTTATTTATACTGTTTTTATTTCTATAAGTTTGTGGAAAGGAGTTCAGTTAGTAGGTCAAAAGTTGTAGAAGCTCATAAATCATGTACAGCAAGGTCTGAAGAGACTGAAATTATACAGAAGAGAAGTCAGTCAGTTGAGTTAGTGGCAAAACCTTTTACAGTACTTGAGTATTGTTGTCTTTTACTGCATATGATAATTCATACTCAGAAAGTAGAACTGAAATGACATTCATTACAAGATGATTAGTTAAAACATTTCAAATACACCTGCAGAATATTTTTTTCTAGTCATGTATTTTGCCATTGAGGATTTCTTAAAAATAGTGTGAAAATCTTGTCTCGTCTCGTTTTCGTGAACTCAGTCTCGAGTTTCGTCTCGTAACCTACCTGTCTCATTACACCCCTACTTATTATATATCTTTTTTTACTCCGTTCGATCATTTGTGTGAACTAGTGAAAACAACTGCCACAGGTAATCTTACAACATTTTTTTTTTTTTTTATTAAAGGTTTATTTTTGGTGTTTTATCATAGATTCACATCTATAAATCAAAATATGTATTGCATTTATGAAAAAAAAGGTTTAGCTCGTTTTCCTGGTCTTGCGACCAAAGATACCCTACGATAGTTTTCTGACGGTGTCAGAAATTCAGCATGATCAATGCACAGTGTGTTTGCTGCTACGACCTACCTCTACTGACCAGCCAATAAAAATGCGACATGAAATCAACGTGACGTGGTGCCAAACCTTAAAACTGCTTACCTCAAGCTCTTTTCCCTTCTTTTGCCGCTTCCTTTTTATTTTCAGCACACACAAAATCTACAACTGACAAACTGTGATTAAACATGGTGTTTTGTTTACCACTAGTGCATGCTGATGACGTTAAATTCCTATATAGAAACTTACATCGTAGCCTATGAGTCAACAGGTGTCGTCATTGTACAGTCTACATACATGTCGTACCCAAGATTAGTAGATCCAAGTCGCACAGTCTGATAAAATAATGATCTTATAGGATTGCTAAAATCGTGCAGTGTATCCAGGGCTTTAGTGATTTAGGAGTCCTCTTGATTACTCCTAACGTTTTACTCGCCACCCGCAATCTGCAAATCCAGTGCCGAACTGGGACTTTACAAAGCATTCATCACCGAAATCCTGGGAACATTCAAACATACGTGCACAACTCCGTTGCTGCCTGGGAAAAACAAACTTCCTCCACTGTTCCCTTAACGCTGGGTTTGTTGGGAAGCTGAAAAAGGTAATCTTTCCCTCACAACCAAAAACGCACTCCTTTGTTGACAGGAGCTGCATCTCATTTCGGAGGCTGCGTCCTCCGGAAGTCGCATTTCAAAGCTGCATGCGTCAAGGATGTCCTATTTAAGAAAAGTAACCGTAATAAAATTGACTATTCATTGTGAGGTGTAAAATACTGTAATTTCTTTCTTTGTTTGCAATCTAATGGTTATTTTTCTTGAATGAGACTGCCTCGATGATGTATGCAGCCTTCAAAGGGTGCAGCCCCTGAATTGGGACACAGCCATTGTTGAAAAATCTCTCGGCTTCTGTATCCCGAACAAAGCACATTGATGGACGTGTGCTTGCTCTTGCTCTGGGTGATGTGTGTGCACACACGCTTATCAGGGAGAAGTCCCTATACAAGAAATTGTGCCCTTTATTATGTGATAAAGACCATACTCGAAAAAAATTCGGCGAAACATGTCCACAACCGGAAGTGGTATATTTGCCACAGAAATACTCCGTCATATGTCCAACTGTGTTTTGAAACTTTGGCCATGTTTAGCATGAGAATGCAACTCTTTAACAGTGTAAATAAGTCAGAATGCATAAAATAGCCCCTTTAACAAACTCCTCCTAGAGCTTTTATCAGATAAGCATCATATTTGGTCAGTTTAATCTAAAGGCCTTTGCAACGTTAAATCAAGATCTTGTGTTTTCGCTGAAGGGTGTGTCCATGGTGACCTGACAAAATTCAGTGTTTCGCCGTGAAACTGGAAGTTGTTGCAAGTCAGGCATACAAAGTCCGATCTACCCCAAACTTCACGTGTTTTATTAGAGTCCTGTCCCAAAGACATCTACATGCCTATATTCAGTTATTTATAGCGCCACCTGTGGGCAACAGGAAATGTCATGTTTTACACTGTGATTTAACTCCTTATTGAGATTTATCCAGAACATCATAATATTTGGTCAGTCTAATCTTAAGGAGTCTAATCTTAAGGACTTGGTGATTATTAAATTGCAAAGATCTTGTTTTCGTTCATGGTGGCCTGACGAAGTCTGATGTTTCGCCATGAAACAGGAAGCTGTTGTAAGTCAGGCATACAATGTCTGACCTCCCCCAAACTTCACATGTGTGGCCTATAGACATCTACATGCAAATATTCAGTTAGTCACAGCGCCACCTGTTGGCAACAGGAAATGGCATGCTTTACTGCTGTAATTCACTCCCTGAAACACATTAAAATATGCCATAAAGTACCAAACATGCTAGAAACACATCATTCAACACTTGGCTAAGTGCTAATGTATGCAATTAATGCCACAAACAGGAAGTTGTTGTAACTCAGGCATACAATGTCTAATCTGCCCAAACTTCACGTTTGAAGAGTCCTCTGAACACATCTACAAGACAGTTACAGTGATAGCGCCACCCACTGGCAACAGGAAGTGATGTTTAACACTGTGATTCGCTACTAGCAACATACTAACATATGCAATTGAGTGTTAAACATGCTACAAACTTTCTAAAACATGCTAGCAACACTTAGCTGAGTGTTAAAGCATGCTATTATCATCACGAAACAGGAAGTTGTTGTAACTCAAGCATACAATGCCTAATCTGCCTCAAACTTAACATGTTTGATAAGTGCCCTGGCCTGAAGACATCTACACGCTGGTAGCAGGAAGTGTGGCAAATACAAATGACTGATTTCCTCCTATATTTATATACTTAAATGCATAGTGCCCACCGTTCTGTTTTCCTAAAGCCACCAGGTGGCAGTGGCACAGGTGCGAGGCCCTTTCGTTGCTGCTTGCAGCCAGGAATGGGCAGTATTTATGATACATGTACTTCAAATACGCATTTCAAATACAAAATAGTATTTTGTAATTTGTATTTGGTAGGGTTGATGAAAATGGCTTTGTATTTTGTATCAAAATACTTTAGTGTTTTGTATTTTTGTAGTTTTAAAATACTGTAAAATACTTTGTAAGAAGTCTACATGATGACATCATAAAAATGCAACCTCTGATTGGTGATTACTCAGTGGTTTGGCCAGACTTGAGTTCAGAATAGATGTTAAGTTTTGGTGTTTGTTTTAGTAGCCTAGGCTAAATAGTTTACCAATTTACATAATGTTCTTGAAAACTATTATACCGAGCAGCAGCCCCCTATATTTAATTAACAATCAATTGATTAATTAGTTATAAACTAGTTGCTATGAGTACAGGTGCCATCAGTTGTCTTATGAATGACTTGTTTGTCATTAAGTCAGTGTTGCTAATGCAAAGTAGGCCCTTTGTTACCAAACATCAAGTAACTAAATTAGGTAACGATTATAAGTCATTCGCAAACTGTTAAAATTAAAACTGTTGGTTACTTTAAATCTGACCTTCATCTGGGCAATCACAGGGATATGTGAATATTTGATCTGTGAAATCCACAATATGTAAATTTTCGCCGCTAGAGGTCGCTTATTCAGTCTCTTATCCATGATTTTGTGGAATCATGGGATGTGTTGTTTTCACGTCTACAGCCAGTGGAAAAGAATCGGGACGGGACTCGGGCAGAAATCATGTTTATGGATGAGATTATTAACCTTACTGTAGTATGAAGCAGAGCAGGGTGAGTGATGTTGGAGCTGCTCTCGAGCCATGTGTGAGAGACGAGCGCGACACATGGCTTGAGAGCAGCAGAACTTTTATTGTGCCGCAGTCGCCGCTTCCGCTTTTTTTGGTCTAGCATATGTGGGGTAATGCGGCACTGTTTATCATATTAGATACATTTGTGTGTTGAAAGTTGTTATAGTGCTACTCTGTGTGTTCACTTGGCAGCTGCTATTAGACACTTGTTGCACACTGCAGTAAGATATTAGTCATGGTAAAACATGGTACTCACTGTAAATCAAGAAATGAGATTTAAACAAGAAGCTATATAACATGAATGGATTCATTCAACGACTGAAAATGTGTTTTATTAGACAGATGAGGAATATAATGCGTCTTTGGTGTTTCCATAGTTTCTACAAAATTAAACTGGAAATCGAGTATAACGTGGGTATGATGTCATTGATAGGCGACGCACGGACACGGCCTGTGTCCTGTGAAAATCAGGGTTCCCGCAGGGTCTTAAAAAGTCTAAAATTCTGAACTTTAAATTTAAGGCCTTAAAATGTCTTAAAAACAGACAGATTTTCATCTGAGGTCTTAAATTTCCTTTAGTCAGGTCTAATTTTTTTTTTTTTTTTTTACCCATTTTACAGAAACGCTGCCCGCTGAAAGTTATTACAAAGTAGCTAGCAAAAAAGTAGCGAGTTGTAGTTCTTTCTGGGGGATATTGGTGTTGGTACGTACGCGGTGATAAAACTACAAATCCCGTGATAAATGCAGTACCTGCCCGCGAAATACGTCTGCGTCTCCTCAGAGTTTGTTAAAGTTCGGCTACGTGTGGAAAATGGGAAAGTGTACTTTCAACGAGACATGACTAGATCAAAGCGACTTCTGCTGTTGGTTACAAGCAATACCCAGCTCCAGGTACGAGGCTCAATCAATTGGGGACTCTGAGTGTGAAGGCGCTGGAGTCACACGCCAGAGCGGAGAAACACAAGCTAGCCGCAAAATGCCTTCAGTGGACTCGGCCAATTAGCCTCACCACTGCCGTCGTCCTCCTCAATGCCTGGTCCCTCCGGTCTCCAGCGCAATATCATCGCAGCTCCGTCGAATAACCTTCGGGGTACTTTTGGATCTACTGACACATCAAAAGCCGAGGTGCTTTGGATACTACACACAGTGATTAAACACCACTCATTTAATAGCAACAGTGAGATTGGCGATCTCTTCCAAGTGATGTTCCCTGATTCAATAATCGCGAAGACGTTCTCCTGGAATAAATGGAATTGTTAAGTCGAGGTACCTGAGCTCACAGTTCATGGGACAGTGCGGGACACACACACACACACACACACACACACACACACACACACACACACACACACACACACACACACACACACACACACATCAGATAATCCATGTTAGATAGATAGATAGATAGATAGATAGATAGATAGATAGATAGATAGATAGATAGATAGATAGATAGATAGATAGATAGATAGATAGATAGATAGATAGATAGATAGATAGATAGATAGATAGATAGATAGATAGATAGATAGATAGATACTCACTCTAATTATCCCGAGGTAAGTATCCATCTATCTAACATGGATCAGTGTTTCCCACAGGATTTTGTGAGACTGTGGTGGGCGGACATCGGTTCCTCTGGGGGGGGGGGTCCGGAGGAAAATGTGTTTTAAATTTAAATGCATAAATCTAGTGTATTCTGAGACCAAAATTTAAGTGATTAGATCAATGAAGAAACTTGTTCTCTTGTAAACAATTTTGTGCTTTAAAAGTAATTTATTTATTGGTGATAGGGCACATTAGTCACGTACACAACATATAGTAGGCTAAATGATAGTTCATAAGTGGTCAAATATGTGGAGTATACATTTAAACCATTAAAAATATGTAGCAAAAGAGGTTACCTTTGTTTGTAAACACACTACTTATGATTAAATGATTTAATAAATGATTAATGATTTTAATAAATGATTAAAAATATATAATCATAAGCTGACCAATAAATAAATAAATAAAAACTAGGTGACTATATAATTCAGCAGCAAAAATTATGCTGGTCTAATTCTTAAAAAAAAAAAAAAAAAAAAACTTTGCACAGTAATTTTATAAAATCCAAATGTTAATAAAAGTTTAAAATTACTATTTGCATTACGTAATGAAAAAAAAAATATTTATATTAGATTTATATTTATATGTAAAAATTATATGTATTTATATTAATGTAATATTAAAAGACATTCATTTTAAATGTATTGTGCAGATTTTTAATGGGGCAACAAGCTATAGATACGACAGAACAAAATAGGCTATTAATAATCTTTCAGTGTGCAAAACCATGATAATATGAAACGCTTCACAACAACAGCACAAACCGTTTATGCACATCCCGGGTGCAGAATGATGTGCTTGAAGCAATATGGAATCGCAGTGCGCAGTTGCGCTGCGCATTGAAAAGTTCACGGCATAAAGAGAATCCCTGTGTATATCTAACTTACATCTAAGTTAACAGTTTATTAATCAAATGTTTCTTCTCACTTTTAAATTCCAGTTATCGTGTGTGTGACGCAAATTCATAGTCCTTGAGTTGTGCGATCTAACAGATACCCTGTAGCCAGTATGATGACATCATTCAGAAACGGCAATAAACTCCAGCAAGATAAAGTAATTTTATGCAAATCAACAGTCCTTTATCTACATATCAAATATTATAATGGGAATATATCATATTGGAGAGTTTTACAGTGCGTGCTGCTGACTGCCGTTACCGAACACGACGTGCTGTGAGAATGATTGACAGCTGCAGCGGAGGGAAGACGAGTTTCCGTGAACTTAAATTTAACGATGTACATATTCTTCTGTCCCTCACATGAAGCTATGAAATGGCTTCAGATGAGTTTGAATATAGTGCACGAAAACTTAATTGGTGCTAGTCTATTCTTTTGCTCTATGACTCCCACTTTTGCCAAATGAAGGAACGCAATTATCAGACGGCTATTTAAATATCGCGACAAGCCTAATTTCCGTTTCATTTTGAGACTGTGGCGGGACAAATTAGAATGTGGCATGGGAAACACTGTGGATTATCTGGTGTGTGTGTCATGAGTTCCCTCTGTTGCTCTGGCTGAAAGGATAACAGCATGGAGAGGCAGAGAGATCGCTCAAACCTCCTCAGATCGCAATAATCACACATTCAAAGAAAATTAATAGAAATGGACGTAAAAGATTCAATGGAGTTGTTTTGTGCATTCTTGTGATTGTAAATGAATGGAAGCAGGTGCAACTGAATAGCGGTGTTCTTTTTATGTGAAATGGTAAATGCCAGTTTGATTCAGCATATTGATGTGCACTCCTGACACAAATTAATAAATTACTGTTACTGTAACACAGGGCTGGACGATTAATCAAAGTAATCGAAACTGAAATTCAGAACCTCTAACCGACTTAATTTTCCCATGTCAATTATTTCATTTTTTAATCCTGTTAATAATTTCTAGAGATTGACAATATATTGATTTACCGATATTTTCTCCAATATTTGAGCATTTTACCATAATCGGATATCAGTTTTATAATATCTGTTCTGTTTTATTTAGATAGGGACACATACAAATAACATACATAAACTTTAACAGTCATCTGATGCATGTATCATAATGTTTTTAGCTTAAAGCTAATTTACAACACTTGTCCCTAGTAGGGCTTTTTTGAAAAAAAAAAAAAACAAACAAAAAAAACAATACAGTTTAACATTAACATCAACATTAATAAAAGACCGGGAAGGAATAAGGATAAAAATGTAATACATTTATAAAAATGGCATTTATCGATAAATATCGGATTTATCGATAAATGCCTCCATCTTGTGGGTGTTTTGAGGATTGAGCACAGGATCGCCATTACGGCGAATCTGAGGGGAGACGAGACAACGGCGTGCACATGTAAATTGTACTTACCTTCTATTAGTAAACTTTAACACAACAGCCATTAATGCACAAATTAGATGTTACATAAATGCCTGAAATGTAGCTAGTTTATGCAGCTTGTCTCTAAGAAATGGAGAAAAGCTCATGGAGTCACATTAGAGAATCCATCATGTCCTGTCCCAATAAAGATGTAACTTTGCATGAATTATATAATACAGCCATGAATGAGCACATGTTGGAAATAAAAGCGCTGAATTTAATTCTCTTTCTGTTAATGCTCATCATTAGTCTTGTGAAGTCGTCTGCATTTTGCTGTTCACTCAGCGGGTTGATGCTCAGGAAGTGCTCCTCCAGCACGGCCACTGCATGTAACTTTTAACAAGATTCACTTGTTAAAAACATCGTAATTATATAAACATTTACTATATGACCATTAATTTGCTAATAAACATCCAAGTAAACAACTAGATGGAAATTAACTATTATTTCTGCAAGCAATCGCAGTTTGAGTATAGTTCTGTGTAAATGCATAGATAAACAGTGCTTTGTCAGCAGATATTTCATAAGCTAGAATGACAAAAACATTATTAATAATTCTGATATAATATACCAGTTGAGAAATGCAATAAAATACAATGTGTTGTTAGTTATATTCCAATATTCCACAGAATATTCAGTTATTTAACATTATCCAGCAAATTATTCTTCACTCTTTAGCCTATTAAACGGCTTATAAATCTACTAAAACTGTAGTTTAAAATGAAGTATTACATTTCTGCAAAGTTGATATGACTCCTGGCTTTAATTTTCTCCATTTGAAAATATTTGACATTATACATTCATTTTGCTTATTGTTAACATTAGTGTTGCTGCTGATGCTTTTTATAAAATTATTTTTGTAATATGAAGATTAAAATTAACATGAAAGACTACTAATTTTCAACAAAAACGGTTTAGTAACAGTGCACTTTATTTTTTTGCACTTTCAGACCCCTCTATTTATTGGTGTATAAATAAGATTTGTTTTGTTTTCTATGTGAGGAGGGAGTGATTGTTATAAATAAAATGGTTTGTTCAGTTCAGTGGTGTTGTAATCATGTCAAAAACAGAAGTATAACAGTAAATATCGGTTCTGCATATCGGTTATCGGGCACATAAACACACATTATCAGTATCGGTTCTAAAAATAAAAATCAATATCGGTCAATCACAAATAATTTCCCCTTAAAAACATACTACCATGTATATGTGTAGTCATGTTACTCCACCCCGTCCAGTCAGCAGCATGGAAGCAACATGGAGGTGAACTCAAATGCCGCGTCAACACACACACTCAGACAGCGCGTGAGCTGCAAGCTCTAAAGTGAGATCACTTTCTAAAGTGTTTACTCTTTACTAAACTTTCTCTTTACTAAACTTTCAATTGAACTTGCCAGTTTTGACATTCAGGTGTTTTTAGACCATCGGTTGTGTACTATATTGAGCTACTGCGCTGATGCATTGTGGCACATGAACACTCGTACAGACAGTAGCTGCACATCATGTGAAGGTCACGCAACACAGAGAGTGCAGAAACTCGTTATCAGTGCTGTCCTGTAATTTATCACTCAAGTTGCTTAGAAACTAAAGTTATAGCATTTTTCTACTTTTGAAATATCTACTTACAACCCACAGCTTCACAATTAATAGAGAAGATGGTATGACTAATTAACATACGCAATCGCTCTCATGAATGAATTCAAATAAATGTACTGGTACTGTGCTAATTTATCTTTATCTGATTTACAACAAGCAGAAATCTGTAAGAAATGTTAATAGGAAACATAGATAAACTGCTGAAAGTGAGCTGTTATGTCAGAGCACTCTTTTATTAGGAAAAAATATCCCACCTTAATAGTCAAGCATATTTACTGTACAAACCTTGTCAGTGAACTATGAGGAGCAAAAAACAAACAAAATAATCGTTCGTTAATCGTAATTGAGGTAAAATGTTCAATTAATCGAGATTTTGGTTTTAGGTCATATTGTCCAGCCCTACTATAACATTTTTTAAAATTATTATTGTAAAACATTCGTCAGATATTGATGCTGGAATCTTAAGTCTTTAAGTAAAGACCAAACATTCGCTTCTGTCATGGTCGTTTTGCAATCTAGCTAGTTTTCAGTCGTGTGACGTTCTGTGGAGCAGTGTTAAGGGCGGGTTTTAGGGAAGTGCTGCGGGACTGCTGGCCCGACAGTGAAAATGCAATTTGATTTTGGCCTCTGTGCTTGAGGTCCTGGGCTATTGGCCCTGTTAGGCATGTTGTTAGCCCTTGCTCGCACTGGCACGACAGTGGAAAAGCGGGTATTGAGTCTGCCCTCTTTATTTTCTGTATGGTTTGGTTCAGCTACAAAATCAGACATCAGAAGATTGCAGGCGATGGCTGCTGAGAGGATTATTGGTGCTCACCTGCCCACCCCCAAGAACTGTATACATCCAGAATGAGGAAAAGGGCTCAGAAAAGCACTCTGGATCCCTCACATTAAAGGGTTAGCTCACCCAAAAATGAAAATTATGTCATTAATGACTCGCCCTCATGTCGTTCCAAACCCGTAAGACCTCTGTTCATCTTCGGAACACAGTTTAAGATGTTTTAGATTTAGTCCGAGAGCTTTCTGTCCCTCCATTGAAAAGGTATGTACAGTAGACTGTCCATGTCCAGAAAGGTAATAAAAACATCAAAGTAGTCCATGTGACATCAGTGGGTTAGAAGTTTTTGAAGCATCGAAAATACATTTTGCTCCAAAAATAACAAAAACTACGACTTTATTCAGCATTGTATTCTCTTCCGGAATTTTGAATTTTGAAGCTAAGGGATGTGTTTTCGTAAGAAAAATATCCATATTTAAAACATTATAAATTCAAATAACTAGCTTCCGGTGGACGACTGTTCGCATACTGCGCAAGTTGATTTGCGCCAAATGAGTAACCCGTGACTCGACGTATGACACATGATGATTAGCATAAGCTTAGACACCTCTTGCGCTTCAATCAAATAGGGCTGTGCAACCAACTCAAGCTTCTCTTCTTTTATATCGAAATCCTGACATTTCTCTTTAAAATTTCTTGTTTTAGACTTCTATTTTGTAACCGGAGTTTTGTTTTGCTTTCTCCTTTGCGCCTTCGCGTTTTTCATTGCGTGGGGTCAAAGGTTGCTCTTCCGCCCAAATCAATTTGCGCATTATGCATATGGTCATCTGCCAAAAGGTAGTTATTTGAATTTATACATTTTTAAATATCCGTATTTTTCTTACAAAAATGCATCCCTTCACTTCAGAAGGCCTTTATTAACCCTCTGGGGTCTGAGGATTTTCGGGGCCCTAGAGAAGTTTTGACATGCCCTGACATTTGTGCTTTTTTCAGTTGTTCATAAACATATTAATGGAAAAAGTGTCATTACACTGTATTCAGCACAAACTAGGCTACAATAATATGTGAGAAACATGTATGTACATGTTTGTATTTTTGAAGGAATAACGTTTATGCGTGGTTATTGAAAAAACAAAAAACTTAAGTCACTGAAATAAGGACAAAAAAATATTAGGTAACACTATAATAACGTTCAGTTATAAGTCACTTGTAAATTATTAGTTAATGATGAACTAATCATTTACAAAACATGATTATATGTTCATAAATGATTGATAAGTGATATGTTAATATTTTATGGATGTTTTATTAATTCAGTTATAGGTCATTTATAAATTCTTAGATAATGTTCGACAAATCATTTACAAAACATGAATATACATCATATATGATAAGTGATATACTAACATTTTATGAATGTTTTATTAATTTGGCTATAAGTCATTTATAATTTATTACTTAATGATCAGTGATTAGTTAATGATTATTAGTAAATGATCAGTATATGATTTATTGATGAAGTTGTAAGCTGGTCTGTGTTCAAAAGCACAAACATGCAGGTATGCTAAAGCACTATTTTTAAGAAGAGTAATTTATTTGTTTTGAAGTGGATAAACATTTATAAATGCCTTACAGTCAGGTGATTCCAGTGGATTATATTAAATCCTTTCACTCATCAGCACAGACTTGTGTTCTGTGTGGAATGTGTGGGGTCTAGTGATGAAGTGAACCTCTGATCTGGATTTACCTTCTACTGAAGCTCACATCAGGTGCACAGAGTTAAACACTCCATGTGTGTCAGAGAAGACAGCTGTCTATACCCTCACCAGTCAGCACTTACACTGCAGTACACACTACAAAGTGTTTAACACCTGTTATAGATGATGTGTAAATGCATGAATAAATCATTTACAAAGCTTTCTGCATCCCCTATTCTAAAGTGTAAACTATTCGGTAACACTTTATAATAATGTTCAGTTATAAGTCATTTATGAATTATTAGTTAATGATTAACAAATCATTTACAAAACATGAATATACATTTATAAATTATTGATAAGTGATCTACTAATATTTTATGAATGTTTTATAAATTCCGTTATAAGTCATTTATAAATTATTTGTTAATTATGAACAAATCATTTACAAAACATGGCTATACGTTCATAAATGATTAAGTGATATGTTAACATTTTATGAATGTTTTATTAGTTCAGTTGTGAGACACAAGTTATTAGTTAATGATGAACATCATTTACAAAACATTACAATATACGTTCATAAATGATTAATACCTGTTATGCTAACAATTTACAAATGTGTTGTAAGTTCTCAATTAAATAAATCAAACAGATCATTAGTAGATGGTTTATAAATTATTAAAGACATTATCACTTATAATAACTGAAGTATTTATGACAAAATTGTTTTAGTATCATTATCTCAAACAATTGTTAATCATGAACAAATGTTGAACAAACCATTAGTATATTATCATTAGTAAATGATCAGTATATGATTTATTGATATGATTCCTCTGATCAGCATTTCCATCCTTTTAAGCGTCGCGCTGAATCAAACACAGCAACTCAAATTCGGCATGTCGCAAACACTCTATGGTAGTCGCAAATCACATGTGACAGCCAATAAGGAGCGAGGTTTGACGTCACTGCCGCAAACCTGTGACGTATTGTTAGACGCGCCAATTTTAATTTGAAAGTTATGAAACGGCGGATTGATACGATTATTAATGTATAATGGTTATATTACGTTATAAGAATATTCACCTGACTGTAAGGCATTTATAAATGTTTATCCACTTCAAAACAAATAAATTACTCTTCTTAAAAATAGTGCTTTAGCATACCTGCATGTTTGTGCTTTTGAACACAGACCAGCTTACAACTTCATCAATAAATCATATACTGATCATTTACTAATGATAATTTACTAATACTCATTAACGAATCACTGATCATTAACTAATAAATTATAAATGATTTATAGCCAAATTAATAAAACATTCATAAAATGTTAGTATATCACTTAATCATATATGAATGTATATTCATGTTTTGTAAATGATTTGTTGAACATTATCTAATAATTTATAAATGACCTATAACTGAATTAATAAAACATTCATAATATATAAACATATCACTTATCAATCATTTATGAACATATAATCATGTTTTGTAAATGGTTAGTTCATCATTAACTAATAATTTACAAGTGACTTATAACTGAATATTATAAAGTGTTACCAAATATTATATATGTGTTCACAAGACTTCTGGGTATTGGAGGTTGTAAACTAGAGTTTTTGCTTCAGAATGATGCTGCCTGCTTGTTCATATAAAACAATAGAGTGATTTAAATTTTGTAAGACACTTTTTGTCAAGAAACACAGTATGCATGGAGGCTTGAATCATCATGAATAATGGGTGATTCTCACCTGAGAAGACAAAAGAATCACATAATAATGACCTGAAATGACTTGCATAATAATGAGCACTTTCGGTCAGGTAGGTTGTGAAAAAACCCTCTGTGATCATGTCTCAAGCTCATCATATGGTGTATATCAAACATACAGAAAAAACAGCAATACTGTGAAATATTATTACAATTTAAAATAATGGTATTCTATTATATTCTTTAAAATGTAATGTATTTCTGTGATGCAAAGTGTCTGAACAATTATGTGGCATTTCATATAGGCTTTTAGCTTAAAAGCATACAAATTTGGAGAAATATGGATGGATTCTCATATGTTTGTCAATTTTCTATACAGAGTAGTAATATTTATTCAATATTTATTGTCATCACTATGAACGCTGGATACTGTTTTCAATTCATACTTGCAGCCGGAGGGCGCTCTGTACACCTTTAGTCCACAAATTTATCTAAAGAAGAACAGTTCATGTGACTCTCCAGGAACTGAACTAACAGAGGCCAGAGATCACTAACTATGGCTATTCAAAACACTTTTCAAGACAATAAATACACGATTGAGACAATGTATGCATGTATTGACTGAATTTGCATCTGAATAGAAGCTAATACTAACAAATTACTGCATTAGCTCACTACTTGATGTCCAATGCTATTTTCTGTCAAGACTTGTATAAATTATGTCATTTTCTTTGTTTAATTTTTTTTTTTCCAATCTTTCACAGATGGAGTACTGTTCTTAAGGCAGACCACCAGCTTGTTGTTTTGTTCAGCACAGAACAGGTTCTCTTTGAAGTCTCTTTGATTCATTGTGGATATTTTTTCTATCAGTGCATAAGGAGAGCCTGTAAATAAACTTGATAAGGTTTTGTTTGTTTCAGAGAGGAGAGCACTGGCTGTATGCTCATAGATTTAACCCCAACATACTTGTGAAACACAGACTTGAGACTGAACCTTGTCTCTCTGCACCTATCAGCTTCTCTGCCAGATGCAGGGGTAGTAACATACACCTGTTGTACTTGTGTAAGTCTCTTTTCATTCATTGTCACCTTACAAGAAAGACAATTTTGTACTACTAGCAACCCAATTACTCTGCATTATTTTAGATTTGAATGGCAGCTTATATGAGAGTGTGTTGCCACTCAGAAGTTCAGCTACAGGAGCTGAAGGTGTCCAGGCTCTACCTCGCTCCCTGCTTCTCAATCTGCCTCTGGGAGAGGAAGAACTGATATCTGGTGCTGCTGTTATGCTTGATGAGGCACATGTAGCTGTAGTTGGATTCCCCCACCCCTCTGCTGGACATTGCAAAGGTGATGCTCCTTCCTTAATCCTGATATTTCATCTTATTCTCTAGGGGAGTGCAATATTATAGTTGATGATATATATCTTTATTATGCAAGCTGATATTATTGACCATGTAACTCACTTTGTAAAAAAAAAAAAAAAAAAAAAAATCAAACGATACCTTGAGAGTCTGCATCACTGTGTGATATGGCCTAGTATGAAAGACTCGAGCTGCGTTTCCACCTCAGGAACTTTCCCCAGGAACTAGGGACTTTGGGGTGGTACTCGGTGTTTCAAATAGGGATAGGTACATAGAAGCTGTATTGTTTTTGGACCGATACATAATTGGGTCAGTACCGGACTACCGATAAGCTTTAGGACAAACAATACTGTTATCGATACTTGTGGTGTTGTATCTCCCTATATATTGGTGTTAATGGCAAATTAGAAGCTGCTGCTTGACATTTATCAACGAAGGAGGCAAGACCAGTAATATAATGAAACATTTACAAACATAACACGCCATCTACCTCAACCAATGCACTGTATTTACTGTTTCTCTGTCCTCTCCCAGCTCCAATTCCCCTGCCTCAGGCGAAGGTAACATTCATTATAAAACAGGTCTTTAGTTAATACCATTGGGAATCAAATACTTGAGGTCAGGAATCGGATACTTGTTATAAAATTAAAATTTGGATTCCTCTTAATGATTCCTTTGTGCATTTCAATATGACTTTAAACCATTCAAGCGCCAGACGACTCACGTGCTGTTTTCTGTGCTGCACGCACATCCAACGTGCACTCATAGAAAAAAGTGAATTTAAAGCATTTACACACAAGACATCTTGTGCGCTGTTTATAACAATTATGCTATCAGTCTCATAGTGAAAAACATTTTATAAACGGTAGAAGTGAAATCTTGTTGTAGTTTTGAAATCTGGGTAGTCTTGTGTTTTAAAATCACATACAGGGGAAGTTTGGTCCCGTGAACGAGGCATGAAAAAATGAAAGTCACGCGGGTCTTAGATGGTTAGCTTTTCTTTGACTGTTTGTTTTTAAGACTGTCTTTTTGCCCTTGCGATCTTCTAAAATTACACTGTGACAAGCTGTATTTCTTGTCACAATCGTTTTACGTGTATTTGGCGCCACCTATTGTTGCTGGTTTATTATTTACATGTAAAAGTCTAGACCCTGAATATAAGACTATCCTGTTTTTTCAGATGTATTTCTAAGAAAAAAAAACATTGTCTTATATTCATAACAGTTATACAAGTAGTGCAGTTTCATTCCGCTTTTGGCGTGTAAACCTTATATTGAACATTTACTGAACTTTGTTATAATTTTATAGAGAAATTATATTGCGGTAATTATCGTTATTATTTTATTGCCTAGCCCTATCCTCCTCCTCATTGTTATTGTATTGTTTTTTTCCATTAATTGTTGCTTTCTGATCATGTTAATATCTTTTTAACAGGGACGAGCTTGTACAATATAAGACTTTTGCAAACACATCGTGTTACAAACAGAATATCTTCTACTTATCTTTATCCCAGAAATTATCAATCTTGCACACCCCTACTCTTCACATTCTTATCAATGACATTTAGTGCTGGATATTTTACTCCCTTCCCTCTTTTATCACTTGATATCTGATTGGTGCAATGATCACTGGAATGTTGTCATTCATAGATTACCTTTGCATCTGGAACACACATTTCCAAACTCTTCAGGCTAGTAAAGAAATGGCTGGAAGGATCTATAGTCAGGTGTGATTTTTATTATTGTATTTATTTGTTTGTTTGTTTGTTTTTGTTTATTTTTTACTTTTCACAAAGATAATACACAAGTTTAATACTGCACTAAAACACATTTTCTCCTGAATACAGTTGTGGTGTTATTCTGGGAAGCTATACGTCCCTCATGGGAAGATGCTCTCAGTAATTCCTTTTGAGTGCCAGAAGTCATCTCTTGCAGCTACAATGGGAAAACTGAAGCAGAGTCAGAGTGGTAAAGACTTTTCTGCTGAAATATGAAACATATGCCGTACTTTTCTAGAGTGACATATGAAAGGTGGCAAAACATGCCATGATGTTTTGTCTTCGTCAGAATCCAAGTCATGTAGCCTTTTGTCTTCCTGGACTGCCCAGCCTCTTGGTGACATCACCCAGACACCAGGAATCAAGAGCAGGATGTCAACAAGAAATGTAAGAGACAAGAGAATTCTTTCCTAGAATTCTGTTTTTGCAGTGGGGAGGTTCATGCAATCCCCACCCCAAACACTTACTTTGCCATAACTGAATGCAAAACATGAGGGTCAGCATGTAAAGAGGGGGTAATCACTGGCAGCTGAGTAATAGTGAGAGAGGTGCATGTATTCAATTATATGAAGACTGTCTCACATACATTATGGTATACATGTTGAGATAATCCATCATAGTCATACAGCCTGTTAGGAGCTATAAATACGATATGAAAATTAAACTTGTCAACAGAATTGTTTAGCTTGGGCAAACCATTCAAACAACCACTGCGCTACATGAGCAGCTTATCTAGATCATGGTTAGTAGGGTTGTCAAACATGCCAGAACTACAGGTACAAGTCGGTACTAAAAGAATTTCTGCAATGCCAAAAGCACAGAGTGCTGGGTATATTCGGTGCTTGCTGATAGACACTGCTTTCAAACGCTCTCGTTCGTGTTTGTTTGAGCACTCTGTGCATCAAAGGTTTCTATTTACAGCATTTTTACAAGCATTTTTACATCATTATTGATCTTGAAGACGTCCACGATCTACTGTTCAAGTGAATCATAAAGATTGTGATCTTTTATGTCCTCGTAATAATATTAAAATACAGAAATTACTGCCTACTAGATCACCTGTGCTTAATGGCAAAATTATATCCTGTGTCATGTGTCTTTCATGTGTGGTGACGCATTTGAAAAACAATTCAACAGCAGTAGGACTGTGCACAACAGGATCGGTGCCAAGTGGGGTGCATTCACAGGTCATGCCCCCCAAACAAGTTACTGTGCCCCCACCCAATGGTGTGCTTTCTCCCCTCCTGAAAAGCGTAAACTTAACGTTCAAATCAGTCAAATCATGTTACGTTATAAAGCATGTCTACTGCGGGACATGCTTTATTTTAAAAAAGAGTCATTAAAGCCCATTAAACTGCAAAAGAAAAGAACTTTGTGTGTGCGCTGCGAGATGGAGAAACATTTGGGAAAGAAATTGCGTGTCATTTTATTAGTTCCATGCATTCAGTCTTAAAGCCTAATGCAAATACCTGCTGCTGTCTGTATCATTAAAGGGTTAGTTCATCCAAAAATGAAATTTGTCATTAATTACTCACCCTCATGTCGTTCCACACCCTTAAGACCTTCGTTCATCTTCTGAACACAAAATATTATATTTTTGTTGAAATCCGAGCGGTATATGACTCGTCCATATACATCAATATAATCACCACTTTCAAGGTCCAGAAAGGTACTAAAGACATCGTTAATAGTCAACATAACTGCAGTGGTTCAACCTTAATTTTATGAAGCAACGAGAATACTTTTTTGTGCAAAAACAAGACAAAAATGTCTTTTATTATTGATTGCATGTTTTGAAGCTACAGTTAATTCTTAACATACAACTGTTTTGATTTGATCTAAACTTTAGAAGCCTAAAATAAACTTCTAGGATTTAAAATAAATATTATGAATAATGTAAACAATACAATTTTAGATTCTGCTCTGTTTCTGTTAACCAAATAATCAAGTATATGATTGCCCATTATGCTGGGAGAACATGGGTCATCGGGTTTTAACTAAAATTTAAGTTGAATTTAAGAACTTTATTTTACAGAAGTGTACTACAGTGTATTTTTGTATATGTGCACTACAGTATATTGTATGGGACTGGCTCAGTTTTTAAATGGAAAATTAAAAAAAATCACTTTGTTGAACGTTGCAGTCCCCTGTGCTAAACAAACTATTAACACCGAAAATTTAACCTATTGTAGTTCTTAAAATTTGAAATACCATATAATTACATTGTAACTTGTGAATATACTGAACTATGTTGTCTTTTTGTGTGTGGCACTATTAGTAGTATGCAGAAAACATTCAACTGCAGTGCATAATCAATTTATGATCCATCAAGCACTCTGTCACTTATTATATTCTTTACTTTTTCTTGCAGACATCTATTGTAAAGTCTGCACTAACAGTGGATCAACTTATAGAACACATTAAGGTATAAAGCTTCCTCTGTCATTACTAAAATGTCAGAATTCTTTTTTTTTTTTTTTACATTCAAGATAAGTTAAGTCTTGTAATCACACAAATTCCTACATGGCTAATTCGATAATTCAAATACATGTGCACAGTTGTGTAGTTATTTGTGTAAGCTTATTTGCAATTATATTTTTACTAAGATGTGTACACAGTTGTACTCAAGTTTGCATACCCTTTGCAAGGTGTTTATCAAAGAAAATTTTTTTTTTGTTTTTTTTTTTTTGTTTTAGTATGTTAGAAGCAATTCACACAACAGACATGAACTATTTATATTACATTTCTGAACAAAATAACTGAATTTACACATTAGCTGGTTCAACGTCTTGGTTCTTATGGTGGTGTGTAGCTTTCTCTGATTAAAGGATTAGTCCACTTTTAAATAAAATTTTCCTGATAATTTACTCACCCCCATGTCAACCAAGATGTTCATGTCTTTCTTTCTGCAGTCGAAAAGAAATTAAGGTTTTTGATGAAAACATTCCAGGAACGATCGGTCATTTAAAAAAAAAAAATCAACTGTATATGCTTTATATAAACAGATTTTAAGAATTTAAAGAATGTGGAAAGCGGTAGCACGTACAAGGTGATCATCTGTTTATATAAAGCATATACAGTTGTATTTTATTTTTTAAATGACCGATCGTTTCACTAGATAAGACCCTTATTCCTCGTCTGGTATCGTTTAAAGCCATTTGAAGCTGCACTGAAACTGTAATTTTGACCTTCAACCATCTGGAGGCCATTGAAGTCCACTATAAGGAGAATAATCCTGGAATGTTTTCATCAAAAACCTTTTTCTTTTCGACTAACGAAAGAAAGACATGAACATCTTGGGTGACATGGGGGTGAGAAAATTATCAGGAGAATTGTGGACTAATCCTTTAATGAGTATTTTTTTGATAGTTGTGCATGACACCTTGTTTACACTAGACATGATAAAAGCAAATAAAACCCATTATAATCATTGATGCTACAAATTCCTGACAGTAAACTGATGCTCCATTCTGTTTTTGACATACTTCATGCACTCGCGCTGCTACTGACACGGAATAATAAATTGATTTTCAAAGGTCGCTTTTTCAACAGCCTTTGCAAATGAATTGTTCAATAATTTGTAAAGATGCAATATGTGGTTTTTGCTAGACTGGTGCAGGAGAGGATGTACAAGCAGAGGTGGGTGAGTTTATTCGTCTGACTCCGCAGACTGACCTCCAGCTGGCAACAGGTAGAATGGCATTAGAGCTAGTGTCAAGATCCCAGACAGATGCCAACTTCTACCCTCAGTGTGCATTTCTGCAGCTGTTGGAGACTCGGTACCTCTGCTACAGGTTTGACCACACATGATCGGCTCTGTGGACACATTTTGTCTTCTAGGTACTAGTGTTTTTTGTGTATCTATCCTCATTGTGTTCTTGTTTTGTTTTTTTCGAAATGCAGTGTGTGCCCTGAACTGCTGTCACTGGCCATGGTAAAGAAAGACTTCCATCTCTGTCAGATTGCTTTCCAAATTTTTCCTGACATTCCTGAAGCTGTCACCTGTGCTTGTCTTAAAGCTATTCTCAGGTGAGTCCTGTGCTTACCTGCTTAACGACATTCACACCTTTACACCCAATAACACTAAGCTTCAGCGCATTTGTACAAATGTCTTTTTAAAAAATACTGATGTAAAACTGATTTTATAAAAATCTTGTCTGACTACAGTACTCCAGACTCAGAGATTGAGACTGTGAATCTTGACACAGAGAGTGTCATCTTCATGAAAGTGCTGACTCAGACTCAAAGTGGATTGGAGGAGGAGGGTGGGCAGCAGAACGGCTTTTGCCCCCCAGCACTAGAGAGTGATGTGTCTGACACCCCCTGCAGCAAGCTACAAAGAGATCCCTTAGCCCTGGATATGAGCTGTCCTGTGGGGTTACACAAGGGTGCTCTTCTGTATCCTTCATCAAAACCAGTGTATTAAAAAAAAACAATGTATGACTCTTGTTCTTTTCCATTTTTGTTTGTTGTTCTGGATGTTTTCTTTAACCTATAGGATAGAAATGAGGTTCTGCAGACAGCGTACAGTGACAAGACCCTGCTACCACATCTAAAAGATCTCACGGTTCCGGAGGTCATTGTGAGTATCTAGCCTATGTTGGTATAGAGTTTCCCATTATTTGGTATCCTAATTTGTGGAACAGAGGTAGATGCCTTTTCCCCCCTCTCCCCAATGAACATTGGCCAGTTTTTGACCAGGTTTTGTAGGGTCAAAAGAAGTTTTTGTAAAGTGAAGAGTTTGGACCTGTCCCAAATGGCACCCTAAGCCCTTGCAGCAGAGTCCACACTTTCATGACACACAATGCTGCTTGTTGGGTAGATATCTGCTACGGAGCATGCATCAAGGGAGCAAATAGAGGCCTCAAATGGGGTGCTTGTGCACGCAGCACAAGTGTGCAAGACCGCACAAAGCTCTAAAAGAAAATGGTGTCATTGTCCAGCTTAAGCAAGTTCAGTATTGATTCATCCCATTGTAAAAATCATTAGTTATTAATTTAGTTTTAAGTAATTTAATTTAGTTTATCTATACAACAGCTCTGGAGAAAACAGTGATGTCATCGTCCAGCTCAGTTCAATTCACGTTCAATTCACATTCAATGGTGTCAATGCAGGCAGATCAAAAACATTTGCTGAATATCAAATGTCCACAACTAAGCAAGCCAGAGGCAACAGTGGCAAGGAAACCAAACTCCATCAGGTGACAAAAATGGATGAAAAAACCCTTGGGAGAAGGGCTCAGTCTGGCAGCCAGTTCTCCTCTGGCCAATAACAAACACTGCCTGAATCATAATCATGCACTGTTATGTGTCTTAAGTCAGATTGGGATCGGAACAGTCAAAATATTTAATCCAGTTCCATCTGGCTGAAGATCGGATTCATCACGCCGGTATGGAAACGGTTTTGTTGAGGATCTGTGCCACTGGCTGTCATGTCGATGAGGCCTTCACAGGGGATAGTTGACAATCTAGATGACATTTTTCTTAATTTATTTTTTTTATATTTATAAATATTCTAGGTATTATCAACTGGCCAGAATTTTGAGATCACAATAGACGTGTGGGACTATAATGTGTTAAGAGCTCATTTAAGTACTGGGGAACTAAACCATTCAGTGCTTTTTAAGCAAGTAGTAAGAATTTAAAATCTATACGATGTTTAATAGGGAGTCAATGCAGTATTGACAGAACTGGGCTAATATGGTCATACTTCCTGGTTCTAGTAAGAACTCTAGCTGCTGCTTTTTGGACCAGCTGGAGTTTTAAGTGCCTTTGTCATTGAAGAGCATATGTCATAGTTTAGATATATTTTAAGATGGAAGAATGCGGATTTACAGATGCTAGAAATGTGGCTTTCAAATGAAAGATTGGTATCAGAGCACATCCAGGTTCCTAACTTATGATGAAGACTTAACAGAGCAGCAATCAAATGTTAGACATTATTCTAGGTTATTATGTGCAGTGGTGTTTGGTCCAATAATTAGAATCAGTTTTTTCAGGGTTTAGTAGTAGGAAATTACCAGTCATCCAGTTTTTTTTTTTATTATTATTTATTTATTTATTTATTTATTTTTTATATCGGCTGTGCTTTGTTAATTTTGTGAATTGGTAAGTAAGAAATATAGAGCTGAGTATCATCAGCGTAACATTGAAAACTAACACCATGCTTCCTAATGATATCTCCCAAGGGTAGCATGTACAAAGTGAAAGGCAATGGTCCTAGCCATGCCAGTTTGTAGCAGTAAATGAAGAGATTCAGACAGGGCCTTTATCTGTGGAAAAAAGTGTCTCTCTGGACATTGGGCAGGATGTGGAATGTTTTCTTATAAAGCATATTGCTTATTTGTTGATTTAATTATCAGTGGTTTGTTACAGGCTTAATGGGAAGATTCAAATTTTTAATGACCTTTGCTTTCTCAATTTACTTTTTAGGTCTTTTTACAGTATCTACTTTTCATTTATCTCAAATATTCTCACGATGCCCACAAACAAATCCCAGCTCTACGGACCCCAAGTTTTTCTCAGGTCTGTAATCAAACCGTTTTGTACAATTATATTTAGTTTGCATCTTTCTAATGTTTTTGTTTGTTTGTTTTTGTTTTATAAAGATCATAGACTGGATTTGCATATTACTGGATGCTCATTTCACAGTCTTGGCTGTGGCACCAGAAGCCAAAAGACTGGTGTCGGATCTTCACAAGTTTGTGAGATCACAGGTATGGTATATAGATCCTTTATTGCTGATTGGAAATAACAGTTCTTGAATTTTATGAAGCTGAAATAACAATGTAAAGTGTCTTGCAACCCTTTTCAGGTAAAACTGTATGCTGAACTGGGCAAAATTGAGGGAAGTCTTCAAGTGCTAAAAAAGTCCAAACAATCTGAAGATTTTGGCATGTATTCCATAGAAGTAATTGAGCTCTTTTAGATTACATGCACAGATCATTTTTAATAAAATGCTGGCAATGACCTACATTCTCTGCCACTTGGCAGTTTTCTTGGTTTGTTTTTAGGAAAGAAAAATTGATTGAAAGCCAAGTTTTTGTATTAATCATCTAAAATAATTATGAAATAAAGACTGAAGGCTTTCCAGATTGTTCTGAAATTTCATGCAAAATGTTTTCAATAAATATGCAAAATGTTTTCAATAACTAAATAAATATAGTACAGACATGTTTAACACTCTTTATTCATGTTCTATAAATCGCTTTTACCACCAGAAATGGCCCCTACTGAACTTGTATAATTTTTGAAATCTACACTATATTGCCAAATGTTTTGGGACATCTGCCTTTAAATGCACATGAACTTTTAATGACTGTAATGAATCTTTAGCAATATTACAAGTATTTAATCAATTCATGTGTGAAATATATGAATATAATAAATCATAAAGCCTTATGATTAGTTATGATACATATATCGACCCAAGAGGGAATTATGCACATATATTGTAAATTAAAAACACTGACATTAAAAACAATTCTAAAAACATATATGATTAGTTCTAGCTTAAATAGTTGTTTAGAGAAGCTATCCTAGTTTGTCCAGCAAACCATTAATTTTCTCATAGACTATTATGAAAGAAATTTCATTCTCTGGCCACGAGAATAAATTCCTATAGCATCAAAGCATAAAGCAGTGTTGCCGGATCGACGACGAAGAAGTGACTTGGTTTTTCTGAATGTGCAGCAGAACAATCAAGCATGAATATAATGTATTTAATATATGAAATTGATAATACAAAGGTTATACTGCTAAACATACACAGAGGACATACATATATACAAAAGCGAAAGTAAAGACAGGAAAAGAGAGGTGATCAAAGATTGGCAAATTACAAACAGTAAACCTTTGAGAGCCAGCAAGGAAACTCAGTACACAAATCTTATAGAAGTTAATACTTGCATATAGGTTCGGGTGCTGTAGTTTTAGAGTTTCAGAGCGCTCAGTTTGGTAATTGGTCCTTCTTCAGGAGGGTGTCCTCCGGCGGGTTTTTCAAAGGAGGTTTAAACTGAAGAGTAAAATAACCAGAAAAGAAAGAAGAGAGAGAGTCCGTCTCCCAGGTGATGGCAGATGACTAAGGCTTGACAAAAGCAAAGCTTGTGCCAAGAAGATGGTAGTCCCAGGGAAGAATAGCGCGTGATGGAAGCGCAGTCGCCTGAGACGTCCGGGAGAGACGTGCACGAGAGGGCACGAGAGACGAGGCAAACTGTTTGTGCTCGTCTTTTATGGACAAACAAGCCAACACGCCTCCTTGGTTGAAACAACCAATGGTCAGGGTGCAATGTTTGGCGAGCAAAACTTTGTCTCGTCTTGCGGCTCGATTTGCATTATTTATGAAGTATCAGATCAGAGTGTATTTACTTCACAGTACCATTAAAAAGAACAATGCATTTTTACAGTAATTTGACATACATTGTTGAATGAGGCATAAAGAGAGCTTTACAAAGAAACCAAACTTGTCAGGTGGCAAAAACCATAAAAGGAAGATCCGGTATACTAGAATCTCATCGTTTAGGATGACACTAACACACTACAGTCATAGCTTATACACTAGGGCTACATATATGCTAATTGAAATACAATGGCAGGTACACATAGGCACAGTCATATTTGTGCATACAATCTTCATACGGGTCTGTGTGTGTCTGTGTGTGTGTGTGTATTTGGATGGAATGCCACCACATGGCTTGCAGTAATTCAATCCAAATTGACCACACTCGTTTGAAGTCGCAAGCGAGATGTTCAGGGGCCGTATTCACAAAACATCTTAAGGCTAAAAGTAGCTCCTAACTTGCCGATTTAGGAGAAACTCTTAAAAATAATGGGTGTGTCAGTCCTAATTTTAGGAGTCCTAAATTTTTGCTCTAAGTGTATTTCACAAAGCATTTTAGCACTAAAAGTAGCTCCTAGATCTGTGAAACGTTATGTGTAGTCAAGAGGACTCCTAAGTTACTAAGACCAAATCACAAACAGTCCTAATCCACCCAAAGACACCCGAAGGTGCTTAGGCTCCTATTGTTAGGGGCCAAGCACCGAAGGTGCGTAGGCACCTATTGTTTCCGTTAGTTTTCTTATTATTATTAGGGGCCAAGCACCGAAGGTGCGGAGGCACCTATTGTATCCGTTGGCGTTCTTTTTTTTTTTTTTTTATTATTATTATTATTATTATTATTATTATTAGGGGCCAAGCACCAAAGGTGCTTAGGCACCTATTGTTATTGTTGGCGTTCCGTACGCTTATTAGGGGCCAAGCACCGAAGGTGCTTAGGCACCTATTGTTATTGTTGGCGTTCCGTACGCTTATTATTAGGGGCCAAGCACCGAAGGTGCTTACGCACCTATTGTTATTGTTGGCGTTCCGTACGCTTATTATTATTCTTCTTCTTCTTCCGCTCTTGAAGTCTATGGCAGCCCATAGAACCGCTTGCGGGAAAGTTGTGAAATTTGGCACACAGTTAGAGGACAGAATGACCTTTGTCCATAGCAAATTTGGAGTCTCTAACTCAATCCCTCTAGCGCCACCAGCTGTCCAAAGTTGCACTTATGTTTATGCTAATAACTTTTGAACCATAAGGGCTAGAAACAAAATTCTTTTTTCCTATGATTCCTTGGGTCAAGACGAATCGATTGCATCATATGACGTCATTTTCCGTCATGAAAATTTTTCCGCCATTTTGAATTTTCTGAAAAACCTACTTTTTCGAACTCCTCCTAGGCCGTTAGTCCGATTTTCATGAAAATTAAACCAGATCATCTTCAGACCATGGTGACAAAAAGTTATGGAATTCAAGTCGATTGCTCAAACCGTTTTCGAAAAACACACGAACGAATTGTACGTAGCGCTTGCGAAAATAGAAGTAAGGCTGTATCTCTGCAACACTTTATCATATTCAGACCAAACTTGATACATGTCTTCACAAGCATGACCTGAGGCACCATGCAGTGTTTCGGCTCAGCGCCACCTACTGGTGCGGAGATATGAAAAATGGATATTTTTGCTTATAACTTCTGATGGGTTTGTCCAAAAATCATAAATTTGGTCTTGTTGGATTCGGGGTATCATGCCGAGTCAAATGATATCCAATTTTCCCATATCGGACATTTTGGCAGTCGGCTATTTTGAATTTCGTGCTAAAATGCTGTATTTTACGAACGCATTAGCGTATCGTTACGAAACTCGGTATGGGTCCCCAGCACAATACCCTGAAGGAGCCTGAGAAGTTTCAGCACTGCGCCACCTTGTGGTCAAAAGTTATAACAAAATTTACAGAAATGCTAATAACTTTTGAGTATATTAACCGATTGTAATGAAACTGTTTTCAGTAGATTCCTTGGGTCATGCTGAGAACATAGATATCAAACTTTCCATAGTCAGCTGAACTTCCTGTCCGCTGTATTGTTTTTCTTTAAAAACCTACTTTTTCGAACTCCTCCTAGACCGTTGCTCCGATTTTCACCAAAATCGAACCGTATCATCTTCAGACCATGCTGACAAAAAGTTATGGATTTCAAGTCGATAAGTCAAACCGTTTTCGCATACCAGAGCAACGAATTTGAGGCATGATGCAAAAATGACTCTTGAAGCTGTATCTCTGCTATGCTTTATCATATTCAGACCAAACTTGGTATGTGTCATCACAAGCATGACCTGAGGCATCATACAATGTTTCAGCACAGCGCCACCTACTGGAGTGGAGATATGAAAAATGGCTGTTTTTGCTTATAACTTCTGATGGGTTTGACCAAAATTCATAAATTTGGTATGGTTCATCAGGACAATGCCCTGAAGGAGCCTGAGAAGTTTCGGACCAGCACCACCTTGTGGTCAAAAGTTATAACAAAATTTACAAAAATGCTAATAACTTTTGTCTATATTAACCAATTGTAATGAAACTGGTCTCAGTAGATTCCTTGGGTCATGCTGAGAACAAAGATATCAAATTTGCCATAGTCAGCTGAAATTCCTGTCCGCCATATTGTTTTACTTTAAAAACCTACTTTTTCGAACTCCTCCTAGACCGTTGCTCCGATTTTCACCAAAATTGAACCGTATCATCTTCAGACCATGCCGACAAAAAGTTATGGATTTCAAGTTGATAAGTCAAACCGTTTTCGTATACCAGAGCAAAACATTTGAGATATGATGCAAAAATGACTCTTGAAGCTGTATCTCTGCAATGCTTTATCATATTCAGACCAAACTTGGTACGTGTCATCACAAGCATGACCTGAGGCATCATACAGTGTTTCGGCGCAGCGCCACCTACTGGAGTGGAGATATGAATAATGGCTATTTTTGCTTATAACTTCTGATGGGTTTGACCAAAATTCATAAATTTGGTATGGGTCATCAGGACAATGCCCTGAAGGAGCCTGAGAAGTTTCGGACCAGCGCCACCTTGTGGTCAAAAGTTATAACAAAATTGACAAAAATGCTAATAACTTTTTTTTCTAATTGCTCACTGCTGCTGTTGGTCTGATGCTCCCAGCCATGTTGGCTGGCTTCTTCTGCCGTTTTTGTGCTTGGCCCCGTAATTGCTGCTTGCAGCTATATTTATTCTTCTTCTTCTTCTTCTTCTTCTTCCGCTCTTGAAGTCTATGGCAGCCCATAGAACCGCTTGCGGGAAAATTGTGAAATTTGGCACACAGTTAGAGGACAGAATGACCTTTGTCCATAGCAAATTTGGAGTCTCTAACTCAATCCCTCTAGCGCCACCAGCTGTCCAAAGTTGCACTTATGTTTATGCTAATAACTTTTGAACCATAAGGGCTAGAAACAAACTTCTTTTTTCCTCTGATTCATTGGGTCAAGACGAATCGATTGTACCATATGACGTCATTTTCCGTCATGAAAAATTTTCCGCCATTTTGAATTTTCTGAAAAACCTACTTTTTCGAACTCCTCCTAGGCCGTTAGTCCAATTTTCATGAAAATTAAACCAGATCATCTTCAGACAATGGTGACAAAAAGTTATGGAATTCAAGTCGATTGCCCAAACTGTTTTCGAAAAACACACGAACGAATTGTACATAGCGCTTGCGAAAATAGAAGTAAGGCTGTATCTCTGCAACACTTTATCATATTCAGACCAAACTTGGTACATGTCATGACAAGCATGACCTGAGGCATCATACAGTGTTTCGGCGCAGCGCCACCTACTGGAGTGGAGATATGAAAAATTGATGTTTTTGCTTATAACTTCTGATGGGTTTGTCCAAAAATCATAAATTTGGTCTCGTTGGATTCAGAGCATCATGCCGAGTCGAATGTTACCCAATTTTCCCATATCAGACATTTTGGCCGTCGGCCATTTTGAATTTTGTTCTAAAATGCTGTATTTTACGAACGCATTAGCGTATCTTTACAAAACTCGGTATGGGTCATCAGCACAATGCCCTGAAGGAGCCTGAGAATTTTCAGACCAGCGCCACCTTGTGGTCAAAAGTTATAACAAAATTTACGAAAATGCTAATAACTTTTGATTATATCAACCGATTGTAATGAAACTGGTCTCAGTAGATTCCTTGGGTCATGCTGAGAACATAGATATCAAATTTGCCATAGTCAGCTGAACTTCCTGTCCGCCATATTGTTTTTCTTTAAAAACCTACTTTTTCGAACTCCTCCTAGACCGTTGCTCCGATTTTCACCAAAATTGAACCGTATCATCTTCAGACCATGCCGACAAAAAGTTATGGATTTCAAGTCGATAAGTCAAACCGTTTTCGTATGCAGGAGCAAAGAATTTGAGATATGATGCAAAAATTACTCTTGAAGCTGTATCTCTACAATGCTTTGACATATTCAGACCAAACTTGGTATGTGTCTTCACAAGCATGACCTGAGGCATCATACATTGTTTCGGCACAGCGCCACCTACTGGAGTGGAGATATGAAATTTTTTTATTTTTGCTTATAACTTCTGATGGGTTTGACCAAAATTCATCAATTTGGCATGGGTCATCAGGACAATGCCCTGAAGGAGCCTGAGAAGTTTCGGCACTGCGCCACCTTGTGGTCAAAAGTTATAACAAAATTTACAAAAATGCTAATAAGTTTTGACTATATTAACTGATTGTAATGAAACTGGTCTCTGTATATTTCTTGGGTCATGCTGAGAACATAGATATCAAATTTGCCATAGTCAGCTGAACTTCCTGTCCGCCATATTGTTTTACTTTAAAAACCTACTTTTTCGAATTCCTCCTAGACCGTTGCTCCGATTTTCACCAAAATTGAACCGTATCATCTTCAGACCATGCCGACAAAATGTTATGGATTTCAAGTCGATAAGTCAAACCGTTTTCGTATACCAGAGCAAACAATTTGAGATATGATGCAAAAATGACTCTTGCAGCTGTATCTCTGCAATGCTTTATCATATTCAGACCAAACTTGGTACGTGTCATCACAAGCATGACCTGAGGCATCATACAGTGTTTCGGCACAGCGCCACCTACTGGAGTGGAGATATGAATAATGGATATTTTTGCTTATAACTTCTGATGGGTTTGACCAAAATTCATAAATTTGGTATGGGTCATCAGGACAATGCCCTGAAAGAGCCCGAGAAGTTTTGGACCAGCACCACCTTGTGGTCAAAAGTTATAACAAACTTGACAAAAATTCTAATAACTTTTTTTTTCTAATTGCTCACTGCTGCTGTTGGTCTGATGCTCCCAGCCATGTTGGCTGGCTTCTTGTGCCGTTTTTGTGCTTGGCCCCGTAATTGCTGCTTGCAGCTATATTTATTCTTCTTCTTCTTCTTCTTCCGCTCTTGAAGTCTATGGCAGCCCATAGAACCGCTTGCGGGAAAGTTGTGAAATTTGGCATACAGTTAGAGGACAGAATGACCTTTGTCCATAGCAAATTTGGAGTCTCTAACTCAATCCCTCTAGCGCCACCAGCTGTTCAAAGTTGCACTTATGTTTATGCTAATAACTTTTGAACCATAAGGGCTAGAAACAAAATTCCTTTTTCCTATGATTCCTTGGGTCAAGACGAATCGATTGCATCATATGACGTCATTTTCCGTCATGAAAAATTTTCCGCCATTTTGAATTTTCTGAAAAACCTACTTTTTCGAACTCCTCCTAGGCCGTTAGTCCAATTTTCATGAAAATTAAACCAGATCATCTTCAGACAATGGTGACAAAAAGTTATGGAATTCAAGTCGATTGCCCAAACTGTTTTCGAAAAACACACGAACGAATTGTACATAGCGCTTGCGAAAATAGAAGTAAGGCTGTATCTCTGCAACACTTTATCATATTCAGACCAAACTTGGTACATGTCATGACAAGCATGACCTGAGGCATCATACAGTGTTTCGGCGCAGCGCCACCTACTGGAGTGGAGATATGAAAAATTGATGTTTTTGCTTATAACTTCTGATGGGTTTGTCCAAAAATCATAAATTTGGTCTCGTTGGATTCAGAGCATCATGCCGAGTCGAATGTTACCCAATTTTCCCATATCAGACATTTTGGCCGTCGGCCATTTTGAATTTTGTTCTAAAATGCTGTATTTTACGAACGCATTAGCGTATCTTTACAAAACTCGGTATGGGTCATCAGCACAATGCCCTGAAGGAGCCTGAGAATTTTCAGACCAGCGCCACCTTGTGGTCAAAAGTTATAACAAAATTTACGAAAATGCTAATAACTTTTGATTATATCAACCGATTGTAATGAAACTGGTCTCAGTAGATTCCTTGGGTCATGCTGAGAACATAGATATCAAATTTGCCATAGTCAGCTGAACTTCCTGTCCGCCATATTGTTTTTCTTTAAAAACCTACTTTTTCGAACTCCTCCTAGACCGTTGCTCCGATTTTCACCAAAATTGAACCGTATCATCTTCAGACCATGCCGACAAAAAGTTATGGATTTCAAGTCGATAAGTCAAACCGTTTTCGTATGCAGGAGCAAAGAATTTGAGATATGATGCAAAAATTACTCTTGAAGCTGTATCTCTACAATGCTTTGACATATTCAGACCAAACTTGGTATGTGTCTTCACAAGCATGACCTGAGGCATCATACATTGTTTCGGCACAGCGCCACCTACTGGAGTGGAGATATGAAAAATGAATATTTTTGCTTATAACTTCTGATAGGTTTGACCAAAAATCATAAATTTGGTCTTATTAGATTCGGGGCATCATGTTGAGTCGAATGATATCCAATTTTTCCATATCGGCCATTTTGGCCATCATCCAATTTGAATTTTGTGCTAAAACACTGTACTTTACGAACGCATTAGCATATCGATACAAAACTCGGTATGGGTCATCAGCACAATGCCCTGAAGGAGCCTGACAAGTTTCGGACCAGCGCCACCTTGTGGTCAAAAGTTATTATGAAATTTACAAAAATGTTAATAACGTTTGAATATATTAATCAATTGTAATGAAACTGGTCTCAGTAGATTCCTTGGGTCATACCGAGAACACGGATATCAAATTTGCTATAGTCGGCTGAACTTCCTGTCCACCATATTGATTTTCTTTAAAAACATACTTTTTCGAACTCCTCCTAGACCGTTGCTCCGATTTTCACCAAAATCGAACCGTATCATTTTCAGACCATGCAGACAAAAAGTTATGGATTTCAAGTCGATATGTCAAGCTGTTTTCGTACACCGGAGCAACAAATCTGAGGCATGATGCAAAAACGACTCTTGAAGCTGTATCTCTGCAATGCTTTGACATATTGACACCAAACTTTGCAAGTGTCATTGTCACCTCACTCTGACCATACCACAACAATTTGGACACAGCGCCACCTATTGGTCGAAAGTGATGAACCAGTAAATCATCATTTTTGATCATTTTTCAGCTCTTTTGCCTAAAATGATCTTAATAGGTCTTTAATTGCTCACTGTTGCATTTGGTCTGATGCTCACAGCCATGTTGGCTGGCTTCTTGTGCCTTTTTTGTGCTTGGCCCCGTAATTGCTGCTTGCAGCTATATTTATTATTATTATTATTATTCTTCCGCTCTTGAAGTCTATGGCAGCCCATAGAACCGCTTGCGGGAAAATTGTGAAATTTGGCACACAGTTAGAGGACAGTCTGACCTTTGTCCATAGCAAATTTGGAGTCTCTAACTCAATCCCTCTAGCGCCACCAGCTGTCCAAATTTGCACTTATGTTTATGCTAATAACTTTTGAACCGTAAGGGTTAGAAACAAAATTATCATGCCTAGAACACAGATATCAAATTTCTCATAGTTGACTGAAGTGGCAGACAGGAAGGTTTTTTAAAAAAAAACATACTTCTTCAAACTCCTCCTAGACTTTTGCTCCAATTTTCACCAAAGTCGAAGCATATCATCTTCAGACCATGCTGACAAAAGTTATGGATTTCAAGTCGATAAGTCAAACTGTTTTCGTATACCAGAGCAAAGAATTTGAGGTATGATGCAAAACCCAGTCTTGAAGCTGTATCTCTGCAATGCTTTGACATATTGACACCAAACTTTGCAAGTGTCATTGTCACCTCACTCTGACCATACCACATTAATTTGGTCACAGCACCACCTATTGGTCGAAAGTGATGAAACAGTAAATCCAAATTTTTTATCATTTTTCAGCTCTTTTGCCTAAAATTATCTTAATAGGTCTTTAATTGCTCACTGTTGCAGATGGTCTGATGCTCACAGCCATGTTGGCTGGCTGCTTGTGCTGTTTTTGTGCTTGGCCCCGTAATTGCTGCTTGCAGCTATATTTAGGGCCAAAGCCCTGTAAGGGGCTGAAGGCCCTATTGTTTTCTTTAGTATTATTATTAGGGCCAAAGCCCTGTAAGGGGCTGAGGATTATTATTTTTATTTTTTTCTAAGTTTTTGGGGTTTTTGGGGCCCTTAACATGCTCAAAAACTCTTGAAATTTTGCACACGGGTCAGAACCCGCGGCCATTACAGCCGGTGAAAAGCTGGTACCCGGGCGTGGCAGAGGGGCTCGACAGTGCCCCCTTGAATTGAGTCAGAAAACGTGGTCTATATATCAAACACGCTTGCACATACAAGTATAAAACTCGGTACACATATAGACTTTATCGGGCCGAACAACTTTCGTACTCTAAGTTATACGTCACCTCAACAGGAAGTCAGCTATTATGGGTTGTTTGAAAAACGCATGCTCTGGAATTTGATATAGTCCTCCTAGGCAATTAATCCGATCACCACCAAACTCGGTCAGCATGAAGTCAAGACATTGATGATGAAAAATTGCCAGCGGATTTTTGATATCTCGAACGGTTTGGCTGTGGCGAGGCAACGAATTTATGGCGAGAAAAGGGAAACAGGAAATGTGTTATAACGTCTGTATACATATATTGATCTTTATGAAACTTCACGAGTGTGTTGGTTGTAGTAGTCTGATCACATGGATGTGACTATTGTGAGTCAAAGTTATAGCGCCACCAACTGGCAGCAGGAAGTGTATCACTTTTTGAAATGCTTTGAGATCACCTCTTATTTTTACCTGATTTGCTTCAAACTTCATCAGTGTAATGTCAATACACAGCAGATGTAGACCTATGACACTATTTTTGATATTTGAAATATTGTTGCCATGGCAACAGGTCAAACTGTAATAATATTCTTGAGTGTTTTTGAGGCTCTTAACATGCTTCAAATTGCATGAAACTCGACACACACATCAATATTGTCAACCAGTAGACATGGACAAAGCCATAGAAATGGGCGTGGTGGAGGGGCTCAGTAGCGCCACCTTTTGACAAAAGTGGGGGGGTTAGTTTTTCCTACAGTCACCAAACTCGGTACACATATTGTTCTCATCAAGCCGGACAATTTTCTAATTTACATTCATTAGCTCCGACCAACAGGAAGTCAGCTATTTTGGTTTGAATGTTAATTTTTTGAAAAAACAGGCTATGAATTTTATACTACTACTCCTACAGGGTTTATCCAATTTACACCAAGCTTTTTTTAACTTGTTGCTACACATTGAAGTTGTTTGATTGCAAACGGATTTTTGATATCTCGAACGGTTTGGCCGTGGCGAGACAACGAATTTATGGCGAGAAAAAGGAAACAGGAAATGTGTTATAACGTCTGCATACATATATTGATCTTTATGAAACTTCACGAGTGTGTTGGTTGTAGTAGTCTGATCACATGGATGTGAGTATTGTGAGTCAAAGTTATAGCGCCACCAACTGGCAGCAGGAAGTGTATCACTTTTTGAAATGCTTTGAGATCACCCTCTTATTTTTACCTGATTTGCTTCAAACTTCATCAGTGTAATGTCAATACACAGCAGATGTAGACCTATGACAGGATTTTTGATATTTGAAATATTGTTGCCATGGCAACACATCAAACTTTAATAATATTCTTGAGTGTTTTTGAGGCTCTTAACATGCTTCAAATTGCATGAAACTCGACACACACATCAATATTGTCAACCAGTAGACATGGACAAAGCCATAGAAATGGGCGTGGTGGAGGGGCTCAGTAGCGCCACCTTTTGACAAAGTGGGGGGGTTAGTTTTTCCTACAGTCACCAAACTCGGTACACATATTGCTCTCATCAAGCCGGACAATTTTCTAATTTACATTCATTAGCTCCGACCAACAGGAAGTCGGCTATTTTGGTTTGAATGTTAATTTTTTGAAAAAACAGGCTATAAATTTTATACTACTACTCCTACAGGGTTTATCCAATTTATACCAAGCTGTTTTTTAACTTGTTGCTAACACATTGAAGTTGTTTAATTGCAAACGGATTTTGGATATCTCAAACGGTTTGGCCGTGTCGAGGCAACGAATTTATGGCAAGAAAAGGGAAACAAAGTGTTATAACTTCTGCATACATTAATTGATTTTGATGAAACTTCGGCTTAGTCTTCGTTGTACAAGGCTGATCACATGGATGTGACTATTGTGATTCAAAGTCATAGCGCCACCAACTGGAAGCAGAAAATGTGTCACTTTCAGCATACATTGAGATCACCCTCTTATTTTTACCTGATTTGCTTCAAAATTCATCAGAATAATGTTAAAACTTGGCACATGTAATCCTTTGAAAATGGGCAGGGAGGAGGGGCTCTATAGCGGCACCTTGTAGTGCAGTAAATGTGGAGTGAATTTGACATAGTACTTGATGTTTAACCGTTTTAAATGCCTATTGCCCGCTGTGCACAGTTGCCCTGAAGCCACCGGGGTGGCGGTGCCACCGGGCTTGGGCCCGCCATCGCTGCTCGCAGCTATATTTAGGGCCCAAGCGAATTAAGCGCGCAGGGCCCTCTTGTTTTTCTAAGGATTATTATTATTTATTTATTTATTTTTTTTTTTCCGTCTTCCGGGGCTTTTTGGGGCCTTAACATGCTCAAAAACTCTTGAAAATTGGCACACACATTGGAATCCGCGGCCAACAGGGCCGGGCAGAAGCTGGTACCGGGCGTGGCAGGGGGCTCAACAGCGCCCCCTTGAAAAAGGTCTGAAATTTGGTCCATATATTAAACACGCTTGCACGTATTAGTCTGAAACTCGGTACATCATATAGACCTCATCGGGCCAAACAACTTTCGTGCTCTAAGTTAAACGCCACGCCAACAGGAAGTCAGCTATTAAGGGTTGTTTGAAAAACGCATGCTCTGGAATTTGATATACTCCTCCTAGACGATTAATCCGATCGCCACCAAACTCGGTCAGCATGAAGTCAAGACACTGATGATTAAAAATTGCCAGGGGATTTTTGATATCTCGAACGGTTTGTCCGTGGCGAGGCAACGAATTTATGGCGAGAAAAGGAAACAGGAAATGTGTTATAACGTCTGCATACATATATTGATCTTTATGAAACTTCACAGTGTGTTCGTTATAGGAGTCTGATCACATGGATGTGACTATTGTGAGTCAAAGTTATAGCGCCACCAACTGGCAGCAGGAAGTGTATCACTTTTTGAAATGTTTTGAGATCACCCTCTTATTTTTACCTGATTTGCTTCAAACTTCATCAGTGTAATGTCAATACACAGCAGATGTAGACCTATGACAGGATTTTTGATATTTGAAATATTGTTGCCATGGCAACAGGTCAAACTGTAATAATATTCTTGAGTGTTTTTGAGGCTCTTAACATGCTTCAAATTGCATGAAACTCGACACACACATCAATATTGTCAACCAGTAGACATGGACAAAGCCATAGAAATGGGCGTGGTGGAGGGGCTCAGTAGCGCCACCTTTTGACAAAAGTGGGGGGGTTTGTTTTTCCTACAGTCACCAAACTTGGTACACATATTGTTCTCATCAAGCCGGACAATTTTCTAATTTACATTCATTAGCTCCGACCAACAGGAAGTCAGCTATTTTGGTTTGAATGTTAATTTTTTGAAAAAAACAGGCTATGAATTTTATACTACTACTCTACAGGGTTTATCCAATTTACACCAAGCTTTTTTTAACTTGTTGCTAACACATTGAAGTT